>NW_006203676.1:142318-191229 GCF_000334495.1 Tupaia belangeri chinensis
CTATTAGGGGTCCTTTGTATTTCTTGGGTCTGAATATTTGAATGCCTCTTTAGATTTGGAAAGTTTTCTTCCAAGATTTCATGGAATAGATTATCAGTGCCCTTATTAGTTTCCTCATCTTCTGGAATATCAATTATCTGGATGTTTGGGAGCTTAATGGTATCTAGTATTTCTCGTACAGTATTCTCATTTTTGGGGGGTTATTTTCTCAGTTATTTTGGTTGTTTTTTTCTAGCTCAGAGGTTTTGCTTTTAATATCCGAGATTCGATGTTCTGCATGGACTAATCTGCTTTTAATACTTTTGAAGGATGTTTTGATTTCCTGAAGGGCAGCCTTCATCTCTAATAGCTCCACTTGATTCTTTTTTATTGTGTGTATTTCCTCTTTCAGATCACGAAAGAACTTCAACACCTCCTGGAACTCATTGTCTCTTTTCTCCAGCATCTTCTGGAGTTCATTATCTCTTAGCCCTTAGATCTCATTTAGTTTTGTCACTATGAATATTCTGAAGTCTTTATCAGACATTTCCATGAATTCTACTGTACTGTCTGTAAATGATGAAGTATTGTTCTTTTCCTTTAGGGGAAAGATATTTTCTTGGTTTCTCATGTTTCTTGTGCCTCTGTGGTTCTTTCTGGTCATTCTGTGACAAAATCTCTCCTCCACAGTGCTTAGCAATGTGGTATCAACAGTAAGATTAGGAGTTCAGATTTATAGAAGGAAATTTCTTCGCTAAAGCAGGAGGTTCAATAAGCGTTGAGGATTTCAATGATTCTAAAGTGATTCAGATGCTTGGCTATTGTGTATCGAGGCCTATCTAGACATTGTGTGGAGAGTGAAGATTAGAGTAAGAAAGTAAGATTTAAAAGTATAAACAAAAAGAAATAAAACTAGAAAAATATTACCAAAAAAATAGAAAAAATGAACTCACCAGGACACACTTCAGCTTTAAAATGGCTTCTGAAATTAACAAGTGAAAGAAAAGGCCCAACCTGAGGAGACGTGTTTGAAAATTTAAAAAAAAAAAAGTTAAAAATTGAAAGGGATAGAGAGTGTCAGACAGAGAGACAGACAGCCAGAAACAGAGAGAAGACAAAGGTCATCCTACCTTGCCTGAATATTTTGGGAGTCCAGGAGATGGGTTTAGAGCATAGCTTTCTTGAACGCACCAGGACACACCCCAGCTTTAAAATGTCTTCTTGTCTCTCAGAACATCCCAAATTTCTAAATCAGTCTTACAAAATGGGTTTCAATCCTTAAAAGCCCTATTTCAATTTACATTGGACCTGATTAACTATTTTAATGTAGGGCTGTGGGGAAGGTATATGTGATCCCATTTTTTAAAGCAAATTTATTACCAAGGCCAAAGACTTAATTTATTACCCACTGAAAGCATCCATGCTTACTACATGATATTTTAGTGCAATGGGTTCTACAATCATCAGGAATTTAGGTAAGGCAATTGTTTTGATAATTAAAGCAACACATTTGTCTTCTATTTTATGTTCAGTAACTCCCCTAAGATTATTGGGAGCAGGTTGTTCAAATATAAAAAGATCCCCAGGTAGTGCTGGCTCTGTGGCCTAGTGGTTAATGCAGTTGGATCCCATGTGGTCAGCCATGTAGTTTGGGTACTGGACCCAGTGGCTTGAGAATTTTGTTGGGCTTGTGTGCATGCATGCCCAAAATCCCAGAAAGAGGGGGAAATGGACAAGAAGGACTGCAGCATGACCATTCCCCATGGGAGGGTTGCTTTCTCCTCTCTCTGTCTCTCTATATCTCTCTGATGAGTACATGAATACTCAAAAAAAAAAAAGGAAACAAGCACAAAAAAGGGTTCCCAGGTATTACTGTAATTTGATCCAAGTATTTTTATAATGCTAGAAATTATGTACATGTGCACAAGAAAGAAAGAAAGCACCACACCCCACCCCCATTGGGCCCTGGTCATGCTGCAAACCCCTTTCCTCCAATTCTCTATACCATCAGTATAGCCCCTACAGGGCTGGGACTCAAATCTCATTCAGCCATGTGGGATCCAGCTTCCTCTGCATAGTGCGTAACTGCTGCACTACAGGATTGGTCCTGAACCCAAGTCTTTATTAAGACTGTGAAGGTTTGCCAATTGATACATTTCAAAAGATATTAAAGTTAATTTAGAAGTTATATTGTAGAATTGCAAAAGCAATTCAGCACACATTTATCTCTCATTTTATGAATTCTCTAAATAAACATTGGATTTCCAATAGGATCAAACTGGGGGCCTCTCTTTTGGTATTTTTGTTTCCTCCTCTGTATCCAAGTTCCCTCCTGCCTGTCTTTCTGTCTGTCTGTCTGTCTGTCTTTTCTTTCCTTCTTTTTTTTTTTAATTTTGGATTAGTGAATATACTTTGGGGAGCTTCTCTCTACCCTACTTGTATTTATAAATTAGTTTAAAGCCAGCCTCATAGCCTAGTGGTTAAGGAGGACAGATCCCACATGGCTAACTATGGTTCAAATCCTGGTCCCAGCAGCTAAGAAAAGTTTCAGGCTTGTGTGCATGTGTGCCCAGAATCCCAACAGATATATATATATAGAGAGAGGAAGAGAGCATACATGCCGTCTGGCAATTAAAAAAATTTAAAATATATATGAATTTCTTTCTTCAGAGAACTTTGAATCATATACCTTGGGAACCTCAGGCTTTTCTGTGCCACAGGGGTGTTGTGGATGATTTCTCCTATAACATGAGTCACAGATTATGCTGTAATCAAGACAGGTGATTTATTCTTAGACATACAGATCTCGGCCAAGACATACAACCTAGGTTCATGTTTAGGAGGGTCCCAATCCCATATCCCTGTCCCTAAATGCTAATGAATAATTGGAACATTTTTTTTTAGAGGTTTTTGCTATAGGGCACGAGCAATTGCCAGACAGACAGAAAGAGAGAGACAGACAGAAAGTGAGAAATCACCCTCCCAGGGGGGATGGCCATGCCGCAATCCCTTCTCCTCCATTCTCCTCTTGGGATCTTGGGCGCGCACACACACGCGCCCGGTGTGAGTTTAAGCCGCCGGTTCCAGGACTTGAACTGCAGTCGACTACGTGGGAGTCCAGCAACATAGCCATTACGCTAACTGCTGGCCCCTATATATATATTTTTGAGAGAGGATTTTTGCTATAGGGCACGTGTTCTTGCCAGAGAGACAAAGAGAGACAGAGAGACAGAAAGTGAGAAATCACCCCCCAGGGGAATGGCCATGCCACAGTCCCTTCTCCATTCTCCTGTTGGAATTTTGGGCCCGCACACACACACATCCAGCATGAGTTTTAAGTTGCTGGGTCCAGAACTCAAACTGCAGTTGACTACATGGGAGTACAGCAACGTAACTATTATGCTATCTGTTGGACCCAAAAATTGTATATATTTAAGGTATACAATACCACAAAATATCACAATGTGACATTTTGATATATGCACACATATATCAAAGAAATTACCACAGTCAAACTAATACCCATCACTTTCCGTAGTTAATATTTTTGGTGTGTATGTGTGGAGGGGGTGGTGAAGACACTTAAGATATATTCTTTTAGTGAATTTCAAATATATATTATTTATTAACTATAGTAACCATGATGTACATTAGGTCTCCAGTACTTACTTATCTTAAAACTGACCGTTGGTACCTTTTGACCAATATTTCCCTTTGTCCATCATGCCTTAGTCCCTGGTAACCACTTTTCTATTCTTTCCTATTATGAGTTCAATTTCTTTTTAATATTCCACGTATAACTGAGATATTTCAGTATTTGTCTTTCTGTGTCTGGTGTATTTTGTTTAGCATAAAACTCTCAAGGTTCATCCATGAAGCTGCAAATGGTGAGCTTCTTTTTTAGAAGCTGGATAATATTCTATCGTGTGCATGTGTGCGTGTATTCAAATATCACATTTTCTTTATCCATTCATCTGTTGACAGACACTTTGTTTCCATCTCTTCGCTATTGTGAGTAATGCTGCAAAAAACATGACAGTGCAGATATCTCTTCAAGATACTGGCTTTCTTTTGGATATATACCCAGATATGGGATTGGTGGATCACATGGTAATTCTATTTTTAATTTTTTGCAAAAACTCTATATTAGTTTTTGTAATGACTGTACCAATTTATATTCCCACTAACATTGTGCAAGCGTTCCCCCATCTCCACATCCTTATAACATTTATCTTTTGACTTTTTAAATAGAAAAACAATCCTAAGATTCATATTGAACCATGAAAGACCATGAACAACTAAAACAATCTTAAGAAGAACAAAGCTGGAAGGATGACACTGCTAATTTCAAACTATATTATAAAATAATAGTAATCAAGACCGTATGGTGCTAGCATAAAAACAGACACACAGCCCAGTGGAACAGAATAGAAAATTCAGAAATATATCCACACATATATGGTTAACTGAATTTTGATAAAGTTGCCAAGAATACACATAAATAAGGGAGAGGATAGACTCTTCAGTAAATGGTATTGGGAATATTGTATATCCACATACAAAAAAATGAAATTGGACCCATCTCTTACACAGTACATAAAAATTATTCCAAAATAGATTAGACTTAAACAAATGACCTGAGTGTGGTTTTGATGGTCATTTCCCTAGTGAGTATTGATGCTGATTATTTTTTCATGTGTTACTGGCCTCTTTTAAAAAATGCCTGTTTAGATTATCTGCACATCTTTAAGGGTTGTCTTTTGGTTCTTTATTAGATGTCTCTTTTGCAAATATTCTTTCCATTCTCAAATATTCTTTCCATTCTATGGGTTGTATTTTCTCTTTTCTGATGGTGTGATTCAAAAGTTTTAAATTTTGATGAAGCTTGATTTATCTATTTTTGTTTTCTCACTCGTGCTTTTCGTGTATTATTTAAGAAACTATTGGTCAGCCATGGTGTCTCAGTAGTAAAGCAGTGCTCCATAATGTTGCCTCATGAGAAGGTCCTGGGTTCATATCCTGAAGTTTCATTGTACACACAGGACATACACACAGGGTCCCCAAGCATGTACCTATGATCCTAGTGGGTTGAGGTTGGGTTAGACCATGGCACAAAGGCCATGTTTGGGGTGCCTGTCTCTGTATCTCTCTCAGAAGAAGTAAATAAATAAATGTAAAGAAGAAAACCACTGTTTAATCCAAGCTCATAAATATTTATATCTATATTTTCATCTAAGAATTTTAAAGCTTTTTCCTGTCTGTGTGCATGTGTGTGTGTATGCATGTGCAAAAATGTGTGTGGTGATTTAGATAGTCTTTTTAAAAATATTTATTTATTTTTATTCATTCATTCATTTTAATTTGACCAGAGAGAGACACAGAGAGAGCGAGAGAGGGAAGGGAAGAAAGCAAGCTGCCAGGTCTGGACTCAAACCATGGTCAGCCATGTGGGAGTCCAGCACCTTTACCACCATGCCACCTGCTGGTCCCGATAGTGTCTTGTTATGTCATGATCCTCCTGCTTTGGCTTCCCAAGTAGCTAGGCCTATAGGAGCACACCACTGTGCCCAGTTTTTAGGGTAGGTTGGGAATGAAAAATATGGAGCACTTCACAGATTTGCATGTCATCCTTGAGTAGTGGCCATATTAATCTTCTCTGCATTGTTCCAATATTGCATATGTGCTGGTGAAGCAAGCACAGAGTTTTATAGTTTTAAAAAATCTTACCTTTAGAGCTTTGATCCATGTTTGGTTAATTTTTGTATGTAGTATGAAGTAGGGGTCCAAATTTATTCATTTGTATGGCGATTTTCTCAGAACCATTTGTAGGAGAGAGTATTCTTTGACTGTTTTTTCTTTTCTTTAAAAAAATTGCTAGAGAATATATGTACTTGGGGGAGGGAGAGAGAGTTAAAGCACCCTTGGTGGAGTATGATCATGCCACAATCCCTTTTCTCCATTTTTCCATCCCTTTAGGATTTGGAGCATGCAAGCACAGGAACCAAGAGTGTTTTTTAAGCCACCAGGCTGGGATTTGACCTGTGGTCAGCCATGTGGGATCTGGTTCTCTTTGCACAGAGCTTAACTGCTGCACTCTTGGGCTAGCCCTATTCTTTGACTATTGAGTGGTATTAGCACCTATTTCAAAAATTTCCCAGATGTACGAGTTTATATTTGGACTCTGAACTGTATTCTTAGATCCACATGTCTCTCCTGTGACAGTAACACAGTGCTTTAATTACTCTAACTTTACAGTAAGTTTTTAAATGTAAAATTCTGTCTTCTAGTTTTTTGCTCTTTTTCAAGATTGTTTTCACTATTTTGAGTTTCTTCATTTCCAAATTAATTTCAGGATCACCATATCAATTTCACAGGGGAGGAGTGGGCAGGAAAGGCCGTTGGAATTTTGAAAGTATTGCATTAAATTTGTAGATCATTTTGTAAGTATTGGCATTTTAAAAATTAAAGCTTCTAATCCATGAACATAGATATCTTCATTTATCTAGTTCTTTAATGTAACAATGCTATCTATGTAGCTTTCAATGTGCAAGTGTTGCATTTTTTGTCAACATCCTAAGTATTTTGCTATTTTTTGTGATATTTTTGTTAGTTTTTGCTATAGGGTGTGTGCATGAGAGAGAGAGAGAGAGATCACTCCGTGGCAGAGAGATGGTCAAGTCACAATCCCTTCTCCTTCAGTCTCCTCCTGAGCTTTTTTTTTTTTTTTTTTTAAGAGGTTTTTGCTATAGGGCGCATGCGCTCGCCAGACAGATAGAGAGAGACAGAGAGAGAGAAAGTGAGAAATCACCCCCCAGGGGGGATGGCCACGCCGCAATCCCTTCTCCTCCATTCTCCTCTCGGGATCTTGGGCACGCACCCACACGTGCCCGGCATGAGTTTAAGCCACCGGGTCTGGGACTTGAACCAGAGTCGACTACATGGGAGTCCAGCGACATAGCCATTACGCCAACTGCTGGTCCCAACAAAACTTTTTTAAAAATAAAAAAAAATGTTTTTATTACTAGAATATAGAAAGACAACTGATATTTGTATACTGATATTTCATCTTGTGGCCTTGGTAAACTTGTTCATTAGCTCTAATAATCTTTTAATATATTCCTAAGCACTTTCTCTATAGAAGATGGTGTCATCAACTGGAGGACTGAAAGGAGGGAAAGGATATCATCTGTATTTTGCTCTTCATTTATGAACACATTCATTCTTGATGAAAGTCAGAATACTTTTCTGATTCAAGTTACCTGTTTTATGATGTTGTACCATACTCTTCTGGAAGAAAGTATTTTATGCAACATAGAATTCTAATATAGGATTGAATTATAGGATTTTCTTTGGTAAAGACTAAACAGAATAAATCAAGGAGGGTTCTCTCTTTGTCTCCTCCCTATCCACTCTTCCTCTACGTTCCCACTCCTCCTTCTGAGCAAAAGATATCAACAAAATGGTAGGTAGGGTGAAAAGATTGCTCTTTGGAGATCTTTGTAATGTTAATTTTAAAAAAGAGTTTTCTAAAGGTGTAGAATTTGACAAGGCACTGATTGACAAAATGTAGTGGATCTGCTACTTGATATTCATTCACCCTTTCTTGGTAACATCACTTCAGTTTTCCTCAGGGGGATCACCTCTCCCTGACTTTTAATCCAGGTAATTTGAGTAGCAGTGATATCACCTTAAATTCTAGGGGTGGGCATGTGACTCAAGCCTGGATGATCAGAGAGGTTGTTCACAGAGATTGGTTCAGGGATTAGCACAGAATAGAATGCAAGCCAATGTGAGACAAAAAACTTATATAGTTTATTTGAACTTTTGTGAGAGAGAAGCTTTCTTTTCAAGTGCACATTGGTCTTAAAGCATATGGGTCTGGCAGTACTGAAAGCCATTTTGATATCTTGATTTGTGGAGACCGAGAATGAAGTCAGCAGTATGAAGGGCAAATAGAAAGGTAAAGAGACACTGATTCTTCTTCTTCTCTCTCTCTTTTTTTTGAGAGGTTTTTGCTATAGGGCACAGGTGCTCACCAGAAAGAGCCCGGCGTGAGTTTAAGCCACCGAGTCTGAGATTCGAACCGTGGTCAACTACATGGGAGTCCAGCGACATAGCCATTATGCCAACTGCTGGTCCCGAGACACTGGTTCTTAATTACATCTTTAAGTTGCTGAACCTGGCTATGTCTGAAGCTGAACTACACCTGTACTTCTCAGTTATGTAATTTGCTAAAATCCTTTTTGTCTTTAAGTCAATTTGAATGTTTTGTTCATTTTTCTGTTTTTTTTTTTCCTTTTTTTTGGGAGAGATTTTCGCTATAGGGCGCGTGCGCTCGCCAGACAGACAGAGAGAGACATTAGAGACAGAAAGCGAGAAATCACCCCCCAGGGAGGATGGTCACGCTGCAATCCCTTCTCCTCCATTCTCCTCTCGGGATCTTGGGCACGCACGCACACACGCCTGGCGTGAGTTTTAAGTCACCGGGTCCGGGACGTGAACCGCGGTCGACTACGTGGGAGTCCAGCGACATAGCCATTACGCTAACTGCTGGTTCCCCATTTTTCTGTTTTGTCAAATATAAATATAATGATGTTCCAAAGTGATACCAGATTAGAAAAGTTATGAAGGAGAAATTTTGAAAAGGGAATGAATAATAAATAACACAGAGAAAAAAGTTTCTATAATAGGAAAGCCTTTGACCCCACAGATACTCAGCAGAATATGTATTAAGATAAACGTGCCCCTTGGGTAAATTCACTTTACAGGGCAAGTAATGTATATGAACTGAATGTATAAATTAAAATAAAAGAATAATTTAAAAACTGTATTTAAAAAAGGAGGGGGGCCAGCAGGTGGCATAGTGGTTAAGGTGCTGGACTCCCACATGGCCAACCGTGGTTTGAATCCCAGACCTGGTGGCTTGGTTTTCTCACTTTCCTGTGATCTTGCTTCCTCTCTGTCTCTCTCTGGTGAGCTCACATGCCCTGTAGCAAATTAAAAAAAAAAAAAACAAGATTAAGAAAAATTAAATAAATAACTCTTAAAAAAAAAAAAAGGTAAACTTGCTCCAGTTGAGTTAGTTCAGTAGATGGTTCTATCATTGTAGCAGTCTCCAAGGAGTTTGCTTACAAAACTTCCATTCAGTGGCTATGCTAGCTATCTCCTGTTTGCTCCTCCAGATACACCCTCCATCCTTCTCCAGATCCTGCTTTCTTCCTGGAGAGGCTGACCTGAATGGAACATACCAGTAGGCTTCTTTGCCCTCTGGCTGTTGGTTGCATTTGGCCACTAAAAATTACCAGCAGGCAATAAAAGAGACAGAAGAAAATTAAGCCCTTAGCTAGGCTTTCATCAAGCATTTGCAGTTTCTCTTTGGATTTAGGCTTCATATCCCCACCTCAAAGTTTCTGTTAGTGTTCCTCTCCTATAAAAACAAACAGAACAACTCTTAACTTATAACAAGACCTAACCTTGATGAAGAAAGGAAAACTGCTTTGACAAAGCAGTCCTCTGAGAAACTACAGCAAGGAAACTGCAGAAGAAAAACTGTTCTGAAATGAAAACTTATAGTTTCATTCTTGGGCTAAACCCCACGAGGGAAAAGAAAATAAAAATGAGGGGGTAGAAGAAAAACAGTTTTCAGCTAATGAGTTGTCAATCGTCAAGTTTTCCTCCCACATGGTGGCTTGATATTCCTGTGGGGAAATCAGTGGTACAATCTAGAAAGAGGAAATCATACAGTTTTTAACATTTCAATTTATTGTTGTCAGCATCTCCCCAAGACAATATAAATGTTTTCTGCATGAAGATCCCCAGCAGATAGGTGTTTAAGAAAGGTCATTTCAGGATAATGATTTCAGAGGGGCAGAGGGTTAAAAAATCATATCCAGTCTAGATGGACAATACCATGAAGGCATTTGAAAGCAGCATTTCTCACTGATAAGTAAAAATCAAATATGTCACAAAACATGGTATACAAATCCAATCCTATATAGTGGACTATTTAATCAGCTAGAAATGTATTAAACAGAATCTAACTTTGATGAATATAGTATCATACCCAATTCTGTATAATAAAGCTATTTTTCATGTCTAGCTGACAACCCAAACTATCTTAATAATCTTCAATACTTCTTTGAAATTGTGGACACAATGGATTCCATTGAATGAGAAATAGCATATGACAAAAGAGTCATAATTCCTTATCTGTTTAATAGTTAATGTAACTAACAGGATAATGGATGTGTGTTAAATATAGCACCAGCAGCTGAATTCCTGTGAAATCTTAACTGTTTTAACTCAGATTTGACAGATGTTTCAAAATGTTTGGGATCTCATTCATTGATGTTTTTATAAGCTGGCACTTCCTGGTAAGCAGCAGCTCAGAGTAGAAAGAGCACTGGACCTGGAGTCAGATGCAATGCAAGTTGTTTCCTCTAAACGCTCTCTAATATCCTTTCCAGACCTATTCTATTACTTTCGACTACTGAATCTTGATGGTTTGAATGAGGTAATGTTTAAATGGTTTTAAAATGATCTTTCGCGTTTTGCCCTTTTTCTTTGTAAAGGTTAGTTTTGAAAATTCCATTTGTTAAAGAAATGGGTTGGGAGGAGATTGTTTCTTAGTTTTTGTTTGTTTTGCTTTGTTTGTTTGTTTGTTTTGTTGTTTTGTATTTTCCATAGACCTGCTGTTGTGTATCTTCTATCACTTGTTAATAGTGGTCAGTTCCCCTCTACTCTGTCCGTAAGACTTGGAAGGTGTCTGGGAAGGAGATTCCGGAGAGCAACAGCAGTCCTTTCTGCCACAAAGCCAAGAAAAAAACACTATGTTAGGGACTAGATTGGTGTAGTCTGTTTACCCAGCTGGCTTAAATTCCCAAAATTAAAAAGCTTAGAATTTCTTAAGCGAGTTCACATAACCAAATATTGCTTTTATTCTCAGCTTTCTTTCTCCCCAACCCTGCATGTATTGACATCTCCATAACAATGTCTGATCAGTAGAAATCATAAGCCTAAAATCTCCAACATCGATCTCAATATTTTCTCCAAATCTGTTTCTCTCCTGTATTCCCAGTCTAAATCAGAAATATCACCATTTTGCGGGTTCTAGCAAAGCTTAAAACCTTGGCATCCATCTTGACTCCTTCTGTCTCAGTCCCCATTCCCTAGTCTTGTCTCTCTCTAATTTACCCTTAACACTATTGTTACCAAAGTACTCTTCCTAAAATCCAAGTGTGATCACAGAGCTTCCTTGATTAAAATACTTGAAGAAATCTTTTTCCTCTACCGGATAAAATTCAAAGTCCTTTTCGGTCCCTGAATACCTCTCCAGCTCAATACCTCTCGTGCCACTCCCTGTCATTTCTCTGAGTCCTTTCACTCCAGTTTCATGAGCAGCTCACGGTTCCCAAACACACCATGATTTTTTCATGATTCTGGCTTTGCATGTGAAATTTCCTCTGCTACTTTTTCAGCATGAGATAGTTATTCTTCTTCATGTTCTCATAGCATTTCCACATGCTAGTTTTATAATTCTTGTCAAATATATTGTAGTTTATTTCCCATTGGCTTGTTTCACTTTTAGACTGCCAGTTTCCTGTTTAAGGAGAAAGTAAACATTGTAGAGGAAATTCAGACTCTGGATGCTTCTGGGTGGCACTTAAGCTTGCTTTGGACTCTAAAACACTATGCTAGTCTCTAGTGCTTCCCTTCTCTCCTTGTACTAGCCCTCCCTCTGGTGGAGGTGTTAAGAATCAGTGTTAAGGTCACATGGCTGAAGACCAAGTGACCTGGCTGACCCACAACCTGGATAAGTATCTGCCTCATGTCATTTGTGAAGTAAATGTAAAACTAGCTAATGAGCCTATTTTTTTTTCTTTTTTTGGAGAGGTTTTTGCTATAGGGCACGTGTGCTTGCCAGACAGAGAGAGACAGAGAGACAGCAAGAAATCATCCCCCAGAGGGGATGGCCACACTGCAATCCCTTCTCCTCCATTCTCTTCTCGGGATCTTGGGCACGCACGCACACGCGCCCGGCATGAGTTTAAGCCGCCGGGTCTGGGACTCGAACCGTGGTCGACTACATGGGAGTCCAGCAACATAGCCATTATGCTAACTGCTGGTCCCAAGCTTTGGTTTTTGGATAGCCTGGCAGGAGCTTTCTGTCTTGCCATTGTGTTAGTTAGCAGACCCCAATTTCCATCCTCAGAGCTGTAGCTGGGGGTCAACATACCCACCCCTGATGGTCCCAAAGAATATCACACTACTGTCAAACAAAGAGCTCAAAAAAAGTTAGCTAGTGGAGATCTTCTCCCATGTTTTTGCCTCTGTCTAAAGCTGAGACAAACCTGTCTGCAGGAATATTTGCCATTGAATGACTATCCCACAGATCAAGGAATTGAACACCAATCACATCCACATACTCAGTGCTTTCCCCCGTTGCAGTGGACCTCATCTCCCATAAAATCACAGGGAAAGTCTTCATCTCTATCCCAGAACAATATCCAGTTAGTACTGCTTTCTGTCCCAGTTGAAGAAAACCTAGTCTTTGAATCAATATTTAGTTGCCTGTGGGAAGCAGTCAGTTTCTCAAGTACCCCTGGGTATAGAGTTCTCTAGGTATAGCAGTCCTAGCTGTATTCTGGGTTGGTCTGAGTAGAGATTTCCAGGTAAGGGCCCTACCAGGCAGGTAAAAAAAGGTGGGAGAGGAATTAGATTATTAGCCTGGTTGGGAGGAATCTCATCTCTAAAACCAACAAAACTTTAGAAAACTTGAACTTATAATCATTATAGAAATTTTCCTTCATGGCGATCATGAATTTTATCATATACTGTGTTTACACTACAGTGAAACTTGTAGCAGCAAGAATGGGTTTTAGTTTTAAGTGGAGGTAAAGGAAATGAATATAATGTACTGGTCATTAAGACTACCTTTAAAAAAATCAAACAGCTCCCACAATGTCATTTTATACACATGTCAAAGGCAAGGAAAGATGATCTGCTGTTTTAGGTGGTCCATCTGGCTGTATCCTAATCAAGGAAAAAGAATTGAGGTGCTAATAGGGATAACATGAAATAAAACAGAAATGGAACTGGTGAGAGTGGCCCCCTGAAGTTCTTAGGTTTCTATGTTCAGGGTAAAGATTACCCTGCCCACAAAACGATCATTGATGACATCATTTATGATGCCTTTGCCTTTCAGTTGGCACTGCACGGGCACCGCTTGGTTCTTCACCACATCTGTAAAGTGCATTGCCACCAGGGGGGAGGTGTAGTTAACCTGTAGGTGGAAGAACAATGAATTCTAAGTCGAGGAGGTGGTAGGTGGGAAACGATCAGATATTCAGTGCAGGATGGGATAACCTCCTCAAAAGGGAGTTGAGTAAATCCCACGCTGCTTAGTCATAAATGACCAAAACAACTGACAAGCAGTTCTCCCTGCCTTGGAGAAATGACACATTTCTCTCTTAAGTCACTGTCAAGTGTCTGACTGTCCTCTGAGAGAAACCAATTCTGACTCAGTGTGATATGATTTTCTGGATATCAGACCATGAATCAAACCAGAACTATTATCTATCAAACCCCTATGCTGGAGATGAAGCCTTCACTGCTTCAAAGGTTCAAACGGGAATGAACTAAGTATCCTGTTTGGGCAAGATTGAGCACCATGGTAGTAATTTGCTCCTGGTTCTGTCACTAATTAACTATGTAACCTTGGCCTAGGCACTTTCTCTCTCTCTGAACTCCAATTTTCCCATTTGTAAACTGAAGAGTTAGGCCAGATCATATAGAAATTCTTTCCAATATAGAAAGGAGTGTCTTGGTTGGGATCAGAACTCTAGGAGGACTCTGGTTGTGGACAGCAGCTATTTACCCCTCTGTTAATACTTGCTGCTCTCTAGTTCTCATGTGTTCCAGTCAGCCCTTCCTTTGTCTCTGAGCTCTTTCTGACAGCAAAGACTGAAGGGAATTTGGCTTACGTGAGTTAGTTTGCCGTAGTAAGGGTAGTAGCGGAGATCAAAAGAAGCCGACTCTGGGTAGTAATTGATGGATCGGATGTCGTTTTCATCACCTCTCTGTAAGCAAAAGCAGGTATATGTTGGGTGCTGAGTCATACAGTGGGCTGGAGTCTGTGCTAAAGGGAGTTGTCCACCAAGTGAAATCACTGTGCGACCCACAACCAACTGTCCCAGGAAGACCACAAAAGCAGAATGGGGCAGAGCTCAGACCTGGCCTAGTTCCAGAGGAGCATTTCCAAGGAGTGACTGTGCCTCAGCTTTTCAATTCAAAAAATACTGATAGAAGTCCTAGGGTGAGGAGGCCAAAGGTGCTGGCATCTAAGGAATCCAGGCAGAAGGGCTCCAAGGGGCTTATAGTAAGTAGTACTGCTCTGGAAAGAAGGCCTACCACTCTGACCCCCCTTCAAAGAATCATACTGGGCCTTGTACTCAATCTGGAACTTTGGAGCTGAGGCAGGTATAAGAACACGTGCACTAAATCCCATCCCACAACTTGCACACTGCAGGCTTGGTTTTATTCGAAGTCACATCAGGTGCATAGGGACCTGATGCATAGGCACACAGCCTATGGTTCTGCAATTGGCTCACCTAAACTCATGTCTCTGACCACATTCTACATACTGCCTCATTACAGTAGGTAGTCAGGAGGATAAGAACGAGGGACTTGAGTGATGGAAATGATTAAAGTAAACAGATCTATCCTCATCATGTCACATCAGGTAGGAGGCTGCCTATACATTTGGCTTACCTTAAATAGCAGAAGTCTGGAAGATAATACGAACAAATAATACTTCATTCTAGCAAGTCACTTATCTGGGTCATGTGATTATTTCTGTCAATATGCTGTAATTGTTCTTATATAAGCTGAGCTTTCCTCAATTTAGTCTAGTAATTATCTCATCCTGCTCAATTTCCACAAGTGGGTGTGGATTTGACCAGTATTGATTATTATAAAGTATATAGAGACTCTTAATATTTCTTTTTTTTTAAGGTACAGTTCTCAGAAATGTTCAACACAAGATGAAAAATGAACAGCTTCCATTAGGAAACTACACGGAGAATTCAGTCCAATTAATACATTGGTTTAAAACTGAGCTGTTCTTCATGACTTATTTATATATTCTTCTAAAGAGTAATGAACTTTATTTTTTGTTAATGGCTTTTTGGATCAATTCCATTAGTTTGTAGTCATACGTCACATGTATGACTGCTCACATACACACACCTATATGTGAACAGTATACACGGCCTTCCTACCTTGTTCACCTGGCAAACATTGCCTTCCTTCAGCATAGCCACCTCCCAAGTGGAACTGATCTTTCTCTCTTCAAACTCCTCACTGCACTTTTCACAGCACCTGTAATACTTGATTGCCTTGACTTCAGAGACAGAGTCACATTTATCTCAGCACTCCTAACACTTGCTTTATAATAAATGATCAACAAATGTTTGCTGAATATGGGATACTGGATGAATAAATGCTGCCTTTTGCTGTTTTCTGATCTGCCACCATGAAGACTGGAGCTTTGGGCTGTCTTTTTCGTACTGAGAATGGGATTACCTGCCTTCACACATTTGCAAGGCAACTGTCCAGGGCTGGGGTGCAACCGATGTCCTGGAACAGAAGGGAGCTACTGCCTGTTTAAGAAGCAAACCTAAGATCTAGGGCTTTTTCCTACAAAGGAGCTAATTGGTGCAGATGAGATAGGAGTTAATGGTCCCTCCAAGGACAGTTAATTAGCATATTAATGGAGTTCTGTTTATACTTCCCTTGTAGTCATTAGTTATTGCAACACCCAGTGCCACTGGTCATTGCAGCAAAATGTGAAATTCAGTTTTAAAATTGGGGACTAATGACTGTGATGAAAGCTGTTTGTTTAGTTCAAAGAAACAAGTAATTAGAATTAAAAGTGAAAGTGTAAACAGAATGCCAATTAATGACTTGGCACACTGCTGTTCCCTGCTGTGGCCTCCTAAGTTAGGTTCAGTCTTGGGCTTTCACAGGTGCAAATCATGACACACTCACACACTGTACATACAAACACACATGAATTGAATACTTTCTAGCAACAGGGAGTCCTGAAGGCACTAAAGGGAGATGTAGTTATGAAAAGGTTAATCCTTTCCCTAACCTACCATCCATATGTAAATCCCTGGAAGGGATAAACTACCTTTTTCCATAATACAGATGTGCTAACAATGCTTACTCAAAAAAGCACTTTACCTGAACTTTGCAGGAAACCTTCACAGGCTCTCCAAGCTCAGGACGAAAGCCTACAATCTATCAAAAGAAAGCCAGTGTTTTTTGTTTGTTTCGCTCTGTTTAAAAACAGACTTGACAGTGAAAACGAGACTTTTCTAAGCCCCCTTAAGCCATCCTTCTTTGGGTATAAGCTTCATTCCTTTAGCTCTCTAAGAAATGTTACAACAGAAAATGCAAAACCCATCTACAGAGCTGCTCAGTTCAGCTTACTCTTTGCTATATTTGTGCCTGACAGTCACATACAGGGGAAACTGCAGCAAGATAACCCTAAAGATGTGAAACACTTTCTGATTTCAGGAGAGATGTGCCTGGTAAGGCTCTGCCATACCTAAAGCATAGCAAGAGAGAAGGAAAATTTATGTTTTATGATGTAAGAACTGCCCCCAACCATGCCCCCATCCCCATGTGAATTCCCTGTTCCAAACAACTCAGCCCATTCTTTTTTTTTTTTTTTTCTATAGGTTTTGTGCACTTACTGGGGGTGAGGAGAGAGAAAGGAAGTGAGAAATCACCCTCTGGGGGATGACCATGCTGCAATCCCTTCTCCATTCTCCTCTCAGGATTTTGGGCGTGCACATGAGCTGATGTGTTTTTCAAGCTGTCAGGTCCAGCACTTGAACCACAGAGTTAGCCATGTGGAATCCAGCACCTTAACCACCACTCCACCTGCTGGCCCAAGGACCCCATTCCTGACAGAAGCCATCAAGAAGCAGGTTTGGGAGTGGAGGAGAATGACAACAGGGAGTGTTTCGGTAGAAAAAGGAATTAATAGGTTTGTTTTGTTGCTTGTATTTCTGATGCTGGCAGTAAAAAAAAGCTAAACCTGTAGTGTGTGAAGATAGAGCCCAAGGGAAATGGAGCAGCCAAAGCCCTCCTACCCAGCTTATCCAGTTGTCACCAATCAGATAGCAGAGGTTAATATACCCGGTTCATCTTTAGGAGGATACAGGGCTGTCCAGTTGAGTATCCAAAAGTAGGGTCCTCCAGACCAGAGCAGTTCTTCAAGAAAGAGCGCTTAAATTGGCAAGCCTTCTTGTCCTCATCCTCATCACCATCTTGGATGAAATACTGCCCTGGAGGGCAATCTACATTCATTTCCTCTTGAAGACTGTCATTGTAACCTAAAGAATGTGAGAGTGGCAAAAGGTCATATTAAATAGGTGCTAGCAGAAGGCCATATTCTCAGTAATCTTCCCTCGCTGTTTCCTTTCTCAAACTTCCCTGTTTGTCTCTAAAAGTCCACTGCATCTACCCTCAGTTCTGTGACCTGGTATCAGATGTTCAAGGGTCTTCACTGGCAACTTCCTTCTGTGAAGCCTTCTCGGTTCATCGCTTCAGCCCATTTTGATTGCCTGCCCCCTTGCTTATCATTCCCTTGGAACTTCTAGGTATCCATTTCTGGGTCATATGAGTTAGTCATTTTATAGCTTTTCTGTTTTCCATAATTTCTTTTCAGATGTGGTAAACTATAAACTTAAAGAGTAACCTTCCTACTTCTGGGAGAAGAATAGCCACATAGTTGATAGATTGCTTGACCTAGTTAGTCCTGTTAGCCCCAGTCTCCACCTACTCATGTTCTAAGTTGCTCAGTTTGTCAGAGGAGACTATGCACTTATAATCTACCAGAGAAAAAACTCAGAATGTACTGCTGGATCCTCATCTAACAGGTTCTGATCTGGCTTTGATATTATTAAGAGGCAACTGGAAATTTTGAATCTATTTCAGTTATGACTGTATTTTTAATTTTCCTTTGACAAAGCTTTATTCAGTTCGAGGTTTTATTTTAATCTTTCATTTTTTTTTCTGGACAAGAACTGTGCTCAACAAATAGCTTTCTAAATAGAAGCTGCAATCACATGCCCATTGTTTCTCTCAAGGTAGTTCCATTAAAAATAATGTGACACAGGCATGACCCTTATTGCAAAATCTCAGTCCTCATGGAAATGAAACTGATACTCTGAAATGTCTATTTCAGAGATGTGCTCTTTTTAGCAGAACATATTATCTACTCTTAGGAAGGAAACACCCAATGCTTTTCCTAATGTTCTCTGCCTCCAACATCAAGTCCAATGTAGTATTTCTCCATGTATTAGCTTCTCAAAGGGATTTCTTCTGAAGAGATTCTGGCAATGTATTTGCAACAGCTCACAAGCATTTGGAAAGAAAAGAAGACATTGCGCTGGCTATGATGTCTCAAACATCTTTGTAGCCAAAAATGGAACTACATGGATTCACAGAGAACCCAACCCCCCTCATTTTATAGGTGAAGAATCCAAAGCCCCAGACTAATTCAAAATAACACTGAGCATTACTGATATAAAGCTGAATTTCTAACTCCTGGTCGTATAATAGCAGCATAAACTTATGAAAGACAGCAGTTCTTAAACTTTAAACTTCATGCAAATCACCTGTGGATTTTGTTAAAATGCAGACTCTGATTCAACAGGCTTAGGGTGAGGCCTGAGATTCTGCTTTTCTATGAAACTCCCAGTGATGTTCATGCTGCTGGCCCCTGGATAACACTTTCAATACCAAAGACACAAAGAACATGGGTGTGGGTTCAAAGACTGGTTCTACTGCTGGGAATCTTTGATCAAGTTACTTCTTTAAGAGCCTTTGCTTTCTCACTCATAAAACTGAGGATGATTGGCTCTGTAATGCAGGGTTAAAGTTAAAAGACAAAATTTATGCATTTAAATAATACTTCCTGGCACAGATTGTTTTCCTAATTCAGTGCACATTCTACTAGCTACCTTCACCCCTATTTCATCAAGGCCTGGACAACCAAGATAATCTGAGTGACTTTTTCCACCCCACAAGGATTAGATGCAGCAACATAAATCCCACTGGGGGTGCTCCTCAAGATAGCTAAATAAATATAGACCATATGTGTTCTGTGTTTAACCTTAACCAAGTTACTACTTCAGCTTCTACCATGTGGAAGGGCCTCCCACAATGCCATTCATTTATCCCTGAAAATTTCTCTGATGAAGCTAGATAGATATCATGAAAATATGTGGGATCAAAATGTTGCAGTGATTGCCACTCAAAGATTCTTATTCTAATTGTTTTATGGAATGCTATTAAATAAAGATACTTGCTCTCTCTCTTCAAGATATCCCATCTCCAAGACATGAATTCTTCTACCTTGAGAAAGTATAGGAGTCAGGAATCTTCTATCTCTGGAGAACATTCTCCATTTTTCACCACTAGCTCCTCTCCAGTATTATCTTACATAAAGGATCATTACTGAACCTAGGGGATATGCTCAGGACTTAACTAGGTGCTGTTGGATGTTCAAAAAGAGAAAATAAATTCTCTGCCTCAAAGAGTTTATTATCATCTTGGTAGAGAGTTGGCTTATATGCTTCCAAGGCAACATACAATCACACACTAGAGCAGTTTGATTGTATGACAGAGACTGGGGGAATGCAAAGTTAAGGAAAGACCATGATGGGTTGGGGTTAGGAAGACTAAGATTTCTGGGCCAGATGAATGTTTAATTTTGAATTCTCACCAATAACATTTTGGTGTTTTGTTTTGTTTTGTTTTCCATGCTGCGATCCTTTCTCCTACATTCTCCTCTCAGGACTTTGGGCAATCACACACACATACTTGAGAGATGTGTCTCTCAAGCCGCCATGCCTGGGACTCGAACTGCCAAGTTGGCCATGTGGGATCCAGTGCCCTAACCACCACACCACCTGCTGGCCCACACCCATCACCTTTCAAAAGAACTTTCCACCATTCAGAGGAACTTACCCTGAAGAAAACCATTTAGGCTAATCACATAATGCTGCCAAGTATCAGGTTCAGAAACATTGAAGTTGAAGTTAAGACTATGGGCGAAGGGTCTGATCATAACGCCTGGCAATAAAAACAGACTTTGGATAGATTAGCGCATTCTCGTTTTTTTTTTTCCCCCTTTTGTATCAATTCCCATGAAACCACCACCCACCCCCACAATCAAAATGAAAAGGACCATAATTTGCCAAGTACCATTTTACTTTTACTCTTAATAATTGAATCTCTAAGTCATTCTCAGGAAGAGCCAAAGTTAATTGAGGCTGAACATGCTGTGCAGGCAGATTTCTGTCCAGCAAGTTCTGACAACACAGGGCATTTGGGCACACTCACCAGGAGACTTCGCTTGCTCAGTGAAGGTCGGTATGTAAGGACTGATGGTCAGAAATAGCATGTACATGCAGAGGGTGATCACAGCAGCCAGGGAAGCATAGAAGAAGAAATACATGACCAAGATCAGGCCTGTAGAACAATCAAAGATGAGCATGGTCAGTGCTTGCCAACAAGCCCTGCCTCCCCACTTTAACTCACACACCAGAACCAAACCCAAAAACGAGGTGGCTTCCCCCCCCCCTAGATTCGGTATATCCTTGCTCATTCATATTTCACCAATATGGAATTGGTGAAGATTATTCAGGAGTCTGATTGCAGTTTACCTTTACAGTATCTCTAATGGAAAGGCTTGCTGAGCGAATGATGACTGTAAACAAGATTACAGTGGAGTGCAGTTTAAAGCCTTGCAGAGGGCAAATTGCTTGAGAGTCCTCTGGGCAATGGTTGATGTCTTCCTAAGTACAAATTTTTATTTGCTATTCATTAAAGCAGGTGCCCTGAAGAGACCTAGCAGCTTGGTTCCAGTGATTATATGTATTTGTAAGTGACGACAGAAACAGCATTTCTTTTCGCATAGTCTATAATTCAAACTTTTGATTAATTACCACTGGACTTGCCTATAATCAAGGCAAAGGGAGGTTTTATCCTACTTATTTTGAATCTTATTCAACTTTATCAAAGTGTGAGTGGCTCTGGTTTTCAAAGAGAACACTAACACAGGGTGGAGAAAGGAGGAGGAAGCAGTGCTTAATCACTGATACTGGGTGCCTAAGACTATAGGCAAGTTACAGAACTCTGTTACCTCTGATTCCTGGGTAGAAGTTTAGTATTTATCTCATATCCTCATCTATATCCCTAACAATACCTGAAATTCAGCCTTTCTTTATGTCCTATCCTGACTATATCAGTTCTTAGCTGTTTAATCTTGGACATGCTGTTTGCCTCCCTGGGCTTCACTTCTCCTCATCTGTAAAATAAGGACAAAAACAGTACTTAACTTCTTAGCATTGACTATGCACATAAACAACATAGCACAGGGCCTGGCAGATACTAAGTGCTTTATAAATGGCAGACATCATCATTGCTATTATTAACATTACTATTATTACTATAGGACCAGAAGCATAGCTGTGTAAATTCACTCTCTATGGGCTGTATTAGCATTAGGTTTGCCCCAGGATGAGGCAACAGGGTGAGGTGAACGAGCATGAGAGTACTGCTGAGAGGCTCTTTTCAAGCCTTCCTTGAAGCTCTGCCAGGCAATGTTATTTGGCTCCACTTGCAGCAATGACATGATATTGGAACTAAGATTTTAACTGAATCATAAACTAGAAACTAGAACAAAGCACTTAACTTTGCTGTACCCCAAACTGAATCCAAATACTAATTTTTAACTTGAACCATGAATCAAAAAAAAAAAAAAAAATCAACTAAAAAAATTTTAAGAGAATGAATGAAAAAGAAAAAATAGGAGTGGAGGAAGGGAGAAAAAGATCCATAGTGATCCAACTGGAAATGGAACCGACTCTATGTTTTATATGATGAACATTAGCACGTTGATTCAGGTGGAGTCCCTGGGGAAGAAACAATGGCACCTGTGTACCTGTGATACTTGGCTGTTGCCCTTTGGCTATCATAATGCTATGTATTCTGTGCTTCCTCCTCTATTCCTGCATCCCTATCCCAGGAATGAATCAATAGTTGGAGCCATCCTGGGGTATATCAAAAAACTCAGTTTCATGGATGCGGAGAAAGTGATGGAATGCAGGAACAATTCCTTGGAGATATTTTCCTTCTTTCCTAGGAGATGTGTGGCAGGAAACTGTAGATGGGAGAATAGCACTAGCAATGAATCCCTTCAGCCTCACTCAGGAGTGAGTGCCCTGAAGTTTATAATAGATTGTCTCAGCCAGGCTCCAGGTCAAACCAAACACGGCCCCTACCCAAACACATTGATTTCTCCAATTCTCTCTGTCCCAGATGTCCAAGTTTCTTGGGCCCCCTCCTCTTGATAATCTATAGTTCTCTCCTGAATACCCTACCCAAGCTCAGATAGACCATTAAGTGCCCATGCTCCCAACTCTTCACTCCTCCCACCAAAATGTCCCATTAGGTCCTGAGGCCCTACCCACCAGGCCCTTGCTTGTTGTTAAACATACGGTGCAGTGTTCTGGCAACAGAATGGACTCTGACGTTCATCCAACCTGTGTCTGAATCCCAGCACTGCAATTTAGTAGCTGCGTGACTTTAGACAAGTTACTTACCCTCTCTAAGTCTCAGTTTCTGCATCTGTAAAATGGGGATAATAATATTACTACCTCATATGGTTCTTGTCAGTATCCAATAAAATAACATATAGTTCCTAAAAGTAGGGGTTGCCTAGCTACCAAAGGAAAAGCCCAAAGTATATAAACAGGCTTGGCAAATATGATGGGCATGCTGATGTCTAGGTTGGGGCAGGATTAGATAGTACTCAGCTGGGCACCTAGCTCTTACAGAAGAGGCCAGGAAGCATGTGCATTATGGCCTACACATTAACATTGCAATTTGCTCTTACTCTTTGCCCAGGAGTACCCCAACAGAAGACGCCTGGATTTTTGCACTCTCCTTAAACCTGCTACCCAGGGTACTGGCTATGCCCTACCATGCAGTGTTCCCACTGCCATATCTCCTCTGGACATTTGAATCTTCCTCCCTTCTCCCCACTTATTAGCCTATGTATTGTCTTCATTGGGAGAAATTTGGATTAGCTCATTTAGTTAAGTTCCAATAGCTAGCTGTTTAGGGGTTAATGCATGGCTCCCCCTCCCAGAATTACAATTGCATTTTACAAAGGCTATTTTTCTAGTCCTCTTTTAGACAAGAGAGAAACAGCTGTGTCCCTTTAGAGCCCCAGTGAGTCTCCAGCATTTGTCTGTATCTTCCAGAATGTTGGAATGTCCTTTAAATGGTACATTTGTTCCAGTTAAAAGTTCGAGGCATAGGCAGGGGTGGGGTTGGGAACTGAGGAAGGATGAAGGGAAATGGGTATTATTCAGAGTCCCACATGTGCTATACCTAATTCCAGGAAGCAGGGCTGATTGTTTCACCCTTACTGAACTGAATTAGCAACTTTAAGTATAAGGGAGAGAATTTTCAGCCAAAGGGGCCTTTAGAAGATATGACCATCACAACAGTAAAAATAGACAAAGGGGATTACATCAAACTAAAAAGCTTCTACACAGCAAAGGGAACAATCAACAGAATGGTAGAAATATTTGCAAGTTATACATCCAAAAAGGATTAACAACCAGAATATAAAAGGAATTCAAATAGCACATCAACAAAATAATAACAATAATAATCTGATTTTAAAATGGGCTATTGAGATATGAACAGATAGTTCTCAAAAAAAAAAAAAAAACCCACACAAATAGCCAACATTGCTAATCACCAGGGAAATGCAAATTAAAGCCAGTGAGGTACTATCTCACCCTAGTGAGAATGGCTATCATCAAAACACAAAGAATAACAAGTGCTGGCAAGGTTATAGAGAAAGGCAAACTCTAATGCACTGTGGATAGGAATGTGTATTAGTACTATCATGGGTAACAGTGTAGAGTTTCCTCAAAAAATGAAAAAGTCATCTCACTACTGGATATATACACAAAGGAAAACAAATCATTGTATCAGGAGCTATCTGCATACCCATGTTTAATGCAGCACTATTCACAATAGCTAAGATATGGAATCGACCTAAGTGTCCAAAAACTGATGAATGGATAAAGAAATGTGACATATTTACACAACAGGATATTATTCAGCCACACAAAGGATGTAATCCTTCCATTTGTGGCAACATGAACAAAGCTGAGGAAAAAATGCTGAGTGAAATAAACCAGGCCCCCAAATACAAATACTGTATGTTCTCAACTCATTAGTAGAGGCTAAAAGACCTGATTTCATAGAAGCAGAAAGTGAAATGATGGATACCAGAAGCTGGGAAGGAGAAAGGTGAGGAGGGGATTGCGAGAACCTGGTTAACACATACAAGAGAAAACTAAATGTGTGGAATGAGTTCTAGACTACTGGAGCACACTAGAGCAACTATAGCTGGTGACAATCCAATGTATACACCAAAATCGCTAAAAGAGTATTTCAGATGTGTATGACACAAAGTAAATGAGAAATATTTGAGATATGTTTATTGCCCCAATTTGATCATTACATAAATTGTATTTGTACATTGAAAAACCACACTATAACCCCGTGAATATGTTAAACTATCAAATGTCGATTACAGAGTATTAAGAAAGAAAAAGAAATACTATTGAGAAATTCACTAGAAAAGTGTTTTAAGGAGCTTGGATGTGTGTGTGTTTGTGTATGTATTTATACACATGTAAATAATCAGTGTTTTGCTGCTAGGTTCCAGGTTTCTAAATAATTTAGTTAGGCCCAGCCATAGTTGTCATGGGCAGTAAAACAATGTTGTATGGTACTGGAGCTGCATGAGAAGCCTGGGTTCAGAGCCTGGGTTAAACTGAATGTCTACGGTCCTGGCTGGCTAGGAGACTGGAGGCTAGATAACAGCATGGCAAAACTCTGTTAAGGGTCTCTCTCTCTCCCTCAATAAAAAACTTTAAAAATTATATAGCTAAATAAGCATATGAACTAAAACAAATTAAATTCTGCAGCACATTTATCTGCATCTGGTAGTGAAAAATAAACCTGTCTCTATCCTATTTTTATGAAGTACTCTTCTTACCATTTACAATGCTCAAAAATAAGTCAGAGGACATCACACCAGCTAACAGAAAGCTGGTACTCATCTGAAAATAGGAAAAAAAGAAAAAGAAAAAGAAGGCATGGCCATTAAGTTTAGCCACTTGGACTTCCTTGGCACTAGGGGACACATTTCATTCACAGTGTCATAGGGACCAGCAGTTTCCCATGTAGTCAACTGTGGTTCAAGTCCCAGACCCAGTGGCTTAAACCCAAGCCGGGCATGTGTGCGTGCGTGCCCAAGATCTCGAGAGGAGAAGGAATCGCAGCATGGCCATCCTCCCTGGAGGGTGATTTCTCTCTTTCTGTCTCTGTCTCTCTTTCTGTCAAGTGCAAGTGCCCTACAGCAAAAACTCTCCAAAAGAAAAAAATCATTCATAGTGTCATCTATTTATTTTTTCTCCTTTAGATGAACTGAGTTTCAAACCAGCAGCTGCTCCTTTTCTGGGTTGTACAGAGAGTGTGGCAAGTATGAATTCTACCACAAGCTAAATCTTCTGAGGAGAAGGCTCAGCATTAATAGTTTAAGAGATGGGTAGAATCCTGGGAGGGAGATGCTGGAGTAGTTGTGAAGTAATAATGACAACAGCATGTGGTACAAAGATAAAATACTAAGGAGTACAATTCTGCCATTGATTAAGCAATATGGAGGCTCAGCCTTAATCTCTAGTAATGATCCCCTTAAACTTAGTTCCTCTGCATCTACCATGGGAGAGTAAAGCACCCACAAGCTGAGGTTAGGGGGTCTCCTCTGACATTACTAGGTAAAGTGATGAGGCTTTATAAACTCTTGATCAGGCTAGCAGGGACTCAGGTCTCATATCCTAGAAACAGTCTTCTGCAAAGATAATGCCTTCAGCTTGACAATTTTGACACCTTATTGGAGCTACATGCTCATTTTGTGAGAAAGGCAAGACTGGGATTGTTTGCCTTGGTTGGCAGGTGAGGAAATAGGTTCAGAGAGGGTAAATGCTGAGCCTGAGGTCACACAGCCACAGGATAGAAATTTACAGGACTGGAACTTAAAAAAAAAAAATCTTGTGCTTTTCCAATTCATTCTCAGTCCCAGTGGACTTCCATTACACAATAAAGTTTGTTCAGGGACTAGCAGTTTGGTATAATGGCTATGTTGCTGGACTCCCACATTGTCGACCACAGTTTGAGTCCCGGACCCGGTGGCTTAAACTCATGCCGGGCGCATGTGCATGCATGCCCAAGATCCCAGGAGGAGAATGGAGGAGAAGGGATTGTGGCATGGCTACCCTCCCGGGGGGGGATTTCTTGCTTTCTGTTTCTCTGTCTCTGTCTGTCTTTCTGGCAAGCACACGTGTCCTATAGCAAAAACCTCTCCAAAAAATAAAAAATTTATATATAAAAATAAAGTTTGTTCATCCATTTGGAGTTTGTTCTGATGGTATCTGTCCAAAGTCCAGGGATTTCCCTAGGGTTTGGTACCTTTACATGAAATGCTAAGAGACATTGGCAGACAAGCCCATCCAATGTATAGTAAAGAGCCCTCGACACCACGCTAAAAGCAAAGGACACCAGACTGTGGCATGGGAACAATTGGGACTTACTCCAACTCTGACCTGTTCGGGCCAGAGACATCCTTCTCTCCGAATCCCACAGGTATTCATTCATGATCTGCAATTTCTGCCACCAGGCATTGCCTGTGGGTTGAGCCTGACCCTCTTCCTCCTCCTTTTCCTCCTCTTCCTTCCCTTCTTTCTCTTCCTCTTCTTCCTCCTCCATATCAGGAACTATCACCGCCTGGGCCTCTTCCTCTGCTTCCTCCTCTTCATCTGCTAAGTAGTTCTGGTTCACTTCATCCTGGTCATCCTGGAAGAGTGACAAAATAAACCCCCTTTTTGAAAAAAAAAAAATTCCAATGATGCATCCCACCAGCCAAAAATAAATGGAAAGAACTCAATATTTGGAGATACTTTAAATTTCCACTTCCCATGAACATACCCATTGTTATAAGAGGCAAATTTTCTTTCTCTTTGTTCTTTTGGAGGAAATATCTTTCTATGACCCTTCTGGACTCAGTATTCTTTATGTAGAGGTCCAATTTTTATTCTTGGCTTCAGGCATTTGGATTCTTCCCCTAGGACTGCTCATGTCACCACTCTGTCCTGGGACCTTGGCCTCGTATTTAACTTCGGCCTGTCAGGGCAGAGCTGAGCTCACACTGGAAGACAGAGTATAGTCTTAGACATTTATGTCTGTGATGACAAACTCCTAGCCCAAGCCATTTTTGTCTTAACACCCTGTACACTTTTAGCTGCTCAACCTCACCATCCCAACTTGTGTCTAAAAATAGCCTGGGACAGACATCAGGTGGAGAAGCCACCTGCTGTATACCTCCTCAAAACTTAGACTGCCTTCCCAATGGGAACAAGAGGTGGGGTGTTACTTGCTGTTTCTGACTATTGCCCTAGTGGGAATCTCTTTCTGCCTTAAGGCAACTGAAAAGACCACCTGGGATCTGGGATTCTAATGGACATTTTCTTAGTCTTCCCCTGTATCCTAGGCAAAAAAGCCAGGCACACAGTAAATGCTCAGCCCACATTTGTTGATTGATCACAGCTATTTCTTGAGATTTGCAACTGTAGTCTTCTCTGAATGGTTCTAAGAAAATGAACAAAAACATGAAGGATGGATGGAATGAAGGAAGAATAGATAGAAAAGGAAAAGAAAATCACCAGACTTTACCAAGTAGTGTTTCAAATACCTCCCAACCACAGACTAGAGATTTTGTCTTTGCTCTTTGAGGGTTTGCCAAGTCTCACTGCAGCAGCAGAAAATGAAGCCACCCTTTTTTCTCTTTGCTGTGCAACTGTCCAAGTCTGAAGAATGGCAGGGCCTGTGCACCTGTTAGGGTTAAATGTGTCAAATGCTGGAGGCCAGGGACTCCCTGCTGCCCTCTCCCTGCCTGATTCCTCTGAGGCCACTTAGAGGGCACTCAGCTAAAACTGCTTTGGGTGGGAGGTTTAGCAACTTGGATTGTTCGGAATCAGTAAAAGTGATATAGAATGACAAAGCTATACTCTCAGCATTCAGTCTGCCCAGCACTCTCTTGCTCTTGATTATAAGCACCCTTGAATTGCAGTCTAATATATTCTAATGTATAGCTCTATTCACACCCTATGTGAAAACTGACAGGAACCTTTACAATTTGCTTGTCCATCTGAGGCCTAGGGAGGGGACAGGATCTATCTAAGTCAAAGCCATGCAATATGGTTTAGACATGTATAGACTAGCCATGACAGAGTTGATAGTCTCAGAACCTAGGTCTTCTGATATCCTGGACAATGATGTTTCTTCTTTATCACACTGAGCATAATTACCTAGAGGCAACATAACAGATTTTTGAAGCATAATCTTATCTTAGGTTCTGTGTTCCCAAGAGATTTTGGGTGACTCTGACATGAACTCATAGAATAGAGCTTAGAAAAATAAATTTAGGGGCCAGCAGGTGGCATGGTGGTTAAGGGTGCTGGACTCCCACAAGGCCGACTGTGGTTCAAGTCCCAGACCTGGTGACTTGCTTTCTTACTTTCCTTCTTTCTGCCTCTGTTGCTCTGTCCTTCTTTGGTCAAAATAAAATAAATAAATAAAGCATAAAATAAAAATAAATAAATAAAATAAACATCACCCATTACTCAATGCTGAATGGATTAATACATGTTCTTAAATTTCTTTCACTTGTGAGTGAACCTATGTACACATTAAGCCTCTTAAACTATATTATGAATACCCAGGGGGAAGATCCATATTTCCAAACCACTTGATAGTCCTCCACAGTGTGAAGCTTACTGCCAAATGCCCAGTGATAACTACCTGACTTAAAACTCCTGATGCAGGACTCTGGGGTAGTGGGGTGGGGGTGGGTTGCTCTCAAAAAGCTTATTGCTCTAATCTCAGCAATAATGTGTACTAGAGTGGGCAGTAACCATGGCTCCCAGAGAACCTAGTGCACCAGAACATCTCAGAGAATTCAAAGTATATTTCATCATGGAGGAATTTATATTCCCCTGTAGATTTTTTGAACCACTTCCTTTCCTCTCCTGGTTGCCTATGCTGCCTTCTACCTCTGCTCCACAGAGAAGGCAGCTGGCCTTGGATTCAGCCTGATCTTGTTTATAGATATGAGCTCTCACTATAATCCTACTAAAAGTGGCTTGTGGAGAAGCCACCTGCTGTATACCTCCTCAAAACTTAGACTGCCTTCCCAATGGGAACAAGAGGTGGGGTGTTACTTGCTGTTTCTGACTATTGCCCTAGTGGGAATCTCTTTCTGCCTTAAGGCAACTGAAAAGACCACCTGGGATCTGGGATTCTAATGGACATTTTCTTAGTCTTCCCCTGTATCCTAGGCAAAAAAGCCAGGCACACAGTAAATGCTCAGCCCACATTTGTTGATTGATCACAGCTATTTCTTGAGATTTGCAACTGTAGTCTTCTCTGAATGGTTCTAAGAAAATGAACAAAAACATGAAGGATGGATGGAATGAAGGAAGAATAGATAGAAAAGGAAAAGAAAATCACCAGACTTTACCAAGTAGTGTTTCAAATACCTCCCAACCACAGACTAGAGATTTTGTCTTTGCTCTTTGAGGGTTTGCCAAGTCTCACTGCAGCAGCAGAAAATGAAGCCACCCTTTTTTCTCTTTGCTGTGCAACTGTCCAAGTCTGAAGAATGGCAGGGCCTGTGCACCTGTTAGGGTTAAATGTGTCAAATGCTGGAGGCCAGGGACTCCCTGCTGCCCTCTCCCTGCCTGATTCCTCAAAGGCCACTTAGAGGGCACTCAGCTAAAACTGCTTTGGGTGGGAGGTTTAGCAACTTGGATTGTTCGGAATCAGTAAAAGTGATATAGAATGACAAAGCTATACTCTCAGCATTCAGTCTGCCCAGCACTCTCTTGCTCTTGATTATAAGCACCCTTGAATTGCAGTCTAATATATTCTAATGTATAGCTCTATTCACACCCTATGTGAAAACTGACAGGAACCTTTACAATTTGCTTGTCCATCTGAGGCCTAGGGAGGGGACAGGATCTATCTAAGTCAAAGCCATGCAATATGGTTTAGACATGTATAGACTAGCCATGACAGAGTTGATAGTCTCAGAACCTAGGTCTTCTGATATCCTGGACAATGATGTTTCTTCTTTATCACACTGAGCATAATTACCTAGAGGCAACATAACAGATTTTTGAAGCATAATCTTATCTTAGGTTCTGTGTTCCCAAGAGATTTTGGGTGACTCTGACATGAACTCATAGAATAGAGCTTAGAAAAATAAATTTAGGGGCCAGCAGGTGGCATGGTGGTTAAGGGTGCTGGACTCCCACAAGGCCGACTGTGGTTCAAGTCCCAGACCTGGTGACTTGCTTTCTTACTTTCCTTCTTTCTGCCTCTGTTGCTCTGTCCTTCTTTGGTCAAAATAAAATAAATAAATAAAGCATAAAATAAAAATAAATAAATAAAATAAACATCACCCATTACTCAATGCTGAATGGATTAATACATGTTCTTAAATTTCTTTCACTTGTGAGTGAACCTATGTACACATTAAGCCTCTTAAACTATATTATGAATACCCAGGGGGAAGATCCATATTTCCAAACCACTTGATAGTCCTCCACAGTGTGAAGCTTACTGCCAAATGCCCAGTGATAACTACCTGACTTAAAACTCCTGATGCAGGACTCTGGGGTAGTGGGGTGGGGGTGGCTTGCTCTCAAAAAGCTTATTGCTCTAATCTCAGCAATAATGTGTACTAGAGTGGGCAGTAACCATGGCTCCCAGAGAACCTAGTGCACCAGAACATCTCAGAGAATTCAGAGTATATTTCATCATGGAGGAATTTATATTCCCCTGTAGATTTTTTGAACCACTTCCTTTCCTCTCCTGGTTGCCTATGCTGCCTTCTACCTCTGCTCCACAGAGAAGGCAGCTGGCCTTGGATTCAGCCTGATCTTGTTTATAGATATGAGCTCTCACTATAATCCTACTAAAAGTGGCTTGTCAATAAAGCTCCTCCCCACCCCCATAAGAATTGGTCTTCTCAGAGCTAAGGTCTTACACTGCTTAAGCCTTACTTCAGCAACCTCCAATATGTTTTTCCTCTCCCCTGTTTCCAGGTTTAGGTGAACGCTATGTTGTGCAAGAGATGCCTTCCTGAAAAGTTCTTCATTAGTTAAATCCTGCATAAATGCACTTTTGTACAATGACTATAGTTGGCCTTTCAAATGCAGGTTCACATCCACAGATTCAATCAACTGCAGATGGAAATTATTAGGAAAAAAAATAAAACAACCACAACAATGAAAAAATACAAATAAAAAACAATACAATATAACAGCTATTTACATACCACCTACATTGTATTAGGTATTATAAGAATGTATAAACCTATGACTTAAAGTATGTGGTAGATGTGCACAGGTTATATACAAATACAAGGGGTCTTCAAAAAGTTCATAGAAAATGCATCTTACAAAAAAACTATGCATGGATTTTAAAATTTTTTGCACCAAATAAACTCGTACTTTAATTCAATTTTTCCATAAACTTCTTTGGAATTCCCTCATATTATATCATTTTATATAAGAGACCTGAGTGTCTGCAGATTTTAGTATCCATGCTGGTCTCTACAACCACTTCTCCACAGATACTGAGGACCAGCTGTAGTTAACAAAATCCAGTAGAGAATCCTTTGATGATGAGAACCCTTATCCCTAAGGTTCTGTTTTTGTCAGTTTCCTGAGTGGTACAACCTTTATGTGATAGCATGTATGAGTGTGCTTGGATAGGGTAGTGGGTGTGTGCTGAAGCCATTATGTTTCCCAAAAATGGAAGAGACTGAAGGACAGAGGGTGGCTCCATTTTAAGTAATCTAAATATATAAACATATTAAAACACAGTATGATCCAAAGGATAAATTTGTGCCCTACATTGAGTAATACCCTGTAAACATTTGAATTATTGGTTATTTTTTTAAAAAGAGAGATTAGCACATGACTGCACCAAATAATTTTTTTTTAATTTGACCAATATTGTAAAGAGCAAGATCCCCTGATGCATTTAAAATCCAAACCACTTGAAAAATAATTGATATAATACACAATATTTCAAGAACATTGCAAAGAAAAGAAGCCAAGCAAGAGTTATATACACCCTACAGATTGTGACTGCTCTGAGAGCTGGAAGGGGCTTTTGGGGATATTGAAAGAAAGATATAAATCATGGCTAGAAAGTTAAGGGAAGCCCTCTGTAGATTGACACGGGGTTAGAAGAATTAGTGTTTTCTTCTGCTGACTTGTTAGTAGTCTTCACTGAACTTCCTAGTTATATAAGTGGCTACATCCATAAAATGATGAATTAGGCTCAGTTTCCTGTTGGGGCTGAGATCACAGTCCTCTCTGGGGAAGATTTAAGAATACACCCTCCCAAAGTACTAGGTGTGGCATATATCAATGATTTATAGCAAAGTGAATGCAAAGAAACTTTTGGATCAAATAAATTTGTAATGCACCCTGGCAATAACACCAAGTGTGTGTGTGTGTGTGTGTGTGTGTGTGTGCACATGCATGTGTGTGTGTGCACGCACGTGATAGGCAGGGTGGGTGGCAGGCAGAGCAGCAGTGGAAGATCAGGGGTTCGGGAGTTTCAAACTGCAAATACAATGGTAAGAGTACAAGAGTAGAAGTGAGGACACTTGAATTCTCGCTTTGGCTCCTGTGCTAACTTGTAAGTCACTTCTTGCTCTGGGTCTCAGCAGCCTTCTTTATATAATGAGGGGTTCTGAAAAGATGATGTCTAGGATGTCTCTAAGCTCCTATGGAAGAATCTATGATTTTAGCTATGGTTTGGAATTTCTACTTTAGAAAAAGAGCAACTGGATTCTAAGAAACTACCACCCAAAGAGACTGAGCTGGCTGGGTAGGCAGTGGCTTTCATTTCCTCTTCCTTTTCCCTTCTCACTTGGCTAAATTTCTCGCTCTCAGAATGAAACCTTTACTTCCAGATTCCAAAATGTCTGTTTAAATTCTGGACCCCCAGGAAAAAAAGCTATTATTTTCTGATACTTTCTCCTTCTTTTATCTTTGTTCCACAGGAATAGAGGCATCCTCCTTCCGTCCAGCAGTTTAGGGTGCCCTGGGATGCTGGGAGTCACTGCTCCTTCTTGAAACTCTGAGATTCCTAAACTTCGCTGTTTCTGCCCATCTCAAAGAGAGGTAGCCTAAAGCCAAGGTCTACACAACCCCCAACCCACCCATTAAAAAGGGGGCAGCAAAATATTCTGCCCCCACCCTAGGACTCACAAGTCTGTAGCGATAACCGTAAGGAAAGGCCAGAGCCCTTCTGGACCGGAGCTGCCTTCTCATGGCTGTTCAGTGGGTAAAGACACGGCAGAGGCAGGCAAGTGGGTGAGAGTACTGCAGCTTCTGCTGGTACAGGAGACAGTCGGTGCTTGGGACACTTGGCGCCTGGTAAAAGTGAACCCTCTTGGCATGAGCCCTGCCCCAAAATAATCCAACATGCCCCTCTCTCATTGGTTGGCCCCTTCCCTGAATCAAGGGAAAGCCCTTATGGAAAAGCAAGCTCATCATTACAGGGAGGGGGAAATATTCTGGGTCACGAGGATGAGCAACTCACTCCCCTCCTTCATGTGTCTTTCCACCCCTTGCCCTTCTCCAGTCCCTGAGATATGATGGATCCAATTGAAATCTTAGGTCATGTTCTTCTCAACTGAGAGTTGGATATCAGTGTATGCAGGAAGTGGGGTGTGGGTGGGAGTTGAGAGTGAGGGGAGATGGCCAGGAATAACTTGCTTTTTTCATAAGGCTGATCTCATGCAAAAGGATCTAGGGTGTCAGGAAAAGATTCCCTTTGCTTTCCCCCACTCCACACACACATACTCTTAGCTACCTACAATAATCCTTACTTTTGTTAATCCATGAGCTCCTTAAAATGTGAATTAAGATTTCTGATATCAGAGGCCAGTTTCCTACTTTACACTTCCCTGCCTCAAAGACAGTCTTGGACATAAAGAAGCCTTTTTCTAGCCCACATGCCAGAGTGGCCCCATCAGTCACTGCCCCTTGTACACACACCCCTTGGAATCCTGGCCAAATTTCTGTAGCGGTTGAGATCTATATTTATCCGTTAGCATCAGAGCAGGGAACAAGCCAGAACATTGCAGTGTCAGTTTCCCAGACATATATAACTCCTGAAGCCAATGTAAGATCCAACAAAAGAAAAATGAGTAGAAACAGCCAAAAGCATTGGATAGCATTTTTGGTCTGTATTGTCCACCCTACTGGAGCCTTAGTGGCTAGAAATTTGAATGGAGTTTGTGATCCTTCGTTCTCAAATCACTCCCCATTACACCCAGGTGTCTGAAAATGTTGCACATTCTGAGATTCTGGGCATATTCATAACCAAGAAACACAGTACAGTAGCTTAGCTAGTCATAGCTTTAGTCATAACTCTAAGTCTAGGCTATTCTGATGAAAATGGCTTCAATTGTGGTTAATTTTAAATAAGAACTCCATCAACTATAACATTGCTAATCAGATTCCTTCTCTGAAGTGAAAAAGGCTACTTTCAAAAAAGAGAAATGCACCCTCTGTTTGGATTTTAATAAAAGCAAAAGATAGTCCAGAAGATGTCTTGGTATTGGTTGGTGAGTTCTATCTCTTAGACTTTCTCCATTCCAGTCTTTTGTGTGATTCTGATGTTAACTATGAGATTCCTGAGGCCTGTGGAAGCCTCAAAACCAAACAAAGGATAAAGTTAACTGGTCTTATTTCTTATTAAGGCAGAAAGGATAATACAGTCATTTTAGCAATATTTCAAGTCCAAGAGTAGGGAGACAAAAGGAGGTCTGGAGTGTTACAATCTCAGTTAACAAAATATTACATTTTCCAGAATTTCTCATTCGCTAGCATTCTGGGTAACTGGGATGGGGGACTGATATATACAAAATCTGCAAAGTAAATTTGCAATGTATTTTGATTATAGCCCAGGCTGCCTTCTGGAATGCCAGCTGTTGGGGTGGAGGGGAGAGGTAAAATAATCGAATCCTGTAAGATATTAAAGACAGAAATCTGTATGAATTCACACACAAAAGACTCAAAGGAGAAGCTACTTCTACCAATTTTTTTGGGGAAAAAAAAAGGCAATATGCTTAACAGTGAAGCAGAATGGAACCAGAAGCAGCCAGTGGGGCTTCTAATGAAGCAGTGGCTACCAAGGCAAGAGAGAAGGGAGAAAGCAGAGGCTTTGAATATGACAGCAGATTCAAAGGCAAATTACTCAAGTCTCTAAAATGATATGCCCATTCTCTGGGCACAGTGTTAGCAGTTGCTTCTATAAGTGCCCTGTCCTGGCTGCCTACTCTGGTAAAATCACACAATTGATGACAATGGCAACTGGAAACAGAAACAATCAGATGGACTGAGCCTTCCTGTTCCCAAAAGAAGGAAGAAAGGGTAATACCCTTCAGAGAATTTGACTTTACTGCAAGATGGGTTAATCTATGGCATCTTATTCTTATGAGCTATCTGCACAATTATGTGTGTACATGTTGGGAGGAAAGCAATGTGTCCCAGAACTACCAAAGAGTAATTGTGTACTTTTCCTACCCAAGTATTGGCTAGCTCTTCAGGGAAATGCTGGAAGGTCATGGGCTTAAGAAGAGTTCCTTGTCATTTGAGTCACCCGGGCATTGTTAAGTATTTTCTAGAACCCTAGTCCCTTTCTAGCATTAGTGAACTGTGGACTCTGATTAAGCCCTTGAACAAGGAAGCTCCAAGCCAAGCTAGAGTCTGAGGCTGCCCATGAATGCCGCCCAGCACAGGGCGTCCTTCCTAAGTGCATGAAGGAGAACTCACTTGGGACCACAATGATCAGGGAAGGCTTCCCAGGATAGGCGGGGGGTGGGCTGGACCTTGAAGGGCAGTCCTTCTAGCTGGAATAGTTACTGCCTGACTTTTAGGATGCCAGTTCGGTCCTCAGTGCCCAAACTTCCTCCTCCCGAATAGCAAGCCTCTGAGTAGTGGCCAGCAGGAGTAGTCAGCAGGCTCACTGGCTAAGGCCAGAGGGTTTCCTTGACCTGAATGGTCCAGATAATGGCCCCAGATCCCTACTTCACTAGGCTCCAGGAAGAACCCTTAGCGCATCACATTCCTGAGTAGAGTTTCCATCTGTCAAGTACAGTCGTGTGAGAGATGCTTTCATTTTGAGGGACTGAAGGCCATGGGCTTATGACTATAAAATCCTAGACCTCTAGGGAAAAAAATGAAGGCTTGGGAAATTGTGAGGTCCTTGTGGAGATTCAAACCTATTTCCAGTGGCTAAAAGCCACTAATGAGTATAATGCAGACAGGAGACTTCGATTCAAACAAACAACTAATTGGAATTAAGAGAAGTGTGCAGAGGCCCATAATGAATGGATATGCTAATTGGTCTTCTTTGCTAGCCCCTTGGGCTTTGGCTGTGACATAGACTAGCCTATTAGATGCCTGCTCTGTAATAGCTGCTGAACGCTAGGGCCCTTTATTGCTATGGTAACATTGATGTCTAGAATCTAGCTGAGCCCTGGATCTCTTAATTTACTACTCAGGCGGCTACAATTCTTTGGGTGTTATTATTCTTCATGCCCCGGGTGCCAGAGTGGCAGTGAATCATGCTTATTCATCCTCTGCACCGCCCACGGTGTCTTTGAATAAGTCAGGGTGTCTCTTACTGTGTGTGATGAGCAGATTATTAAGTTAGAGCCTATTTCTGCCTTAGCTAGACTGGTGCCTCTCAGAAACCCAATGCACCTCTCTAACCGCTTACTTACCTGCTGCCTCAAATGGCTTTTGGCAAGCAGAGTGATGTCACTGCAGTGGGTCTGCAGTGGCCCAGCCTCCCATCAGCCTTTCCTTGTTTGATGGGCTTGGAGGAGCAGTGCAATATAGCTGGGGCGGCACAGACTGAGGGAATGAACCTTGAAGACACACGCCATTAAAATGGAATAGTCAGAAGGGAGGAGGAGTCATTGCTGAGAGGGTCTTGGCTGGGATCTGTGGTGTTCAAAGTTCTAATCCTTCTAGGATAAGGAGGTTAGACCTGTGTAGAAAATTATCTCCCTTGTTCTGAGTGACTCCAGAAGAATCAAGTAGTCACCAAAGGCAAGAAGGTACAGTGGGGATGGACTTCACTTTATCAGCCCTTTGTTTAAAAAGCTGGTTACAGAGATCAGCTGCCTTTGAAAGTAAGCAGCCTCTCATTGGAGATGTCCAGACATTGGTATCTTGGTATAAAGATACTACAGGCATCCAGTGCCAGAGGGTTAGGAATAGTATGGAGGGTTTTACTAGATGACCTCTTCAGTCTCTTCCAACCTCGAAAGCTTATATGCCTATATACGATGTTGTTTAATTTATCAAGGCATATGCTAAACTTGGGTGAAACTTTATATGTACATGTGCCTGTTCAATAACACATATGCTAAAATTGGGATGATACTCTATACGTGTGTGTCTGTGTCTGCCTTCAGCCATAAATGAAACTTTGCAACAGGTGCAGACATGTTTTCCTAACACCTCTGTCGCTAAGAAATGGGCAACCCAAAATTAAAGATAAATCATGCAATAAATCTCCAAATTACAAATGATTCTTGTGAGCAAGAGATTGGGATTGTTGGTTTCTGTGGTTTGTTTATGTCATTTTGTTGTTTCATTTCAGTACTGAATTTGCAGCATTTTATTGGGCATTCTCATGGAAGGATTGGAAAATTACAGAGAAAACTGCGGGCTACATAAATTTGGAGAACATTTACAAGGATTTTTTTTTTTTCCTGTTTATTGAGAATAGAGGGTGTAGGGTGAGGGTGAGAGTTCTTGAGTAAACTAGATTATAAGAAGTAGAGTTTTTCCCCTGTGACAGGTTGGACAGAGAGTTATAAACCTAAGGACAGTCCATCAAGTGTACCAAGCACAGAAAGGGCTGTTGGGCAACACTGATCTTTTCCACCAAATTCTGCAAATCTGTTAATCAAGCAGCAGCATTTCCCCACACAGAGTACAGCGATATTAATCTAACCCACACCTACTCTAGATTCAGTAAGCACCAGACAGAAATCACAGTGACTCTCAGTTGCCTCTTAAATCAAAGTCATATTTATAAGCAAGAGCTTAAGGTCTCTCCATCAACAACCCTGTTCAGTTACTCACTTGCAAAAAGCCAATTGATTTCTCTGTTGCACCATCTCCCAACTTTGAAAGAAAATAAGGCCAGTGTTCCTTCTTCCTCACTCTCAGGAATGCTGTAGGCCTGGAACTCTTCAGAAAAAAATGGTGACAGAATTCTGAAGTTGACTGGAATTATTGTTTCTTAGGAAGAATATCATAGTGTTTAAAAGTAGGCATTCTACAATTGGAACTGAATTTCAATCCAATTCCCATTCTTACTAGGGTTGACCTTAGGGAAGTTACTTCATCTCTGTGAGCCTCAATTTTCCCATCTGTAAAATTCTTAGATTGACAAAAGGATAGAATGGCTTAATTTAAGTAAAATATCTGGCTTAGTTCTCTCAATAAAGGTGATCATTATTATGTGTCTTATGTTATATTGTTTGTAAAGTAGCTCCCAGACTCCATAACTTTTTCAGAGCTCTTCTTTGTCAAGACAGCAAGTGAATCAATGGATTCTAAAACCATTGGTGGGTCAGCAGGTGGTGTGGTGGTTAAGGTGCTGGACTCCCACATGGCCAACTGGAATTCGAGTCCCGGACCTGGTGGCATCTTGTCTCACTTTCCCGCCCCCTTCTCTCTTGCTCTCACTCTCTATCTCTAGTGAGCACACGTGCCCTGTAGCAAGTTATAATAATAGTAGTAATAGTTAATTTGGGGGGGGCGGGGGAGAGGTTTTTGCCATAGGGCGCGTGCACTCACCAGACAGACAGAGAGAGACAGAGAGACAGAAAGCAAGAAATCACTCCCCAGGGGGGTGACCATGCCACAATTCCTTCTCCTCCACTCTCCTCTCGGGATCTTGGGCATATACGCACACGTGCCTGGCGTGAGTTTTAAGCCACCAGGTTTGGGATGTGAACCACGGTCGACTACATGAGAGTCCAGGGACATAGCCATTACGCTAAGAGCTGGTCCCAGTTAATTTAATTAAATAAATAGTTTTTAAAAAACTTTGGTGAAAGTTTCTAGGGGAACAAGATATTGATGCATCTCAAAGTATCATTCCACAAATTAATTATTAATTTCAAAGAAAAATGAACCTTACAATTAAAAATTCTAGCAGACATGATTCACCTTAGCTACATGATCAAATTTAGCATCACTGTTAACAAGGCAATGGGCAATGACATATGGGCCTCCTGATGTGATGCAATGGGGTGTCAGCAACATTACTTCTATAGTATTCTTTTAAAAATGTTTAATCCAAATGGAATCATGAGGAAACAATCAGATAAATCCAGACTGGACACAAGACAAGTGACATGGACTTTTCAAAATATCAGTATCATTGAGAAAAAAAGCCAAAAGTACTGTTCCAGAATCTAGAGAAAAGGACACTAAAACCAACAAAAGTCAGTCAAATGAAATCTGTGATTCTTGATCGAATCCTGTGAACACAAACACCTAGAATGTTTTGGGGGCAATCTGAGAGATTTTGATATGGGCTTAATATTATCTAATGTTATTTTATCATATTAAAATGTTAACTTTCTTGAACATGATAATAGTATTATAATTATGCAAAAGAATAAGAAAGTGCTTTTGTTCTGAGGAGATACATGCTAAAGTATTTAGATGTGAGATGCTGTAATTGTAATTTAATTTCAAAATGCTGTAACTGAAAATATACATATATGTTGCATGAGAGAGAATGTGTACAAATGCAAAATGCTAACAATTTCTAAATGGAGGATATGCTAGTATTTATCATAGTTTACTTTGAATTTGTAATATTTTTCCAAATAAAAAATATAGAGCAAAATATAAATCCTTCCTTCCAGCGCCATCCTAAATGTGCCTTCTCATATGCCAAACAGGCTCCTGAACCTTCAGTTCCTATGCCCTAATAGCCTCTATCCCATAGTAACAGGAGAAAGTTGGAGTTAAGGAGATATGAAATCAGGGAAAGCCTCATGAAGGCAGTTACATCTGAGCTCAGCCTCCAGATATGGGGCAGGATTTCACCAAGCAGAGATGGAAGAGGGAGGGTCATCTTAGTCCATTTTGTGCTGCCATACAGGATACCTGAGATCGAACAACTTATACCAAACAGAAATGTATTGGCCCACAGTTCTGGAAGCTACGAAGTCCAGCATTAAGGGGCCAATTCTAGTGAGGGCTTTCTTGCTGCATCATTTCATGGTGGAAGGTGAATTGGCAAGAGAGAATGAGAGAAAAAGAAAGAGATCAAACTTGTTGCCTCAAGCTCTTTTATAATCAGCATTATACTATTCGTGAGTATGTAGCCCTCTGGACCCAAACACTTCCCATTTGGCCCCCACTTCCCAACACTGCTGCATTGAGGATCAAGTTTACAACACATGCTTTTTAGGGAATACATCCAAATCCTAACAGAGGGAAAGAACTTTCCAGAAAGAGTCAATCATTTAAGTGAAGCATGGAGAATGCAGAGAAGAGGTTCTCAACTTTAGTGTGCAGAGTTACTTGAAGAGTTTGTTAACTATACATGTTGCCTGATCTCAACTCCAAAACTCTGATTCTCAAGATCTAAAGTAGGTCCCAGAAATCTGAAGGTTTAATAAGCTTTAAGTTGAATATGATGTAGAGATTTAGGACCACAATTTGTGAAACACTGGCACGGACAGCTGCCTCTTCTATTGGGTCATTGGAAAAGTCATGATGCGGTTTTGCATAGAAAAACGTATCAAAAATATGTCATGACTTTTCTGATGACATAATACGTACACAAAGAACTAGTCCTATCTCCTGATTAGCTGACTCTGTCATAGGTGAGTTGTTACCAAGGCTAACAAACCTTCAAAGGGAAGTCCTCTGTACTAGACCTATCTGTCATGGTGTCTGCCATGTCCAATACTCTGTTCACCGCCCCCTACTCAGAAAGGCAAATACAGCTAGTTGTGCATGGTGGTGACCTTGACTATATCATGAATGAACTCCACAGTTCAATGACAGATAAAGTAACGTGGAACAAAGAGATCTGCCCAAAAAGATTGACAGTAACAAGCCAAGAAAATTAGACTACTACCTTGTGGAAATGTTCCTGAAGACTATGGGGAGAATATTCCAGTCAGTGGTAAGAGGAGAAACAGAGAAAACTTACAGAGCGAAGCAGGGACATTATGCAAGAGGAAGAGAACAGATACTGATATCTAGATCTGCTTTGGAACCTAGTGGTTTTCTGGGCCACTTGTATCTTAACCATAACTGTTGTTTTATTGAGGTATCCTACATTATCTATGATAGAAGGATTAAAATAATGCCCCCTCTGTGAAGTTCCCAATTCTTAGAGAACTCTTAATACCCAGACTATAAAACAAGTACCTCTCTGGGACATGTTGCTACCCATCTGAGAAGCTAGCAGGCCAAAAATAAGCCAATTGTTTCCTTTTCTCTTGTCTCTTTAACCAGACACAGAAATTAAGAAATCCTGATCCCCTTTTAAGGCCCTCCCTACCTTACCAATTCCCATGTCCCAAGTGCCTCCCTTTCCTATTTCCAGTTCTCCTTGCTTAGTTCAGAATGGTGGAAACTGCAACTTGTATAGTCTTTTTCTGAATGCTTTTCTTGCTACCACCTCTTACTCCAACCCAAGCAGAACCCAACTATGCCCACAAGTGAAGAAATTAAATAATCACCTCTTGTTCAAATAAAAGCAACAGCTTCTAGAGGAGTTTAGGGAGGGGACTGCAGAAGGCCTTGAGAAGGTCCCCAGTCCCCATCTCTTTGTTGTATATGAATCCTTAAGCTACCCAAATGATGCTTCTGTCCTTCCTTTATGTAAGGCAAGTGTGGCATGACCTGGCTAGGCATGACTTTGCCTTTGACCTGCTCTCTGCTTCCTGAGATTCTGTCTCTGTAGAGGATGGCTAGAATCTGTCACAATGAAAGAATTATCATCCCAATGCTCCTATTCCTCTACCTCCTTGAAACCAGAGAGTATCTTCTGAATTCTCCATGTATGTAAAGAAAGGAATTGGAGCCCCAGACACAGTGTGATATTGGACTAGTCACTTCTTCTCTTTGGATCTCAGATTCCTAAAAGGACTGTGTGAGGATGGCATGTGATCACTTTATTTAAAGTGCTAGACAAATCATCAAGCCTTCTAGTAGAGCAGTCCTCCAGTCACATGAGAAGTGGAAATGGCCTCACTTCTCCACAGCCTCCTATTCCTCCTCTCCTTAGTCCCATGATTGCAGTTGTTTCTCTAACTTTAGTGAACAGAAAGAATGATTGTCTAACATCACAACATGAGTGAAGATGAAAGAGTTTGTAGATAATAAGAGTAGCAGACCTATATGAACAAGAGAGATACTTTGGATGATAAATGTCTACTGAAGATGCTTTTCAGTATACAATTAACGAACTGGGAGATAGAAATACATGGAAAATGTGAGCTTGGGATCCCTCCATTGTATTCTGATACAGAAATATTTTGAAATTCATGCATAGCTTTTTTCATAATATGCATTTTCCATGAACATTTTTAATTTCATTTTCTTTTATACATTCAATCACATTATTTAGCTTACAAAGTGAATATTTTAACATGTGAACATTTCTCCCTAGTCCAGTTGATAAAACTATAAAATTATCTTCAACAGATAAAACCACATTTCTTTGTTCCATTAATGCTTTGCCATGAACGTTTTAAAGTCCCCTTCATACACTTCCTGAGCTACCTCAAGCACCCACGTGGCCCCAAAGGGATGTAAAAGACCCATGTCTTTTAATGTGGAGCTTAGCAAATATCCTCCAAATTACTAAAACTAACTGATTATTATTTATTAAGTGTCTAAGATGTTCCGGTTATTTCCTCTGAGAATTCCTGTCCATCAGTATGAATCTGCCGGCAAAATCTTGACTATTGCAATAACCATAGCTCGAGGAAAATAGCATGACTATGAAAATGGCATGATACATTAAAGACTTCCATTAACCTAGGAGACAGAAGTAAAGACAATAAGATATTTTAAACCTCTTTTCTTTTACGCTTAGTGGGATACCCAAATCATCCCATTGAAAAGGTCAGGTGTGATGACACATAGGTATGGGGAAAGTGCAGGGAAGAATAATATCAGATGATATTAGCAACAACCCCTGTGCACAGCTCAGAAAGCAACACCATCCTGGGAAAAGAGCATGGATTCTGGAGTTAAATAGGCATGGCTGCAATTCCAGTTCTGATGATTTCTTTTTTCTTTTTTTTGGAGAGGTTTTTGCTATAGGGCGTGTGCGCTCGCCAGACAGACAGAGAGAGACAGAGAGACAGAAAGCGAGAAATCACTCCCCCAGGGGGAATGGCCACGCCGCAATCCATTCTCCTCCATTCTCCTCTTGGGATCTTGGGCACGCATGCACATGCACCCGGCGTGAGTTTGAGCCACTGGGTTCGGGACTCGAACCACAGTCGACTATGTGGGAGTCCAGCGACACAGCCATTACGCCAACTGCTGGTCCCCCAGTTCTGATGATTTTTACCTATATCACTACCCTGACTTATGGTTCTGAGATTTTTATCTTACTTGCAAGCTAACAAGCTAGCCTGCCATATTTTCATGGATACTGGCAGAAGATGTAAGACTCTCGGGTCAAAGATAAGGGATTTTATTTCTCACATCAATACCATTAACCAGAATACAAGCATTTTCTTGTGGTAATACCTCTTACTCTAAGTCCCATGGGAGCTACTCAGAAAGGGCCAGGTGACACCTATACATGCTGTAGGCTGTGTTACAGGAGAGAATACTGAGCTTAATAAACCTGAATCTTTTATGATGGGCAGTAAGCATGCCTGTCTTTTGCTTCAAAGGCAGACACTCTATCTTCCAGAGCTCTTCATTATAAACATATGTTTGAAAAGGTAGTTCAGAGCAATGTCAGCTTCTCTGCTCACAAGATGTGCAGAAACATGAGGGATATTTGGGAAATTGTCTCACAGTAGTGATCATAAACAAATGATCTAACCTCTTTGAGTCTCAGTGTTTTTCACCTGTAAAATATGTACTATAATAGTATTTACTTCTGGAGTTGTGAAAATGAAATGATTCTTACCCATTAAAGCATCAGGCACTTAGAAGATGCTCAACAAATGTTAATATCATCTCTTCCACTCTCACTTTCTCACCACTATTATTAAAAGGCTCTACTATTCCACACCTTCTTGTTTTGTCCTTGTAGCTATTCCTTGGCTTCCCCCGCCCAAGAACAAACAAACAAACCAACAAAAAACCCATAAAACAAAACCCTCAGTTTGTTTCTCACTACCTTTACTCACTCATTTGATAGTTCCCTCTGCATCCTGTCAGGATGAAAGTCTCACTTCATTCATTCATTCAATAAATAGATGAGGCGGGGGTCTTCAAAAAGTTCGTGGAAAATACATACTATATTTGGCATGGATTTCAAAAATTTTTCACACAAAGCAAACTAGTACTTTTCTGTTTGTTTGCTACAAGGCATGTGAATTCACCAGAGAGAGAGAGAGGAAAAGTGAGAAAGCAGTCCCCAAGGTGAGTGGCCATGCCACACTCTCTTCTCTTCTATTCTCCTCTCGGGATTTTGGGTAACACACACACAGACACACACACAGACACACACACACACACACAACATTTTTTCAAATCTCCATGCTCCAGGACTCCTACTGCACAGTCAGTCATGGCAGATCCAGCCAACTTCACCATGCTACCTGGCTGTCCCAAAAACTCATACTTGACTTACATTTTTCCATAAAATGTTTAAAGTCCCCTTACAGAATGCTTATGATGTGTCAGATACTGTACAGGTGCTGGGCATACAGCAGAAAATGAAAAAGACATGGCCATCACCCTCATGAAGTTTGCCCTTTAGTTGGGGAGACAGACATTAAATGAATAAACTACATTAAATTATTGGTCACCAGGAAAACACAGCACATGGAAGAGATAACTAGCCCCATTTTATTAATTTGATCTGTGCTGCCCCACTGTAGGTTAGATGTCCACACAGGATCACATCTCTTCCCACTTTCCCTTGATGGAGTCAAACTTTACCCCTGGGCCTTAACTAGGTGACAGGTCAATCTAAACTTGTGAACCAGCTAGGATGTAGAACGCTATCCAAGGAGTGGAGTCCTATTACTTTCCAAGACAGACAGCAACACTGTTGATAGAAAGTAGGGTCAGGGAAAGAAGTCTAGAATCTGCTGAATACTTTAGAAGAATAGATCCCAGTTGGCATCAGCAGAGCCATTCTTTAAGAGATAAGATAGCTGCCAAAGGGACGTTTGAAAGCAACTCTGTTGACCTTCACTCTTAAGGAACCTATACAGTGCCCTCATCGTTAACCATTAATTAGCTTCACAAACCTTCCTCTTGATCAAATGTCAGCCTCATTTCTGTCATATAAAGAAAGGATCGTGCTCCTCCAAACTAGTGAGATATTTCACTGGTTTGCTACCACCCTTCCTCCACCTAGGTGAATTTTTTCTCTTTTCAATAGGTCAGAACCTTGAAGACGAAGCTTATACTTACACATCTCTAATTCTCTTCCACTTTTTCCATTTCCAGCAAAGCCTGCATCTGTTCAGTGACACAATCTGTTCTTGAAAAGAAATAACTAGCTAAAAAAAAGGGATGATGCTGTAGAATGGCATGCTGTTTACAAGCAGATTCATGGTTATTTTATTTAGAAAAATTCCCAGACTTCTTTGGTCAGTCATCCTTAGGGTAGCAACAGAAACATTTTCCCCCATGTAATTTGGAAGTCTGAACAGATTGGACTCTCTAGTTTCACAGATAGAAAGTCAGGTGTAAATCTGAACCAATCACATGCTAGTATAGTAGTGCTAGGAATAGAAGCAAAGAAACGTTATCCCTAACTCTCACTTTAATCATTAGCTTATCCTCTTGCTTAGCATAATCCCCTTGATCACAAGTCAGGAACTTTTCCAAGCATATTCCCAAAGCTTCTGCCACTATATTTGGCATGGATTTCAAAAATTTTTCACACAAAGCAAACTAGTACTTTTCTGTTTGTTTGCTACAAGGCATGTGAATTCACCAGAGAGAGAGAGAGGAAAAGTGAGAAAGCAGTCCCCAAGGTGAGTGGCCATGCCACAGTCTCTTCTCTTCTATTCTCCTCTCGGGATTTTGGGTAACACACACACAGACACACACACAGACACACACACACACACACAACATTTTTTCAAATCTCCATGCTCCAGGACTCCTACTGCACAGTCAGTCATGGCAGATCCAGCCAACTTCACCATGCTACCTGGCTGTCCCAAAAACTCATACTTGACTTACATTTTTCCATAAAATGTTTAAAGTCCCCTTACAGAATGCTTATGATGTGTCAGATACTGTACAGGTGCTGGGCATACAGCAGAAAATGAAAAAGACATGGCCATCACCCTCATGAAGTTTGCCCTTTAGTTGGGGAGACAGACATTAAATGAATAAACTACATTAAATTATTGGTCACCAGGAAAACACAGCACATGGAAGAGATAACTAGCCCCATTTTATTAATTTGATCTGTGCTGCCCCACTGTAGGTTAGATGTCCACACAGGATCACATCTCTTCCCACTTTCCCTTGATGGAGTCAAACTTTACCCCTGGGCCTTAACTAGGTGACAGGTCAATCTAAACTTGTGAACCAGCTAGGATGTAGAACGCTATCCAAGGAGTGGAGTCCTATTACTTTCCAAGACAGACAGCAACACTGTTGATAGAAAGTAGGGTCAGGGAAAGAAGTCTAGAATCTGCTGAATACTTTAGAAGAATAGATCCCAGTTGGCATCAGCAGAGCCATTCTTTAAGAGATAAGATAGCTGCCAAAGGGACGTTTGAAAGCAACTCTGTTGACCTTCACTCTTAAGGAACCTATACAGTGCCCTCATCGTTAACCATTAATTAGCTTCACAAACCTTCCTCTTGATCAAATGTCAGCCTCATTTCTGTCATATAAAGAAAGGATCGTGCTCCTCCAAACTAGTGAGATATTTCACTGGTTTGCTACCACCCTTCCTCCACCTAGGTGAATTTTTTCTCTTTTCAATAGGTCAGAACCTTGAAGACGAAGCTTATACTTACACATCTCTAATTCTCTTCCACTTTTTCCATTTCCAGCAAAGCCTGCATCTGTTCAGTGACACAATCTGTTCTTGAAAAGAAATAACTAGCTAAAAAAAAGGGATGATGCTGTAGAATGGCATGCTGTTTACAAGCAGATTCATGGTTATTTTATTTAGAAAAATTCCCAGACTTCTTTGGTCAGTCATCCTTAGGGTAGCAACAGAAACATTTTCCCCCATGTAATTTGGAAGTCTGAACAGATTGGACTCTCTAGTTTCACAGATAGAAAGTCAGGTGTAAATCTGAACCAATCACATGCTAGTATAGTAGTGCTAGGAATAGAAGCAAAGAAACGTTATCCCTAACTCTCACTTTAATCATTAGCTTATCCTCTTGCTTAGCATAATCCCCTTGATCACAAGTCAGGAACTTTTCCAAGCATATTCCCAAAGCTTCTGCCACTGTTCCTCCCCTGGGGCAAGGGGCAGGAGCGATTGACTTCTGTGGACCGGGTGGGAGAGGAGATTATTACCTCTCAGTTATTATAACTTGGAGGTCAAGGGGAGAAACCAACTTTGTGGAGACAGCAGGATTGGAAGGAACTTTCAAATGTGGCAGCAAGGAGACCTTCACAAGGAGAGAAGAAGAAAAAGGTATAACTATAAAATTCAACCCAGGCACTGAATCTGACTGTTCATTTATTAGGACTGGATTTAGAAGAGCTAGGAAAGTCTATAATTTCTTGCTTGATTCTAGAGAATGTCGGTGTGACAGGAAAAGCATAGAATTTGGACTTAGAACTAAATCTAAAGTTAACTTATTGACATATCTACTTAAAAAAATGAAAGAATCTTAGAGCAGTGTAACTATAAGTGTTTCTGTCCAGAAATTTCCCCCTTTTAAAAACTGTGAAATATACAAATACAATTTTTTTGGTTTTGTTTTTAGAGGTTTTTGCCCGAGGGTGTGTGTGCTCACCAGAGAGAGAGACACACACACCGACACAGTGAGAGGGAAAGTGAGAAGTCAACCCCTAGGGGGGATGGCCATGCTGCAATCCCTTCTCTGCCACTCTTCTCCTGAGATCTAGGGCACACATGCACATGTGCCTGATGTGATTTTCAAGCTACCGGCTCCAAGACTTGAACCATGGTCCCATGTGTGGGAGTCCAGTGACGTAACCATTACGCCATCTGCTGGTTCGATACAATTTTTAATAGACTGTTTAAAAGAACAGTTTTAGGTTCATGGTAAAATTGAGCCAAAAAGGGAACCAGCAGTTAGCGTAATGGCTATGTCACTGGACTCCCACGTAGTCGACCGCGGTTCGCGTCCCGGACCCGGTGGCTTGGTACTCAGGCTGGGCACGTGTGCGTGCGTGCCCGAGATCCTGAGAGGAGAATGGAGGAGAAGGGATGGCGGTGTGACCATCCCCCCTGGGGGG
>NW_006203676.1:191868-196522 GCF_000334495.1 Tupaia belangeri chinensis
CCTGCCATATTTTCATGGATACTGGCAGAAGATGTAAGACTCTCGGGTCAAAGATAAGGGATTTTATTTCTCACATCAATACCATTAACCAGAATACAAGCATTTTCTTGTGGTAATACCTCTTACTCTAAGTCCCATGGGAGCTACTCAGAAAGGGCCAGGTGACACCTATACATGCTGTAGGCTGTGTTACAGGAGAGAATACTGAGCTTAATAAACCTGAATCTTTTATGATGGGCAGTAAGCATGCCTGTCTTTTGCTTCAAAGGCAGACACTCTATCTTCCAGAGCTCTTCATTATAAACATATGTTTGAAAAGGTAGTTCAGAGCAATGTCAGCTTCTCTGCTCACAAGATGTGCAGAAACATGAGGGATATTTGGGAAATTGTCTCACAGTAGTGATCATAAACAAATGATCTAACCTCTTTGAGTCTCAGTGTTTTTCACCTGTAAAATATGTACTATAATAGTATTTACTTCTGGAGTTGTGAAAATGAAATGATTCTTACCCATTAAAGCATCAGGCACTTAGAAGATGCTCAACAAATGTTAATATCATCTCTTCCACTCTCACTTTCTCACCACTATTATTAAAAGGCTCTACTATTCCACACCTTCTTGTTTTGTCCTTGTAGCTATTCCTTGGCTTCCCCCGCCCAAGAACAAACAAACAAACCAACAAAAAACCCATAAAACAAAACCCTCAGTTTGTTTCTCACTACCTTTACTCACTCATTTGATAGTTCCCTCTGCATCCTGTCAGGATGAAAGTCTCACTTCATTCATTCATTCAATAAATAGATGAGGCGGGGGTCTTCAAAAAGTTCGTGGAAAATACATACTATATTTGGCATGGATTTCAAAAATTTTTCACACAAAGCAAACTAGTACTTTTCTGTTTGTTTGCTACAAGGCATGTGAATTCACCAGAGAGAGAGAGAGGAAAAGTGAGAAAGCAGTCCCCAAGGTGAGTGGCCATGCCACAGTCTCTTCTCTTCTATTCTCCTCTCGGGATTTTGGGTAACACACACACAGACACACACACAGACACACACACACACACACAACATTTTTTCAAATCTCCATGCTCCAGGACTCCTACTGCACAGTCAGTCATGGCAGATCCAGCCAACTTCACCATGCTACCTGGCTGTCCCAAAAACTCATACTTGACTTACATTTTTCCATAAAATGTTTAAAGTCCCCTTACAGAATGCTTATGATGTGTCAGATACTGTACAGGTGCTGGGCATACAGCAGAAAATGAAAAAGACATGGCCATCACCCTCATGAAGTTTGCCCTTTAGTTGGGGAGACAGACATTAAATGAATAAACTACATTAAATTATTGGTCACCAGGAAAACACAGCACATGGAAGAGATAACTAGCCCCATTTTATTAATTTGATCTGTGCTGCCCCACTGTAGGTTAGATGTCCACACAGGATCACATCTCTTCCCACTTTCCCTTGATGGAGTCAAACTTTACCCCTGGGCCTTAACTAGGTGACAGGTCAATCTAAACTTGTGAACCAGCTAGGATGTAGAACGCTATCCAAGGAGTGGAGTCCTATTACTTTCCAAGACAGACAGCAACACTGTTGATAGAAAGTAGGGTCAGGGAAAGAAGTCTAGAATCTGCTGAATACTTTAGAAGAATAGATCCCAGTTGGCATCAGCAGAGCCATTCTTTAAGAGATAAGATAGCTGCCAAAGGGACGTTTGAAAGCAACTCTGTTGACCTTCACTCTTAAGGAACCTATACAGTGCCCTCATCGTTAACCATTAATTAGCTTCACAAACCTTCCTCTTGATCAAATGTCAGCCTCATTTCTGTCATATAAAGAAAGGATCGTGCTCCTCCAAACTAGTGAGATATTTCACTGGTTTGCTACCACCCTTCCTCCACCTAGGTGAATTTTTTCTCTTTTCAATAGGTCAGAACCTTGAAGACGAAGCTTATACTTACACATCTCTAATTCTCTTCCACTTTTTCCATTTCCAGCAAAGCCTGCATCTGTTCAGTGACACAATCTGTTCTTGAAAAGAAATAACTAGCTAAAAAAAAGGGATGATGCTGTAGAATGGCATGCTGTTTACAAGCAGATTCATGGTTATTTTATTTAGAAAAATTCCCAGACTTCTTTGGTCAGTCATCCTTAGGGTAGCAACAGAAACATTTTCCCCCATGTAATTTGGAAGTCTGAACAGATTGGACTCTCTAGTTTCACAGATAGAAAGTCAGGTGTAAATCTGAACCAATCACATGCTAGTATAGTAGTGCTAGGAATAGAAGCAAAGAAACGTTATCCCTAACTCTCACTTTAATCATTAGCTTATCCTCTTGCTTAGCATAATCCCCTTGATCACAAGTCAGGAACTTTTCCAAGCATATTCCCAAAGCCTCTGCCCCTGTTCCTCCCCTGGGGCAAGGGGCAGGAGCGATTGACTTCTGTGGACCGGGTGGGAGAGGAGATTATTACCTCTCAGTTATTATAACTTGGAGGTCAAGGGGAGAAACCAACTTTGTGGAGACAGCAGGATTGGAAGGAACTTTCAAATGTGGCAGCAAGGAGACCTTCACAAGGAGAGAAGAAGAAAAAGGTATAACTATAAAATTCAACCCAGGCACTGAATCTGACTGTTCATTTATTAGGACTGGATTTAGAAGAGCTAGGAAAGTCTATAATTTCTTGCTTGATTCTAGAGAATGTCGGTGTGACAGGAAAAGCATAGAATTTGGACTTAGAACTAAATCTAAAGTTAACTTATTGACATATCTACTTAAAAAAATGAAAGAATCTTAGAGCAGTGTAACTATAAGTGTTTCTGTCCAGAAATTTCCCCCTTTTAAAAACTGTGAAATATACAAATACAATTTTTTTGGTTTTGTTTTTAGAGGTTTTTGCCCGAGGGTGTGTGTGCTCACCAGAGAGAGAGACACACACACCGACACAGTGAGAGGGAAAGTGAGAAGTCAACCCCTAGGGGGGATGGCCATGCTGCAATCCCTTCTCTGCCACTCTTCTCCTGAGATCTAGGGCACACATGCACATGTGCCTGATGTGATTTTCAAGCTACCGGCTCCAAGACTTGAACCATGGTCCCATGTGTGGGAGTCCAGTGACGTAACCATTACGCCATCTGCTGGTTCGATACAATTTTTAATAGACTGTTTAAAAGAACAGTTTTAGGTTCATGGTAAAATTGAGCCAAAAAGGGAACCAGCAGTTAGCGTAATGGCTATGTCACTGGACTCCCACGTAGTCGACCGCGGTTCGCGTCCCGGACCCGGTGGCTTGGTACTCAGGCTGGGCACGTGTGCGTGCGTGCCCGAGATCCTGAGAGGAGAATGGAGGAGAAGGGATGGCGGTGTGACCATCCCCCCTGGGGGGTGATTTCTCACTTTCTGTCTCTCTTTCTCTCCCTGTCTGGCGAGCGCACGCGCCCTATAGCAAAAACCTCTCCCCCCCAAAAAAAAATTGAGCCAAAAATACAGATAGTTTCATATACTTCCTACCCCCTTCCCCAAACCTCCCCCACTATCAACATCCCTCTCTAGAGTGTTAGAATTATTACAGTTGATGAATCTACACTGACAGATCATTATCACTCAAAGTCCGAATTTACATTAGGGTTCACTCCTAGTGTTGTACATTCTAAGGTTTTTTGATAAGTGTATAATGACATGTTATCTATTCTAATATCATACAGAATAAATTCACTGCCCTAAAAATTCTCTATGCCCTATTTATCGCTTCTCCCTTCTAAACTCTAGCATTTACTCACCTTTTTATGGTCTCTACAGTTTTACCTTTTCCAGAATGTCATACACTCAGAATCATATAGTATGTAGCTTTTTAAAAATTTCTTAAATGTTTATTCTAAACATTGTAAACACTATTCTAGTGCCTAGTGCACAGAAAGTTTTATTTTTCTTAATTTTATTTATTATTATCATAATCTTATTTATATTACATTGAATCACATATATTTTTACAAAGTATTACATTTTTGGTGCTGAAGGAATATCATGCCTATCAGTCAATTCAAAGACATTACTATCCACATCATCGCCAAATAACTTTTCATTATTTTTTCCAGATTATTACTATTTATTCTCATTATTTTTTTGAGGCAATACCTTTATGTACTTTGTATTCACATAGATTAAATCAAGAATATATTTTCAATAACATTTTATATTATAGATGTTACTAGACTTATGATAAAGGCATGTCCCAATAAAGCCAACATATGCCAGAAATACCATAAGTAAAAAAATGCACACCAATAAAATCACCTTAATATAAACCCATATTAATATTCTCATTATTTTTTAAACATTCAAAAAGATTCAAACACTATATATCATTTTCCTTGTAAAAAGAATTTGCCCAACCTGATATACTTCTCAGACCAGTCCAGTTGAGAATACTACACATTTTATCATCAATAGGTAATAAACCATTTCTGGGGAACCAGCAGTTACCGTAATGGTTATGTCGCTGGACTCCCACGTAGTCGACCGCAGTTCGCTTCCCAGACCCGGTGGCTTAAAACTCTCGCCGGGTGTGTGTGCGTGCGTGCCCAAGATCCCGAGAGGAGAATGGAGGAGAAGGGATTGTGGCGTGACCATCCCCACTGGGGGGT
>NW_006203676.1:196637-199223 GCF_000334495.1 Tupaia belangeri chinensis
CATTCTCCTCTCGGGATCTTGGGCACGCACGCACACGCGCCCAGCGTGAGTTTTAAGTCACCGGGTCCGGGACGCGAACCGCAGTCGACTATGTGGGAATCCAGCGACATAGCCATTACGCTAACTGCTGGTTCCCTCTCAATTTGTGTCTCTATGTCTCTCTCTGTCTAGCGAGTGCACGCGCCCTATAGCGAAAAACCTCCCCCAAAAAATAAATTAATTAATTAATTAAATAAACCATTTCTGTATCCCACTAATGTCACACCTCTCTATTCTCTTGCTATCCTCCTCTATACTCTTCCCTTCTCCTTCCCCATTCCACACTGTCTTCAGCATCCCTAACTATTTTCATTGCTTTTATGCCCTCCAATATTTCAATCTCTACCATAAAGTGCAGATAGTTGGAATATATTAAGTGAATACATACAATAGCTTTCTTTCATATCCTGGCTTGCTTCACTCAACAATAGATCCTCCATATCCAACCACTTTCTATCAAATGCCAGGGAATTTTTTTTAATGGATGTGTAGTATTCCACAGAGTATATGTACCCACTTTTTCAATCCATTCATCTGTTTGTGGACATTTGGGTTGGTTCCATGTCTTAGCGATCATGAATAATGCTACAATAAACATTGATGTGCAAGCACTTTTCCAACTGAGCGTTCTCCTGTTCTTTGGGTAGATACTCAGAAGTGGGATTGCTGGATCAAATGGTAGCTCTATTTGTAGATGTTTGAGGAACCTCTGTATTGTTCTCCACAAAGGTTGAACCAGTTTACATTCCCACCAACAGTGTAGGATAGTTCCCTTTTCACCACATCCCTGTCAACACTTATCACTTTTTATATTCTTAATCTTTGCCATTTTGACAGGGGTTAGGTGGTATCTCACTGTGGTTTTTATCTGCATCTCCCCTATGATGTTGAGCATTTTCTCATATGCCTTTTGGCTGTTCATATGTCTTCCTTAGAAAGATTTTTGTTCAGCTCATTTTCTCATCTTTTAATTGGGTTAATCATCTTTTTTTTTTTTCCCCCCGAGTAAGCTGCTTCAGTTCCCTGTGTATTCTGGTTATCAGTCCCTTGTCTGAGGCATATTTACAAAAATATCCTCCCATTCTTAGGGTTGTCTTTTCACACTTGTTACTGTGTTCTTTACTGTACAGAAACTTCTTAGTCTGATATAGTCCCACCTGTCTATTTTAGGGATTGTTGCCTGTGTTTTGAGAGTCTTATTTAAGAAGTCTTTGCCTACTCCAATGTTTCCCAGAGTTTCCCAGTATCTTCCACCAGTAGTTTTATAGTTTGAGGTCTTAGGTTCAGCTTTTTGATCCATTCTGAGTTGATTTTTGTTACTGGTGAAAGATGGGGGTTCAGTTTCATCTTTCTGCAGGTGGATACCCAGTTTTTCCATTTACTAAAGAGGCTTTCTTTTTCCCAATGGTTTGACTGGTATCCTTTGTCAAAAATCAGTTGGCTGTAAGCTTTGGGGGTTATTTCTGGGGTCTCTATTCTATTCCTTTGGTCCACCTATCTGTTTTTGTGCTGATACCATGCTGTTATCATGATCACAGCTTTACAGTATATCTTAGGGTTAGGGAGTGATATGACACCCACTCCACTCTTCTTTTGCAGGATTCCTTTGGCAATATGAGGTCTTATGATTCCAGACAAATTCTATGATTGTCTTTTCTAGATCTGTGAGGAATATCTCTGATATTTTGATTGGAATTGCATTAAATATGTAGATTAATTTGGGTAAGATTGCCATTTTGATTATATCAATTCTTCCAATCCAGGAACATGGGATGTCCTTCCACTTTTTTGTGTCCTTTTTAAAGTTTTCACAGTTTTCTTTATAGAGATCTTTGACTTCTTTGGTTAGTTTTATTCCTAGGTACCTTATACTTCTTGTGGTGATGGTAAATTGGGTATCTTATACATTTTGCAGTTATGGTAAAAGGGATTCCTTTCTTCAGCTCCATTTTGTTAAACTTGTTCATATATAGAAATGCTATAGATTTTGGGTGTTGATTTTGTATCCTCCCACTTTACTGTATTCATTTATTACTTTGAGAAGTTTTTTCATGGAAACTTTTGGTTCTTCTAAGTACACCATCATGTCGTCTGTGAATAGATATTTTCAACTCCTCTTTGCCTATTTGAATGCCTTTTATATTGTTCTCTTTTCTGGTTGTATTAGCTAAGGCTTCCAGCACTATATTAAAAAGCAGTGGAGAAAGGGGGCAGACTTTTCTAATACCAGTTTTTAGTGGAAAAGCTTTTAGCTTTTCCCCATTCAGTATAATGTTAGCTATAGGTTTTTCATAGATGGCTTTTATTGTGTTGAGAAATGACCCTTCCATACCAATCTTACTGAGAGTATTAATCATGAAAGCATGTTGTATTTTATCAAATGCTTTCTCTGCATCAATTGAAATGATCATATTGTTTTTATCTTTCTGTTAATATGGCGTGTTATTTTTATGGTCTTGCATATGTTAAACTACCCTTGCATCCCTGGAATAAAGCCTACGTGGTTGTGATGAATAATCTTTGTTATATGTTGTTGGATACGATTTG
>NW_006203676.1:202000-203863 GCF_000334495.1 Tupaia belangeri chinensis
ACCAAAAAAATTAAAAAAAGGGAAGACAGAAGCAGGGAGAGACAGGAACTGAGAGACAGAGAGAGAAGGCTGGGGGTGCAGAGGGGGGCTCCCTACCGCTAGCTCGTTTGTTGGAGGCTGAATTATTAGTAGAAAATCTTCATTCCCTTAAAAATCTAGTTCACTGTAGCCATGTGGAACCTTGTCTTCTGCCTGGATGGGAGGACCTTCTGATTCAATCTTGGTAGATTACATGCATCCAGAAATTTGTCCACCTCCTCTATGTTCTCTTGTTTGTTGGCCTATAGTAGTTCATTGTATCCTCTAATGACATTTTGTGTTTCTATTATGTCTGTTGTAATGTTGCCTGCTTCACCACGTATTTGTTTTACCTGGTTTCTTTCTTTCTTCTTCTTTATCAGTCTAGCCAATGGTGTGTCAATCTTGTTAATCTTTTCAAAGAACCAGCTTTTGCTTTAATTTATTTTCTGTATAGTTCATTTATTTTCTATTTCACTTATTTCTGCTCGAATCTTTATTATTTCTTTTCACCTGGCATTCTTTTTTTGTTGCTGTTTTCCCAATTACCTGAGGCATGATGTTAGGTTATTTATTTGCCATCTTTCCATAGTTTTCTTATATGTACTAATTGATATTAATTTCCCTCTTATGACTGCTTTTGCTGTGTCCCATGGATTATGGAAACTTGTGTATCATTTTCATTTGTTTCTATCATTTTTTTTTATTTCAGACTTACTTTCTTCAATAGTTAAGAAGTCATTCAGAAGTCGGTTGTTCAGTTTCCATGTGTTTGTGTATTTTTGAGGGTGTTTCCTGAAATTAATCTTGAGTTTAATTCCATCATGGTCAGAGAAGATGCTGGATATAGTTTCTATGCCTTTGAATCTGTAAAGGCTTGATTTATGTCCTATCATATGGTCAGTCTTTGAAAAGGTTCCATGTTGGGGTGAGAAAAGTGTATATTTTGTTGTCTTAGGGTAGAAAGTTCTATAGATATCTATCAAGCCCATTCGATTTATAGCATCATTTAAGTCCTGTATCTCTCTATTTTTTTGTCTAGAAGATCTGTCTAAAGGAGATAATGGGGTGTTGAGACCCCCAACAATTGTAGTGTTCCTCCTTATTTCTCCTTTTAACTCCAGCAGTCTTTCCTTCACATATTTAGGTGCTCCTGTGTTGGGTACATAGATATTAATAAGCATATGTCTTCTTGCTGAATTAACCCATTTACTATTGTATAATGCCCTTTTTTGTCTCTTCTTACAGTCTTTGTCTTGAAGCCTATTTTTGTCTGAAATCAATACTCAACTCCAGTCTTTTTTTGGTTTCCATTTGCATGGAATATCTTTTTCCAGCCCTTTACTTTTAGTCTATGTATGCCTTTATCTATAAGGTGCATTTTTTGTAGGCAATAGATAAAGGGTTTCCGTTTTTTTTTTCCATTTAGCCAGTCTGTGCCTCTTAATTGGAGAATTTAATCCCTTAACATTTAATGTTATTATTGATATTTCTGAACCTGTTCTTATGATTAAGTAAGTCATTTTCTTGGTTGGTTTTTATTCTAACAGTCCATCTGATTTTTTAATTTTCCTGGTATAGGACTCCCTTCAGAACCTCTTGAGGGAACCAGCAGTTAGCGTAATGGCTATGTCGCTGGACTCTCACAGAGTCAACCGCGGTTTGCATCCCAGACCCGGTGACTTAAAAAACTCACACCAGGCGCATGTACGTGTGTGCCCAAGATCCCAAGAGGAGAATGGAGGAGAAGGGATTGCAGCATGGCCATCCCCCCTGGGGGGTGATTTCTCGCTTTCTGTCTCTATGTCTCTCTCTGTCTGTCTGGCGAGCGCACGCGCCCTATAG
>NW_006203676.1:204420-204907 GCF_000334495.1 Tupaia belangeri chinensis
AGTATTCCTTGTATATTATCTTCATTTTTCTTGGTTGTTTTCTCAATCTTCTTGATACTTTTTTCTAGGTCAGAGTTTTTGTCTTCAACATTCAAGATTTTATCTTCTGTGTGATCTAATCTACTTTTAATACTTTCAAGGGAAGCTTTAATTTCCTGTATTACATCACAATCTTCATTCCTAACAGTTCCATCTGATTTTTTTTGTTTTGAGAGGTTTTTGCTAGAGGGAGTGCCAGGGTCCAGCCTCGGCATTGGAGGCGGCGCAGGAAGGAAAGACTGAGGCCTCAGTGCCTTTTTCATGCTCGTCCTCAATCAGACACCCCCAGAGATTGCTCTCTGTAGAGTGACCACTGCTAGGAATTATCGTGCCTTTTTATTGAAAATGTGATACATGCAAGTAAACGGGTGAGGGGTTACGTGTTCTAATTATCAATTCATAAAGTTTTAACAATAGGGAACATAGATTCCATTCAGGGTTGGATTAA
>NW_006203676.1:205256-211448 GCF_000334495.1 Tupaia belangeri chinensis
TTTTTATTGAAAATGTGATACATGCAAGTAAACGGGAGAGGGGCTATGGGAGAGGGGCTACATGTTTCAATGATCAGTTCATAAAGTGTAACAATAGAGAACATAGATTCTATTTAGGGTTGGATTAAGGGTGGGTCTAGTGCAGTTCTGCAATTGTTCGTTTGATGTAGGTGGGTCTTCATGGAATGCAGTTTCAGGAAAGTGACTCCAGCAAGCAGAGATGATTATCAGCTGATGCAGCGCAGCAGCCATCTTGTGATTACCAGGAATGGTGCTGAGAAAAGAAAATCTCAAGTATAGATATTAGTTCTTATGGATCTTAATAAAGAATGATACTTATATAGTTTTATAGGGATCTAAAACTTGATTTAAGGAATCCTAATATATTTATCTATTTCACTTGGTGAGGGCAGGGGTGTCCTGGGCCAGTTTTGGTCTAATCCTACTTTATGTAAAGAAAAGATTATTTTTAAGCTTATGTTAAAGGTATCTTGAAGAACCTTCCAAAGGTCAAGAAGATTATTTCTCCCTAGATAGAACTTCAGCACACCCTCTATTGTGACCGCAGGGATGAAGCATTGTAATTAACAGTAGGTGGTCAGGGCAAAGGGGAGTGGTCGGGGGAATTTTGGGAAATCTTATCACATACTTAAGATGTATGAGAGAGCTATGTAATTCTTTTATAGTAGTATATCAGGGAGTCAGAGGGGGGTCGCTTCCCAGCAAGACTGCAACAGTCTCCAGAGCATACAGCAAATGGCCTTGCCAACATGCTGAGTCGACCCAAGCTGTGCTCAAAAGTCAGGGGCTCAAACAGATCCTGGGGCCCCGCCGGGTCAGACTCCTCCAAGGGACCATGCACAATCGCCAGAAAGACAGAGAGACAGAAAGTGAGAAACCACCCCCCAGGGGGGATGACCACGTCGCAATCCCTTCTCCTCCATTCTCCTCTCGGGATCTTGGGCACAGATGCACATGCACCCGGCATGAGTTTAAGTCACCGGGTCCAGAACTGAAACCACAGTTGGCTACATGGGAGTCCAGCAATGTAGCCATTATGCCATATGCTGGTCCCTACCATCTGATTCTTTTTACGGTGTCTATTTCTTCTTTCAAATCATGAAAGGACTTCCTTATCTCCTGGAGCTCATTGTTTCATTTCTCTTGCATCTCAGTTACAAATATTCTGAATTGCTTACCTGAAATGTCCATGACATCCATTGTGTTGTCTGCGGGTGATGTGAGATTGATGTTTCCCCTTGGGGGAGAGACATTTTGTTGTTTTCTCATGTTTCTTGTGCCTCTGTGATTGTTCCTAGTCATCTGGTGGTCTATATATGTTCCTTCCTAACTTATTCAAGTTACCTTTGAGTGTTCAAAGTGTGTAGGATAGAAAATTGGTGATCTCTCTTCTGGTCTGTCTCCCTGTTGCTCAGCAGTAACCTGCACTGTTGTCACAGGTCCAAGGTGACCAAAAGTTCTCCCTGTTTCTAAAAAGTGGTGAACCTCCAACTGACCTAATGAGCTTCACCTCAGGAGCAAATAAAAGTGCCATGTGCTACTCAAAACACAGAAGCTCTGAGCATCCATAAGAGAGTGGAGGAGGGGGCATGAGCCATGGGTCCCAGCCATTAGGGCCTGCTGCCACAGGCAGCCTGTTGTCCGGCAATGCAGCTTGAACTGGTCTCCTGATGGGTTGTGGAGGGGCACAAGTTTGTCTTAAAGTCCCAAGGTATGAACCTGAGGTCCAAAGGCAAGTAGGGGGGTGATGAGCCATGAGTCTCAGCCATTTAGGGCCTGTAGCCACAGGCAGCCTGGTGTCCAGCAATGCTGCTTGAACTAGTCTCTGATAGTAGGTAGCTTTTTCAGACTGACTTTTCAATAATATGCATTTCCTCTGTGTCTTTTCATGGCTTATTGAGCCATTTCTTTTTAGTACTTCTGACATACAAATTTGATACATAAAATATTATTGTACAGCTTAATGAAAAATTATAAATCTAATACCATAGGGTAACCACTACCCAGGTCAAGAAATAGAAGATTGAGTGGCTGGTAGGTGGCATGGTGCTTAAGGACACTGAACTCACACATGGCCAACCGTGGTTCAAGTCCTGGGCCTGGAAGCTTGCTTTCTCACTCTCCTCCTCTTTGCTCTGTCCCTCTCTAGTCAAATTAAAATAAATAAAGTCAAATAAAGTAATTACTAAAAAAAGAAAGAAAGGAATATAAGATTGATAGCATTTAAGAAATAATACCTCTTGGGGCCAGCAAGTGGCATGCTGGTTAAGGTGCTGGACTCCCACAAGGCCAACCAACGGTTTAAATCCCAGACCTAGCCCTAGCAACTTGATTTCTCTCTCTCTCTCTCTCTTTCTGTCTGATGAGTGCACATGCCTGGTAGCAAATTTAAAAAATAATAATGATAAATAAAATTCATAAAAAGAAACAATGTCTCCCATATGAACTTCTAAAAGACAACTAGTCTAGACTCTTAGTAACTTAAATAAAATGAAAAAAAAGTTGAGAGATCTGTTTAAGTTAAAAAAGCCTGAAGTGACAAAACAATGAAATGTAATATGTGAACCTTATTTGGTTGCTGGCTTCTCGCCCTATCCACCTAAGATTAATAAAAGATATTATTGGAGAAATTTTAATATGCAGTTTTTATTAGATAAGTCAGAGTGATAGTGGTATTTCATTTATGTAAGTAAATAGCCTTATTTTGGATGACATGCATGCTGAAGTATTTAGGGATGAATTTTGCTAGTGTCCGCAACATATTTTGATATGGATTAGCAAAAATATATGTATGGCATGACAATGTTAGGAAAGTATGGACCAGTTCTACAGTGAAACTAAAAATTATAAAAAAATCTTACAATGATTAAGTCTCTGGAAAAGAATCTAAGGACGTACAGCAAATGAAGAAACATATGTTCAACAAAGTCTAATAAAACAGGGTGAGAATATTAAGGTCTGTGATATTAAACCACCCCCACACTGCCCCTTTTTCAGCTCTGTGGAAAGGAAGTTTCACTCCAGATTAGTGCGGTTCAGAACACAGGGCTCCCCCTTTACCCAGCTCCCAGTTGGAAGATGTATCTTCTTAGGAGGTGCAGGACATGAGCACTTTTCATCTCGCCTTCAGGTACCTGTTGCTAAGGCTAAGATCTGGTGAGTGTGGGTAACAGGTAGGGGTTCCCTTCTCCCATCCACCTCCACTTATGGAATGAACCTCTACCTTGAGCATGGCACTGCTGATAATACTGGAGCCCTAATTATCTTTGCTCTGGCTTCAGGGTGGTGGTTTCATACTGGTAGAGGCCAAACTAGAAGACTTGAAGCTATTGCCACTCCCTACCATTCTACCCAGCATTAAGTTGTTAGAATAAGGTTGTCACTCAAAAGTGTGCTATTGTTCCCACTCTTAGATTCAGTTATAACTCTATCATTTTAGGGGCAGAGAAAAATTCTGAATGTCTTCCTGAAGGAACTGACTTCATTTGTGACAGAGTACAGAGAAGCTCAGTTTATGGGTATTCTCTAAATCAGTGAATACAGTAAAGTGGCAGGATATAAAATCAACATATAAAAATCTATAGCATTTTTATATGCCAACAATGAATACACTAAGGTAGACTTAAAGAAAACAATCTTATTTACAATACCCACACACATACACACAAAAATTATACCTAAGAATAAATCTAAATAAAGGAGTAAAAGACCTATATAAGGAAAACTATGAAAAACTAAAAAAGGAAATTGAAAATGATACACAAAAGTGTAAAAACATCCAATGTTCTTGGACTGGAAGAATTAAGATAACAAAATATCAATTCTACCCAAAAAAGTTTGCAAATATAATGAAATTTCAATCAAACCACCAGAGATAGTCTTCATAGGAATAGAAAAAAGTCACAAAATTTCTCTGGAATTATAAAAGGCCCTGAATTGCCAACGCAATACTGTGCAAAAAGAGTAAAGTAGGAGGAATATCAGTTCTTGACCTCAAAATATATTACAAAGTTGTGATAATCAAAGCAGCATGGTATTGGCACAAAAACAGGCATAAACCAATGGAACAGAATAGAGAACCAACAAACCCCCAAATATACAACCAACTTATTTTTAACAAAGGGCACAAGACAATTCAGTGGGGAAAAGAAAATCTCTTCAGCAATGGCAGGGAGGGCAACTATGGATACTAGAGACAGTATAGGAGGGAATAAGTAGTGGGAGGTGGGAGGGGTGGGAGTGTAGCAACTGGAAGGGGGGAAGAGAAGCATTTAACAGACACAAAAATGAAGAAGTGTCTGTTAATGATAATGTATAAGGTAACATGTTTGACTTTACTGATATTCATTGTATTCATGCTAGGAAATACACTTTCGTATGCTTTAAAGATGTATAATGATTAAATATAAATTTTTTAAAAGTAATAAAAAATAAAATAATTTTAAAAAAATACATGGAGATTGTAAAGAAAGGTTGGGGATTGGTAGGTTCATTGGAGATATAGACTAAACCAAACTGTAGGCTGGCTAGTTTTAAAGAGAGAACCTTGGAAAGAGACAGCTGGTAGGAGCCTTTCTGGGCTTAGAATGAATCTCAAGTACTTAACTTGCGAACTGTCTTTCAAAGGAGTCTGAATTCAACTGATCAATCTATTGAACGATTTATGTTCCAGGACATTGTTGAAAACATACAGCAATCAACTAACAATTAGTGGAACTTAACAGCTAGGTATGATTAGGGAAAAAGAAAAGAGCCCTGGGTGACTCTGAGAATACCCCAGACTGTATTACTGAGAAGCAACATGAGAGCCTTCTCCTGTGGTAATGGCAATACCCAGTATTGCCAAATATATTGTTTAAAAGGTCAGTTTGCAACAAAAAGAATTGTGAAACATGAAAAGAAATGGTAAAGTATGATATATACAGTAGGAAAAAAGACAGGCAACGTAAACTGTAACGGTTTTATGAACTGAATGTTTGTGTTGGCTGAAAATCCATACATTGAAGCCCTAACTCCAATATGATCGTGTTTGTAGATGGGGCCTTTGGAAGGCAATTGAGTTTAGGTGAGGTCATATGGCTAGGGATCCCATGATGGAATTAGTGAATTTAAGTAAGTGACTGGGGCTCATGTATGCTCTCTCCCCCTCAGTGAAGACACAAAGAGAAGGCAGTCATCTGCAAGCAAGGAAGAGGTCCCTAATCACAACCCAACTATGCTAGCATCCTGATCTTGGACTTCCAGCCTCCATAACTGTGAAAAAATAAATTCCTGTTGTTTAACCTATCCAGGATATAGTATATTGTTATAGAAACTGAAAAAGGTTAAAGCTAAGATAGTGACTTGATGATGGATTTAACAAAGACATAAAAGTAATTATAAACAGGTTCAAAGAACTAAAGGAAATCTTGATTTAAAAATAAAAATAGGAAGAGTATGGAACCAGAATACCTCAAGTAACCAAAAGTTTGTTAATTTTTTTAAAAGTTTGTTATAGGGCACATGAGCTTGCCAGAGAGAGAGAGACAGAGAAAGAGAAAGTGAGAAATCACCACCTATGGAAGATGACCACTCCACAATCCCTTTTTCTCCATTCTCCTTTTGGGATTTTGGGTACACACACACATGTGCCTGGTACAACTTTTAAGACACCAGGTCTGGGACTCAAATTGTATAGCTGGCCACCTGCTGGACCCAATAATCTTTAGCAAAAAGAACAAGGCTGGAGGCAGTGTGTGCCCAGATTCCAAAATATATTATAAAGCTATTATAATCAAAATAGCATGGCACTGATAGAACAGCACACATTCATAATCTGGCTTGCTTTGCTTAGCATTCATTGTAAAAACAATAACAACAAAAAGCATTGATCAATGGAATAGGATAGAAATCCCAGAAACAAATCCAATATTTGCAGTCAATTGATTTTTGACAAAAGTGCCTAAGAAAACACACGATAGAATAAAGGACAGTCTCTTCAATAAATAGTACTGGGAGGGAACCAGCAGTTAGCGTAATGGCTATGTCGCTGGATTCCCACGTAGTCGACCGCGGTTCGTGTCCTGGACCCGGTGGCTTAAAACTCATGCCGGGCGCGTGTGCGTGCGTGCCCAAGATCCCAAGAGGAGAATGGAGGAGAAGGGATTGCGGCGTGACCATCCCCCCTGGGGG
>NW_006203676.1:211557-216601 GCF_000334495.1 Tupaia belangeri chinensis
GGCTATGTCGCTGGACTCCCATGTAGTTGACCGCGGTTCGCGTCCCGGACCCGGTGGCTTAAAACTCACGCCGGGCGTGTGTGCGTACGTGCCCAAGATCCTGAGAGGAGAATGGAGGAGAAGGGATTGTGGCGTGGCCATCCCCCCTGGAGGGTGATTTCTTCTTTTCTGTCTCTCTGTCTCTCTCTGACAGTCGAGTGAGCGCACGCGCCCTATAGCAAAAACCTCTCCAAAAATAAATAAATAAATAAATAGTACTAGGAAAACTAAATATCCACATGCAGAAGAATTAAGCTGGACACTTATCTTACATGATATAGAAAAATCAACTTAAATAATAGACTTAAATGTGAGACTTGAAACTGCAAAGCTAGTAGAAAAGAGAAAACGTAGGGGGAAGCTCCAAAACATTGGTCTGGGCAATGATTTCTTGGGTAAGATTCCAAAAGCACAGACAATGAAAGCAAAAAACAGATAAATGGAATTGTACCAAGCTGAAAAAAACTTCTGCACAGCAAAGGAAACTATAAACAGAATGGAGAGCCAACACACAAATTGAGATAAATTATTTATAAACAGTACATCTTTATTGAGATAATATTGAAATATATAAAGAACTCAAGAAAATGACTGGTGTAAACAGCAAGAAAATAACTGGTTTAAAAATGGGAAAAGGATGGGGACCAGCAGGTGGTGTGGTGGTTAAGGCTGCTGGACTCCCACGTGACTGACCACAGTTCAAGTCCTGGACCTAGTAGCTTGTTTTCTCACTTTCTCTCTCTCTCTCTCTCTCTCTCTCTCTCTCCCTTCCCCTCTCTCACTATCTCTCTCAAGTCAACTTCAAAAAATAAAATAATGACAATGAATAATTTTTTTTAAAAAAAATGGGAAAAAGAGTCCAGCCACAGGCTTGGTAGTTAAGGCAGTAGAATCCCACATGGTTCAAGTCCTGGACCCTGCAACTTGAAGAAACATGCCAAACTTGTGTGCGTGCATGCTCAGAATGACAAAAGAAGAGATGGAAGTGAATTGAAGTGTGACTATACCCCATGGAGTTGCTTTCTCAGTTTCTCTCCCTGTCTCTCTTTCTCCATCTTTCTCCAATGAACGTGTGTGACCTCTAGCAAATTTTTAAAAAATGGACAAAGGATCTGAACACACATTTCTCAAAAGAAGAGATACAAATGGCCAACAGATATATAAAAAAAGTTCATGCTGAACATTGAATCTAATCATCAAGGAAATGCAAATTAAATCACAATAAGGTATTACCTCACATCTATTTATAAAGGCTGTTGTTATCCAAAATATAAATGAGGGAACCAGCAGATGGTGTAATGCTTAACGTCACTGGACTCCCACATAATCAACCATGGCTCAAGCCCCAAACCCTGGTGGCTTAAAGCTCATGCTGGGTGTGTGTGCATGTGTGCCCAAAATCTCAAGAAGAGAACAGAGGAAAAGAGATTGCGATGTGGTCATCCCCTCTGGGGGTTGATTGCTCACTTTCTGTCTCTCTGTCTCTCCAGGGAGCACATGTGCCCTATAGCAAAAATCTCTCTCTCTCTCTCTCTCAAATAAAAAGGCCAAATGATAACAAGTGTTGGTGAGAATGAGAAGAAAAGGGAACCCTTGCACATCGGTGATGGGAATATAAATCACTACTGTTATTATTGAAAGCAGTATGGAGCTTCCTCAGAAAGCTAAAAATAGAATTGTCTTATAATCTACCCATCCCACTTCTAGGAATAAATCTAAGGAATTGAAATTGGTATATTAGGTAAGCCTTATAGTCTAGTGGCTAAGGATACCACACGGGTGACCACAGTTTAAATCCCAGGCCCCGTGGTTTGAAATACCTGCTGGGTGCATATATTACATGCCAAAAATCTTGGCAAGATAGAGAAATGGAAATAGAAGGATTATAGAGTGACCACACCCCATTGTAGGGGGCTTTTTTCTCTCTCCCTCTCTTTTTCTTTATCTCTCTGTGTCTCTTTGGTGAGTATAATTGCTCTGTGGTAATATTTTAAAAAGGAAAAAAAGAGAAATTGGCATATTGAAGAGATATCTGCCCTCCTCCATTCATTTCAGCATTATTCATAATAATTAAGATATGGAAGTGGCCTGAGTATCTACTAATAAATGAATTTATTAAAAAAATGGGGGGCCAGCAGATGGTGTAATGGTTATATCGCTGAACTCTCATGTAGTTGACCATGGTTCTAGTCCCAGACTCGGAGGCTTAAAACTCATGCTGGGCATGTATGTATGTGTGCATGCCCAAAATCCCAAGAGGAGATGGAGGAGAAGGGATTGTGGTGTGGCCATCCTTCCTGGGGGATGATTTCTTACTTTCTGTCTCTCTGTCTCTATCTCTCTGGTGAGCACACACACCCTATAGCAAAAATATCTCAATAAAATAAAGAAAGAATAAAGAAAAGGGAACACTATTCAGCCTATAAAAAGAAGGAAATTCTGTCATTTGTGACAACATGGACGAAACCTAAGGACATTATGCTAAGTGAAATAAGCCAGGGACAGTCAGGCAAATACTGGATGATCTCACCTGGATGTGGAATCTAAAATGTTGATTTCTTAAGTTGGAGGAAGGGGCAAAATAGGGAATCAAAGAGTATGAAATTTACAAAGTTTCAGTTAGACTGAAGGAATGTTTTCATGATCTACTGCATTGCATGGCAACTACAGTTACTAATAATGCATTGTATATTTCAAAACAGCAAAAATATATTTTTAACATTCTTATCCCCAAAACAATATGATAAATTAGTGAGGCAATGTGTATCTCAATTAGCTTGATTGATTCTTCCTGTAATGTATACATAGATTAAGACATCACATTGTACCAAATAGATACATACAATTATTATTTGTTAATTTAAAATAAATAAATACCAAAAAGAAAAAAGAAAAGGAAGATACACGGGATCTTCAAAAAGTTCATGGAAAGTGTGTACTATCAAAAACTATGCATGGATTTCAATTTTTTTTCACCAAAACAAACTCATACATTAATCCAATTTTGCCACAAGCTTTTCAAAGACCTCATATGATGACAATGTCATATCTAACAGAAAATATCAATAAAGAGATAACAATTTTAAAAAGGAACCCATGTAACTTCTAGAGTTGGGAAGTACAATAACAAAAATAAGAACTGGCAGATTGAACTGTCAGAAAGGCTATTTAGTAAACCTGAAGATAGATCAATATAGTTTAGTCAACCCAAAGAACAAGGAAAAAAGAATGATGGAAAAGAAAGAGATCCCCAAAGAAATTTGGGACACCATTAAACATACCAGCATGCAATGGGAATACCAGAACAGCATAAGAAAGAGAGGGGAGAGCAAAAATTACTTAAAGAAATGATGACTTAAAACTTCACAAATTTATTGTAAAACATTTTTGTGAAACATTTATCTATACATCTAGGAAGATCAGTAAACATTAAGTATAACAAATGCAAGGAGATACAAAAACAGACATATCATAATAAAAATGCTGAAAGTCAAATAGACTCTGGGATAAACCATATGCTAGGCCATAAATCAATCAATCCTCAAAACCTACAAATGGACAAGTTCCTAGAAAAACACAAACTACTTAAACTAACTAAAAAAGAAACAGACAACCTGAATAGACCTATAACAAGTAAAAGACAGTAAGTTAGTAATCAAATATTTTTTTCTGGTGTCAGCATATGGCATAGTGGTTAAAGCACTGGAGTTGCACATGGCTGACCACGGTTCAAGTCCTGGATCTGGCGGCTTAAAAATCATGCCAGTTATGTGTGCGTGCATGCCTAAAATCCCAAGAGGAGAATGGAGAAGAAGGGATTGTAGCATGGCCATCTTCTCCAGAGTGATTTCTCACTTTCTCTCTCACTGTTCCTCTCTGTCTCTCTCAGCAAGTACATGTACAACATGGCAAAACCTAAAAGTAAAAATTTTTCTGAAGAAAATCATAAGAATAGGTAGCTTCCATAGTAAATTGTACCAAACACTTAAAGGAGAATTAACAGATCTTCACAATATGCTGCAAAAAATAGAAAAGATTATTTGCCAACTTATTCTATAAGGTTAGTATCACCCTGATACCCTAACCAGACAAATGCATTATTTAAAAATTATGAATTAATATTTTCTATGAATATGTATGCAAAAATCCTCAACAAAATATAAACAGACTGAATTCAGCCCAATGAATAAGTGGGATTTACCTCAGAAATTGAAGGTTAGTTTAACATCTGAAAATCAATTGTAAAACACCATTTAATAGTTTAAAGGAGAAAAGCCATGTAATAACTCAGTTGATGCAGAACAGCATTTGACAAAATTCAATGCTCTTTCATGATTAAAAAAGAAAAATCACTCAACAAACTAGAGATAGAAGAAATTTCCAGAACCTGATAAAGAGCAACTACAAAAAATATATATCTTGGGACCAGTAGATGGATGTAATGGTTACATTGTTGGACTCCCACTTAGTTGTCCGCAGTTCATGTCCCAGACACACTGGATGCGTGTGCATGTATACATGCCCAAGATTCCAAGAAGAGAATGGAGGAGAAGGGATTGCTGTGTGGCCATCCCCCCGGGGGATGATTTCTCTCTGTTTCTCTCTATCTCTCTAGCGAGCCCATGCGCCCCACAGCAAAAATATCTCTTAAAAAAAGTCAACAACTAACATTGCAGCTAATTGTGAAAGACTTGATGATTTCCCTCTAATACCAAAAACAGAAATGATGTCCATAGTCATCTGTTGTAGTCAGTGATGTAGGCAAGAAAAATAAAGACATTCATATTTAAAATGAAGAATATATTCATACATGACATGACTTGCACAAAATCCTGAGGAATCCACAGAAACTATTAGACCTAATAAACAAATTAAGCAAGTTTTCATCATACAAAAATATCACACAAACATCAGCTGTATTTCTATATACTCATTATGAATAATCTGAAAATAATGTTAAGAAAATATTCCATTTACAATATCATCAAAAAGAATAATATGCTTA
>NW_006203676.1:217669-221153 GCF_000334495.1 Tupaia belangeri chinensis
ACTAATTGAGTTCATTGGCAGAACAATTGAATGGGGAGGGGGGGCGGAAGGCATGGAGGGCAATCATGGATGCCAGGGACAATGGAGGAGGAAGATGGGACATGGCAGAGGGTGGGAGATGGGGAATCAGGGAAGGCAAGACAAAGGGCAAGGTATGCAGGATGTAAGAATTGGAAAATTATTTGCTAAGAACATGTATGTGGATGTGCTTGATTGAGCCAATGCACAGTGTATTTTGGATGGAAAATTCATTTGTGTGTTGTGATGGTGTAAAGTGAGTTAATAAAAAAAAAAAAAGATGAAACTGATAAAACTTCTAGGTGCGGCTAGAAAAAAAAAAAGAACAAAAAAAGAATAAATTAACCAGGGAACCAGCAGTTAGCTTAATGGCTATGTCGCTGGACTCCCACATAGTTGACTGTGGTTCGCATCCCGGACCGGGTGGCTTAGAACTCACGCCAGGCGCGTGTGCGTGCGTGCCCAAGATCCCGAGAGGAGAATGGAGGAGAAGGGATTGCGGTGTGACCATCCCCTGTGGGGGGGTGATTTCTCACTTTCTGTCTCTATGTCTCTCTCTGTCTGTCTGGGGAGCACACGTGCCCTATAGTGAAAAAAAAAAAACTCTCAAAAAAAAAAAGAATAAATTAACCAAAGAAGAGTTAAAACTTGTAAAATAAAAAAATACAAAACATTGTTGAAACAAATTAAAGGCCTAAATAAATGTAAAGACAATCCATGAACATGGCTCAGAAGATTTAATACTGTGAAGAGGGCAATACTCAACAAATTCAAAGCAATTCCTGTTAGAATCTCAGATGGGGGATCAGCAGTTAGCGTAATGGCTATGTCGCTGAACTCCCACATAGTCGACCGTGGTTCGAGTCCCAGACCCAGTGGCTTAAACTCACGCTGGGTGCGTGTGCGTGTATGTCTAAGATCCAGAGAGGAGAATGGAGGAGAAGGGATTAGGGCATGGCCATTCCCCCTGGGGGGTGATTCGTCACTTTCTGTCTCTCTCTCTCTCTTTCTGGCGAGCGCACATGCCCTATAGCAAAAACCTCTCAAAAAAAAAAAAAAAAAAAAAAAAAAAAAAAAAAGAATCCCAGATGGTTTCTTTGTAGACATTTACAAGGTGAACCTAAAATTCATATGGAAATGTAGAGAACCCAGAATAGCCAAAATAATCTTGAAAAAGAACAAAATTGAATGACTCACACTCGTTTCAAAATTTACTACAAAGCTGCAGTACTCAACCACGTGGTGCTGACATAAGGATAGACACAAAGGACAACGAAATAGAATTGAGTGCCCAGAAATTAATCCATGTTTCTGTGGTCCTCTGGTTTTCAATAAAAGTGCATAGAACATTAAATTGTGAAAGAACAATCTTATCAACAAACAGGGCCAGAACAACTAGATAGCCACATGCAAAAGAATGAAACTGTGCTCTTATCTCACACCATATGCAAAAATTACTTTAAAATGGACCAAAGACCTAGATATAAGAGCTAAAAGTATAACACACTTAAAAGAGAACTTAGGGGTAAATTTTCATGATCTCTCATATATGACAATAGATTCTTAGACACAATACCCAAAGCACAATCAGGGGGAAAAATAAGTTTGACTTCATAAAACTTAAAAACCAGCAGATGGTGGAATGGTTACATCACTGGACTCCCATGCAGTTTACCGCACTTCAAGTCCCAGACCTGGAGGCTTAAAACTCATGCTGGGCGCATGTGTGTGTGTGTGCCCAAAATTGAAGCATGGACATTCCCCCCAGAGAGTGATTTCATGCTTTCTGTCTTTTTGGTGAGTACATGTGCCCTATAGCAAAAATCTCTAAAGAAAAAAAAAATTCTGCTTCAAAGAACATAAAAAATGTGGGACCAGCAGTTAGTGTAGTGGCTATGTCGCTGGACTCCCATGTAGTTGACTGTGGTTTGAGTCCCAGACTCAGTGGCTTCAACTCACACTGGGTGCATGTGCATGTGTGCCCAAGATTCTGAGAGGAGATTGGAGGAAAAGGGATTGTGGTGTGGCCATCCTCCTTGGGGGGTGATTCGTCGCTTTCTGTCTCTCTGTCTCTGTCTGTCTGGCAAGCACACGCGCCCTATAGCAAAAACCTCTCTAAAAAAAAAAAAAGAAGAAGATCAAAAAAGTTAAAAGAATCCATAGAATAGGACAAAATGTTTGCAAATCATGTATCTGATAAGAGATGTGACTCTAGAATATATAAAGAACTCTTATAACTTATAACTTAATACACACAGAAGTAATATGATTAAAAATCAGGAAAAAGGGACCAGCAGATGGCAAAATGGTTAGATCACTGGACTCCCATGTAATCAGCCACGAGCTGAGTCCCAGACCTGATGGCTTAAGACTCACGCTGAGCATGTGTACATGCATGCCTAAAATCCCAAGAGGAGAATGGAGGAGAAGGGATTTTGGCATGGCTACCACCTCCCCCGTCTTCCCGAGATGATATCTCACTTTCTGTCTCTATGTCTCTCCATGTCTTTCTGGCAAGTACACGTGCCCTATAGCAAAAATTTCTCTAAAAGAAAAAAAATCGGGAAAAAGATTTCAATAAATATTTCTCCAAGGAAGAAATGAGAATAGCCAATAAGCACATAAATAGATGCTCGAAATCATAAATAAACAGGGAAATGCAAATCAAAACCACAATGAGGTGCTATTCATTCACACCAAGATGACTAAAACAAAAAGTCAAATAATAATAGATATTGGTGGAGATGTAATAAAATGGGAACACTCATATACTCTAGTAAGAAAGTAAAGTGGTCCAGTCACTTTGGAATACACTCTGGTAGTTTTTCTCATGGTTAAACAAAGAGTTACCACATGACTCAGCAATTCAACTCCTAGGTATATATGCCCAAGAGAAATAAATGCACATGTCCACAGAAAAACACACATGACTGTTGATAGGAGTATAGTTCACAGTAGGTAAAAGGTAGAAATAAACTAAATGTCCATCAACTGATGAATGGATAAATGAAATTATACATATTCATATATGATTTTTATGTATTTTATTTCATATATTTTAGCTATAAATAAGTACATTAATAGTACTTGAGAAGAAGCCAGGCCTTCAGCAGAAGGTTCCACATGGCTCCAGCAAACTAGATTTTTCAGGGAATGAAGATTTTCTACTGATAATTCAGCCTCCAACAAACGAGCTAGTGGCTGAACTTCAAGAATTTGAAAGAAACAGGGACCAGCAGTTAGTGTAATGGCTATGTCGCTGGACTCCCACGTAGTCGACCATGGTTCGAGTCCCGGACCCAGTGGCTTAAACTCACGCTGGGCGCGTGTGCATGCGTGCCCAAGATCCCGAGAGGAGAATGGAGGAGAAGGGATTGCGGCATGGCCATCCCCCATGGGGGGTGATTTCTCGCTTTCTGTCTCTCTGTCTCTCTCTGTCTGTCTGGCAAGCGCACGCGCCCTATAG
>NW_006203676.1:222509-225985 GCF_000334495.1 Tupaia belangeri chinensis
ATGCTTAGGGAAGGAATGTAAATTGAGTTACAAAAAAAAAAGTTTCAGGAAAAAAAATATATTCAATGACTGCAGTAGGATATGTAGCCCCAGTTAGGTGCTACTTTATAGGATGTGTAAAGTTAGACTTGTGTTCATGGAAATGTGTGTGTCACCTGTGTTTGCTATGAGGGTATTTGGATTGATTAGGATATTTGGTGATTCAATAAAATGTGGGGGGGAAACAGTATAGAAAGGAAACATAGATACCAGAGACAGTGTGGGAGGAGAGTGGGAGATGGCAGAGGGTAAGAGATAGGGAATCAAGGATGGGGGGAGAGCAAAACATACAGAAAAAAAAAATGGAAGATCATTTGCTGACAATAACATGTTTGTTGATGTGCTTGATTGAGACAATATACAGTGTACTCTGGATGGAAAATCTCATTTTGTATGCTGTAATGATGTACAGTGAATGAATGCAAATAAATAAATTGAAATTTAAAAAAAGTGCAAGAGTACTTCATTGTTGCTCCTTCTAAATTCATATGTGAATGCATTAACCCTCTTCTAACCCTCAGAGTGAGTGTATTTGGAGATAGAACTTCAAGAGTACTTCATTGTTGCTCCTTCTAAATTCATATGTGAATGCATTAACCCTCTTCTAACCCTCAGAGTGAGTGTATTTGGAGATAGAACTTTTGATTGCTTTTTTTAGAGAGAGAGATACAATCCCTTCTCCTCTGTTCTCCTCTCGGCATTTTGGACACACACACCATGCATCCAGAGCAAGCTTCAAGCCACCAGGTCCAGGACTTGAACTGCAGTTGGCTATGTGGGAGTCTAATGATGTAATCATTACTCCATCTGCAGGTCTGAGAGAGAGAGAGAGCACATTTGAGAAGATAATTAAGATTCAATAATTCATGCTGGGAAAATCCATTTTGTACCTTATAAATATGTACAGTGATTGAGTTGGGGGGAAAAAGAGAAAAAAGAAAAGAAAGAAGAGGGAAAAAAAAGATTAAATGAGGTGGAGCCAGCAGGTAGCATCGCCGTTAAGGCACTGGACTCCCACATGGCCGACTACAATTCAAGCCGTGGACCTGGTGGATTGAAAATCATACCAGGTGTCTTTGTGTGCATGCCCAAAATCCCTAAAGGAGAATGAAGGAGAGGAGATTGCAACATGACCATCCTCCCTGAGAGGTTATTTCTTATTGTCTCCCTCTCTCTCTCTTTCTCTATATCTCTCTGGCAAGCATACATGCCCCATGGCAAAAAAAAAAAAAAACTAAAAAAAATTAAATGAAGTTATAAGAGGTGGGGTTGTAATCTGATAGGACTAGTGTCTTCATAAGAAGAGAAAGAGACACCAGAGATCTTTTTCTGCAGGCATGCAGAGGACAAACCACATGAAGACACAGCAAGAAAGAGGCTATTTATACTCATGGAGAAAGGTCTCACTGGAGACCAACCCTGCTGACACCTTCTTTGATCGTAGACTTCTAATCTCCAGAACCGTGAGGGCTGGGAGGGTGGGGAAATAGAGAGTGGATGGGTAAAAGTATGGCATTTCTTTTTGAGGTGATGAAAATATTCTAAAATTGAACATGATGATGATTACACATCTTTGTGACAAATACAGATTAAAAATCAATGAATTGTACATTTCAAATCTGTGACGTGTATGGGACAAGAATTATGCCTCAAGAAAACTGTTAAAATGTATATATGTATACATGGAAAGATATATAAAGCAAAATGTCAAAATGTTGGCAATTATTAAATCTAATTGGAGTATATAGGACTGTTAATTGTAATATCCTTCTAGCTTTTCTTGTATCTAAAAAAGTAAAAAAGTTGGATGATATAAAAGAATCCCTCCTATGTATCTCTAACTGATCACTCCCACCTTTCCTCTACCAAGAATAAACCAATATCCTGAATTTTGTGTTAATTATGTCCTTGCTCTTCTTTATATTTTACCACCTATGTATGAGACCCTAAAAAATATAGTTTGGTTTTGCCTGATTTTCAACCTTACCTACATGGAGTCATTCAGTATATAATACTTTGGACCTGATTTGTTTCCTTAAGTATTACATTTCTAAGGTTCATTCAGGTTTTGCTTGTAGCTGTAGCTCACCAATTTTCATTGCTGTATAGTATTCCATTATATGAATATCTCATAATTTTTAAAATCCTTTTCACTGACAATCAACACTGCGGATCATTCTAGTCAAAGCCTATCAAAACTGTGCTGCTGGGACCAGCAGTTAGCGTAATGGCTATGTCGCTGGACTCCCACGTAGTCGACCGTGGTTCGCGTCCTGGACCCGGTGGCTTAAAACTCACGCCGGGCATGTGTGCATGCATATCCAAGATCCCGAGAGGAGAATGGAGGAGAAGGAATTGTGGCGTGACCATCCCCCTGGGGGGTGATTTCTCGCTTTCTGTCTCTCTGTCTCTCTCTGTCTGTCTGGCGAGCCCACGTGCCCTATAGCAAAAAAACCTAAAAAAAAAAAAAAAACTGCGTTGCTAATAATATTCTCCTGCATGTTTTTTGGTGAAAATATTTGCTCATTTCTTTTAGGCATATACCTAAAAGTAGAGTTGCTGGGTCATAGAAAATGTGTTAGCTGCAAATCTACTAGAAAATGCCAAATATTTTTAAAGTGGTTAAAATTATACAGACACGCACACACACACACACACACACACACACACACACACACACATACATATATCCACTTGCAGGGTATCAGAGTTCCTTTTGTCCCACATCCCTGCCAGCAGTTGATATTACAAGGATTTTTTGTTGTTGCTAATTTAGTTACTCAGGTAGATGTGTGGCAATATCTTATAATGGTTTTTATTTGCATTTCTCTGACAAAGTTGAGGAAATGTTCATGTTTATTGGCCTTTGGATTTTCATTTTTGTGAAGTAAATTTACTAGTTTTTGCCCATTTTTTCTTTAAAAAATCATTTCCCAGCAAGTTTTAAAATATATTCCAGGTCCTTGAAATGTATTTGAGATATCTTTATCTATATATGTATCTACAAAATATTTTATGCTACTTTATGGCTCAATTTTTCATCCTCTTATTAGTATCTGTCAATGAACTATATTTAATGTGGTCAAAATGATCACTTTTTTCTTTGTAGTTAATGGTTTTGTACACTGTTTAAGAGGTTCTTCACTACCCTGAGGTTGTGAACATAACCATTTATATTTGGAAGTGTAATTTTCTCCTTTAAATTTAGATTTACTTTCTACGTATAACTGACTGGTATATTAATTGAAGTAAGGGTCATACATATTCTTGCCACCTAATACTGCTTCCTTTTCCTTTATCTTTTGTGGGTGATGCTCACTCTATCCTCTATAAACTTTTTACATTTCAGCATGTTTATCAGAGGTCTTAAATTGACACACCATCCTCTCTCCATTTCTTTCTTTCTTCTTTTTTTTTTTTTTTTGGAGGGGTTTTTG
>NW_006203676.1:226060-234395 GCF_000334495.1 Tupaia belangeri chinensis
GGATGGCCACGCCGCAATCCCTTCTCCTCCATTCTCCTCTCAGGATCTCGGGCACGCATGCACACACGCCCAGCGTGAGTTTAAGCCACTGGGTCCGGGACTCGAACCGTGGTCGACTACGTGGGAGTCCAGCGACATAGCCATTATGCTAACTGCTGGTCCCTCCTCTCTCCGTTTCTCTGCAGTGCCATTTCTATTATAGAACAAGACTTCATAAATATGAATCTGTCTCAGGACTCTCTTTTCTGTTACATTTGTATGTTTGTCTAACTATGTCAATGTTATATTGTCTTATTTACTACCCCTTTGTAATATGTCTGATACTAGGTACAGCAAGTCCTCATTCCCTGCTTCTCTCTCTCTCTCCTTTTTTTTTTTTTTTTTTTTTTTTTTTAGGGGGGGTTTTTGTTACATACGCTTGCTGGAAAAACACAGAGAGACAGAAAGTGAGAAATCACCCCCCAGGGAGGATGGCCACACCGCAATCCCTTCTCCTCCATTCTCCTCTCAGGATCTTGGGCACACACGCACATGTGCCCAGCATGAGTTTAAGCCACCGGGTCTGGGACTCAAATCACGTGCAACTACGTGGGAGTCCAGCAACGTAACCATTACACCAAGTGCTGGTGCCAACGTTTTTTAAGACTGTCTATACTACCCATTGAATTTTTATACACATTTAAAATGAGCTTTTAAGTTTCACACACACATGTACATACACACATATTGGGAGATTCTGACTGGGACTGCATTGAGTCTATTTTTGATGGAATTGATGGTTTTGCAATATATCTTCTAATTTGTTATTAACATATATCTCTTCTATACATATCTTAATCTCTCTCAATAAAGCATTATAGTTTTCCATATAATGGTCTTGCAGAACTTTTATTAGATTTATTCCTAGGAAGTCTTTTTGTAACCTTTTAAATTTTTTTATTTTTTTATTATCATCATAATCTTGTTTATATTACATTGAATCACATATAACTTTACCGTGTGTTATGTTTCTGTTTCCAGAAGGAATACCATGCATGTGAGTCAATACAAAGACATTAAAACCCCATCATCATCTAATAGCTTTTCATTATTTTTTTCAGATTATTATTCCAATTTTTTTAAATTCAATTTTCATAACTTTTTTATTTTGAAATGTTATCAGACTTAGCGAAAAGTTACAAGAGTGTACTCTATGTCCCTCATATGCAGTGCCCAAATGTTAATATTTTATTACATGTTCTAGCTCTCTCTCTCATATGTATTTTTCTGAAATTTGAAATTAAGTTGCAGATGCATCATCCTTTACTTCCAAATAAGTATTTCCTATAAACAAAGACATTTTCTCATATAACTTTAGAACAATTATCAAAATCATAAATTAACATCTATACAATACTGTTATCGAATGTACCAATTTTATTTAAATTTATGTTTTGCAAATGTTGCACTAATGGGTTTCATAACAAAAGGGAAAAAATAGAGTCTAGCATTCAATTCAGGACCACACACTGTGTTTGTTCTATCTTTTTAGACTCCTTTTAATCTTTCATGTTTCTTCAGTCTTTGACTGGACCTTGGCCTTTTTTAAGAGAGTATGGGCTAGTTATTTTGTAGAATGACCCTGAATTGGGGTCTTCCCAATGATTCCTTATTATTAGATTCAGGTTCTCCATTTTTGTTTTTGTTTTTGTTTTGTTTTGTTTTGAGAGGTCTTTGCTATAGGGCACGTGCACTCACCAGAAGGTCAGAGAGAGAGAGACAGAGAGACAGAGAAAGAGAGAGAGGAAGAGAGAGGGAAAGTAAGAAACCAAGCTGCCAAGTCCAGGACTCAAAACATGCTCAACCATGTGGGAGTCCATTGCCATAACCACCATACCACCTGCTGGCCCCAAATGGTGATTTCTTATAGTTTTTTTTTTTTCCTATTGCCAGAGGGCAAAGGCAATATGCTTGCTAGAAAAAAAGAGGGAGAGAGAGAGAGCACCACTCCCCAATGTGACATCATCATGGTACAATACTTTTTCCTCCATTTCTCTACCCTGTGATGATTTGGGCACACACACCTGTTGTGTTTTTTCAAGCTGCTTGGCCTGAGATTCAAACCATGGTTGGCCATATGGTATCCAGGTTTTTATGTATAGACCTTAACCACTGTGCTATGGGACTGGTCCCTCCAAATAGTGATTTTCTAATGCCATCTTCCCTCCTGAATTTATTAATTGGAATTCTGCTGTATAAAAGTGCTTCCTTGGACCAGCAGGTGATGTGGTGGTTAAGGTGCTAGACTCCCACATGACTTGATGGCAGTTTGAGTCCTGGACCCGTGACTTGAAAATTATGCCAGATGCATGTGCATGCATACCCAAAATCCTGAGAGGACAATAGAAAAGAAGGTATTGAAGCATGGCCATCTCTGGGGGGGGGGCATTTTTTCTCTCTCTCTCTCTCTCTCTCTCTCACCAATGAGTGCATGGGACCTATACCAAAAACCTAAAAAACACTAAAAAAAAGTACTTTCATTATTTATTTCAAATGAAATAAATAGTTGTTTTATTCCATGAATTAAAATCCATTATTATCGGGACCAGCAGTTAGCGTAATGGCTATGTCGCTGGACTCTCACGTAGTCGACTGCGGTTCGAGTCCCGGACCCGGTGGCTTAAACTCACCCCGGGCACATGTGCGCGCATACCCAAGATCCCGAGAGGAGAATGGAAGAGAAGGGATTGCGACATGGCCACCCCACCTGGGGGGTGATTTCCTGCTTTCTCTCTCTCTGTCTCTCTCTGTCTGGCGAGCACACGCGCCCTATAGCAAAAACCTCTCAAAAAAATTTTAAAAAATAAAAAATAGGGAACCAGCAGTTAGCGTAATGGCTATGTCGCTGGACTCCCACGTAGTCGACCATGGTTCGTGTCCCGGACCCGGTGGCTTAAGACTCACACCGGGCGCGTGTGCGTGCGTGCCCGAGATCCCGAGAGGAGAATGGAGGAGAAGGGATTGCGGCGTGACCATCCCGGGGGTGATTTCTCGCTTTCTGTCTCTATGTCTCTCTCTGTCTGTCTGGCGAGCGCACGTGCCCTACAGTGAAAATCTCTCCAAAAAAAAAATAAAAATTATAAAAAAAAATAAAAAATAAAAATAAATCCATTATTATCATTATATATTTTGTTCATCAAATTGTTCTATATTTGGTCAGCTGAAGTCATTTCAAGAAGGCTTCTATGTCCTTTTGATATGTACCATCATTCTTTGAGTACTTGTCTCTGGCACCATAAAATATTTCCCCTGATCCAGGCCTGGAGTCAGCCACTTATCTAAGTAGTCTGGTTCGTTTTATTGAGAAGAGGATTTAGATATTGAGATGTGGGTATTAGATGTGTTCATTGTTATTAGGGCATTATTGATAGACCTTATCAGTTGGCAGTATCAGAAAATGTGCAACAACAACAAAAAAAAGAAAATATGCAACTAATATATGTTAAGAAACATGAGTTCGCACCAAAAACTCTGATTCAAATCAAACACCACAGGCTATGTTCTGGCCTTCTCTTTTTCATCTAGTAACTCCCTTCTCTGACAAGAAACTCACTTTCATTATCCACATATATGTACAGTGCTTATTTGTTCAGTTCTAGAATATATGTAAAGCAGCTTCAGAATGGTTCACTGCAAAATACAATGTACCTAATAACTAGGGAATACTACTGGGTTGTCAGAAAAGTCATGACATATTTTTTTCTGTTTTTCTATACAAAACTGCATCACCACTTTTCTGACAATCCAATATTTGTTTATTATTCCTTTGTTTTTAACTCCAGGGTATATAGTCAAAATATTGTGTTAAAAGTTTCCTTGAGTTATTTCTCCCTCTATCCCCAATTCCCAAAATGGTTACGTTAGTTATCTGAAATACATTTAGCCTCATCTGTCTCTGTTTGTACTCTGATTTTGGTTTCTGATCCATCTGCTTATTTGTGATATTTATTTAATGAAAGAACAATAAAATTCTATCCAGTAAACTTACTTCTTACTTATTTTCACATAATTATTACCTAGTATTTTCACTGTATCTTTTTTTAAAATGCCATCAATTATACATTTAATAAAAAATTTGCCAGAGGAAGCATGCACTCACTGGAGAGAGAAAAAGAAAGTGAGAAAGTGAGAAATCACCCCCCCCCCATGAGGAATGGTAACACCACAATCCCTTCTCTTCCATTTCTCCTTCCTTCTGGGATTTTGGGGATACGTGCACATGCACCTAGCATGTTTCTCAAGCCACTAGATCTGGGACTTGAACTTCACAATCAGCCATGTGGGATCCAGCCACCTTAACCACCATGGCACAGATTGACCACACACATTATTGTTTTACTTTGTTTGTTTGCATTCACTCACATGTTCACCATTTTTCCTCACTATTTCTTCTTGTCACTTGGCCTCTTTTTTTTTTTTTGAGAGATAGATTTTTGCTGTAGAGTACGTAGGCTCACAGGAGAGACAGAGAGAGACAGACATAAAGGGAGAAATCACCCCCAGGGAGATGAACACACACCGCAATTGCTTCTCCTCCATTATCCTCTTGGGAATTTGGGCATTCACGCATACACACGTGGCATGAGTGTTAAGCTTCTAGATCCACTACTCGAGCCATGATCGATTACATGAGTGTCCAGTGACATAACCATTACACCATCTGCTGGTCCCCAATTCGGTCTCTTTTTTATATCAATTTTTTTTTTCTTAAAGTACATGCTTTACAAGTTTCTGTACTAAACTAAACTCTGTTTACCCAAAAGTGCCTTTATTTCACCTTTGTTCATGCAAGATAGTTTTCATTGGTATTGAATCAGAATTGACAGTCTTTTGTAAGCTCTTTGAAGATATTATTGCATTGTCTTCTGATGTCATTGCTGCTCTTGAGAAGTCTACTGACAATCTGTCTTTCCTTTGTAAGGTATCTGTCTTTTCTCTCTGGCTACTTTTCTTTTAATTGCCAGGGGGTGAATGCACTTGCCAAATAGAGAGGGAGAAAGCACCCTTTAATAGGGCATGGTCATGCCACAATATCCCCTCCTCCATTTCTCTATGCTGTCAAGATTTGGAGGACTCATGAACATGTGCTTGGTGTGTCTTTGAAGCCACAGGGGCCAGAATTCAAACTGCAGTTGGTCAAGTGGCTCCCTTAACCACTAGGAGAGGACTGGCCCTCTCTCTGGCCACTTTTAATTACACATTTTATTCACTATAATTGTAGATTTACTTATAATACTATAGTTTGAATGTGTCCCCTAAAATTTGTGTGTTGAAATTTGGTTGTAATGGAATTAAGAGGGTAAAAACTTAATCTGATTATGGTGTTGAAAGATGGGGCCTTTAGTAGGACATTAGGATTATATGAAGTCATCTAGGTGAGGCCATGATTGGATCCTGGTGGATTTATAAGAAGCAGCAGACACAGAGACACATAGAAGCTTGTTCTGCTTTTGCTGTTTTCACAATGTGATACACTGTACCACTTCAGGAATCTGCAGAGTCCCCACCAACAAAAAGATCCTACCAGATATGGCCCCTTGACTTTAGATCTTCAAAACCATGAGCCAAATAGACCTTTATTTGTATATCACCCAGACTCAGGCATTTCTGTTAGTAGCAACAGAGAAAGCACTAAAACATACAGGTATAAAATGAATAAAGAAAGAAATTAATTAATTAATAAAGCTATGCCCTGTATACTTTGCCTTGTAATACTTTAAAAAAAGGTATGATATCCAAACTGGGATTTTCACATTGATACATTACACTAATATTATTCAAATTTCCTCTATTTTACTTTAACTCAATTTTTATACATGTACCTGTGTGTGTACATATGAAGTTCAACACAGCTTTATCACTTGTATCATGTATCTACCGCCACAGTCAAGATAATAAACAGTTCCAACACCACAAGGACCTCTCATTTTGTCCTTTTACAACCACATCCACCTCCCTTCTACCTCTGTCTCTAATCTGTTATTCACTTCTCTGATTCGAATCAAACACTGCAGCCCACATTCTAGACTTCTCTTTTTCTTTCCATAACTCCCTTCTCCAATATTAAGAATGTGAAGTAAATGCAACCATGTGGTATTTAACCTTTTGGGATGGGCTAAGATCAGTGTCTTAGTCTATTTTGTGCTACTATAAGAGGACAAGACTGTGTGATAGTCATAATTAGCATAATTCTCTGAAAATGTATCCAAGTGTGGGTATCAATAATTTATATCCCTTTGTTGATGAGTAGTAGTTGATCGTATGTATGTACAACACTTGGTTTAACCATTATCCTCTTGGAGGATATCTGACTGTCTTTGCAAAACTAACAAAATTGCTACGGACATCTGTGAACAATTTTTTGTGTGAACTTTCTTTTCATCTATAGTAGTCTGCATTTCACAGTATATCTAGGCATGGAGTTTTTTGTATTTACTCTGCTTGTTTTACCATTTCCTGTATTTGTGAATTCAGATATTGTGTCAGTTTGGGAAAATTTGCAACCATTATCTCTTCCAATACTATTTCTCCTTGGCTCTTTCAATTTTCTTTTCCCAAGACTCCAAAAAGATGTATGTCATATTTTTAACTATCTTCTATATCTCTTAACTTGTTTTATATTTATCATTTCCTTGTCCATCTATGCCATATTTTGAGTAACTTCCCAACTCCATTGCTTTTGTGTGTGTTCGTGTGTGTGAGACTTTTTTGCTATAGGGCACATGTGCTCACTGGAAAGACAGAGAGACAGAAAGCAAGAAATCATTCCCCCAGGGGGGATGGCCATGCTGCAATCCTTTCTCTTCCAGTCTCTTCTCAATATCTTGGGCACACACGCACATGTGCTCAGCATGAGTTTTAATCCTTGGTTCTGGAACTTGAACTGAAGTCAACTATGTGGGAGTCCAGCGATATAACCATTATGCCACCTGCTGGTCTCCCCAACTCTATTCCGACATTGCTCTGATAACATAATCATACAAAGACATCACAAGAAAAATAAAGACAAACACCCTCAGGACATACACACAAAAATGTCAAACAAAATTTTAGAAAACAGAGTCCAAGAATATGTAAGAATGTTAATACATCATCCCCAAATTTATATTTATTTCATGAAACAAAGGTCAGTTTATTATTTGAAAATCATTCACTGTAATATGATCTTTTAACTGACTAACACCAGAAAAAAAAAAGAAAGAAAAAACAAAATTTATCATCCATTCCTGATAAAAATCTCTCAGCAAATTAAAAGAAGTTCCTCAACTCGATGAAGACAACTACAAAGAACCTATAGCTAGCATCATAATTAATGAAGGATGAATTACTCCCCTCTAAGATCAGTGTCTTAGTCTATTTTGTGCTACTATAACAGGATAGCTGAGTCAGTGGAACTGATAAAGAACAAAGATTACTTCCTATAGTCCAGGATGTTGGGAAGTCCAGCCACGGTAGTGGAATATAGTGAAGACTTTCTTGCTGAAACCTCATGTGACAGAAGGGAGAAGTGCAAGAGAAGATGAATACTGTGTCCTCAGGTCATGGCAGAAGAACAGAAAGCAAGATATCTGAATGCTGTATGAAGCCACTTTTCAAGGGCCTTAGTCTTATTATTAATAACAAGGAAGCAGCCTTCATGGCCTAATTAATTCTTTTTGCAAGAGAATGTGTGAGCTTGCCAGAGAGAGACAGAGAAGAAAAAGCACACACTCCATGGAGAATAGTCCTACCACAAACTCTTCTCGAACTCTCCCTCCTTGTGGGGGATTTTCAGCATGTAGGCACATGTGCCTGAGATGTTTCTTAACCCACTGGGTTGGGAACTCAAACCCCATGGTCAGTCATGTGGGACCAGTTGCCTTAACCACCAAGCCACAGAGCTGGACCTAATCATCTTTTTAAAAAATTTTTTTAAGAATTATTCAATTCAGGGACCAGCAATCAGCGTAATGGCTATGTCACTGGACTCCCATGTAGTCAACTGCAGTTTGCATCCTGGACCCAGTGGCTTAGACTCATGCTGGGTGCGTGTGCATGCATGCCCAAGATCCCGAGAGGAGAATAAAGGAGAACGGATTGTGGCATGGCCATCTTCCCTGGGGGGTGGTTTCTCGCTTTCTGTCTCTGTCTCTCTCTGTCTTTCTGATGAGCACATGCACCCTATAGCAAAAAACTCTCAAAAAAAAAAGAACTATTACATTTAATTTATTATTATTACTTTTTTCCTTATACATTAAGAATTCACACAAAAAATTTATTCAGAGGTAATTATTGGTTTATTAAAGAGTTTTTACTT
>NW_006203676.1:234429-234739 GCF_000334495.1 Tupaia belangeri chinensis
GGTGGCGTGTTCTCTCTCTCTCTCTCTCTCTCTCTCTCTCTCTCTCTCTCTCGTCTCTCTATGGTCAAATTTAAAAAAAAACAAATGAATGAATACGTAAAATTAAATAAAATAATTTTAATAAAAAAAGAGTTTTTACTTACAACAGTTTGCTTGCTGGCGAAGTTGAATGTGTTTGTGGATCTGTTTTCATTTTCCTTTATTGCAAATTATCAAGTTTTTATGTTCTGGTGTCTGAGAGTTGTTTTTTTTTGATATTTTTCTTTTAAACAATGCATTGATGTTTTAAAATCAAATGATCAGAACACTA
>NW_006203676.1:234852-235101 GCF_000334495.1 Tupaia belangeri chinensis
TAACACCCCTCCCTCCCTGTCCCATCAATGCTCTGTCTCCATATCCCTCCTCCAATTGTTTTTCCCCAGTCCTCACTTCTCCACACACACCACATCTGGCAATCACGTCCATCTCTTTTGTTTTTACATACTTTAGTCAATCAGTTTCAGTCATAGAGTGTGGACACTCGGTATATATTAAGTGGGGACATACAATATCTCTCCTTCATAGCCTGGCTTGCTTCACTCAGCAGTAAATCTTCCATATTC
>NW_006203676.1:238140-241920 GCF_000334495.1 Tupaia belangeri chinensis
GATTTCGGACTTTATTTCATCAGTAGTTGTGGAGTCATTCAGGAGTAGGTTATTTAGTTTCCATGTATTTGAGTATTCTTGAAGATTTCTCTTGAAATTAAACTCAAGTTTAATTCCATCATGGTCAGAGAAGATGCTAGATACAGTTTCTATGCCTTTTAATCTGTAGAGGCTTGCTTCGTGCCCTATGATGTGGTCAATCTTCGAAAAGGTCCCATGTGAGGATGAGAAAAAAGTGTATCTCGTGGTTTTTGGATGGAAAGTTCTATAGATGTCTGTTAAGTCCATTTTATGGTATCATTTAGATTCTTTATCTCTTTATCTATTTTTTGTCTAGATGATCTGTCCCAAGGGGATAGTGCAGTGTTGAGGTCTCCAACAATTAGTGTATTGCAGTCTATCTCCCCTTTTAGATCTAACAGCCTTTCCTTCACATAATTGGGTGCTCCTATGTTAGGCGCATAGCTATTTATAAATGTTATATCTTGTTGATCTATTGATCCTTTTACTACAATATAGTGCCCTTCTTTGTCTCTTCAAACAGTTTTTGTTTTAAAGCCTATTTTGTCAGAAACTAGTATCATGACTCCAGCTCTTTTTTGGTTTCCATTTGCATGGAAAACCTTTTTCCAACTCCTCACTTTCAGTCTATGTATGTCTTTATCCATAAGGGACCAGCAAATGGCATAATGGTTATGTTGCTGGTCTCTCATGTAGTCAACCATGGTTTGAGTCCTGGACCTGGCAGCTAAAAACTCACACTGGGTGTGGGTATGTATGTGCCCAAAATCCTGAGAGAAGAATAGAGAAGGGATTATGGTGTGGTCATCCTTCTTGGAGGATTGTGTGTCTCTCTGTCTCTCTCTATCTCTCTGGTGAGCACATGTGACCTATAGCAAAAAACTCTCTTAAAAAAAAAAGAACACTAAATAATAACTCAAATCCACATGAAGAAATAAATCAGTAAATGTACTGATATAGGTAAATATAAAGACCATGTAAATGTATTTTTTTCTTTGTTACTCCTTGTTTTGATCATCTCTTCACACCACTGTTGAGGGATGAATCTGCAACCTAAGATTATAGAGGTGATGAAACACATGGCATCTGACAATTGACAAATGAAACTGATAATTTATTAATCACATATACTCACAGCTGAGGGGAAGAGGACACCAAAGGTCATGCAGGGTCACAAGGGGTTTCCATTTAGGAATATAAGGAACAAGGACAGTCTGTGGGAGGCAGACTTTATAGTATCAAGAGGGTAAGGTGACCGTTGGTTCCTACAGAAGAATATAATTGGCTTGTCTGAATACTTCCATGGGACCTGCAGGGACTGAGGCTTGTTACTCAAGGATAAGCAAGAACTGTATTTTGTCTCCTTGATAAGGAGAATTCTTGGCTAGGGGACCTTATCTTTAAGAGCAGTGTGAGAAGGGAAACTTGTGGTTAGGCTATTTGAGGCCTTCCCAACTTTCCCAGATGTCAAAGCAGCACTTAATATTAAATTTAGGACTTGTATCACAACTGAACTCTTGATGTCTTGACATTAATTTAAACTTTGGTGATGACTGAGACTTTGAGGGAGTAAAAGATCCTGCCTAGGAAGGGAAGTAAGCACTTGACCAGAAGGAAAAGGACCACACAGTGAGATGATTTTTAGCAGTATCCTATGTTGTGGCCTATAAAGGCATTTGAAGAATCTAAGTGGCATTGGTGCAGGGAGGCACGTCCCCAGGGGAATGGATTTAGACCAATCAATGTCTATGGCAATAGTGACACCCAGTGGGGGGTCTGTTTGCCACATTGCAATTTAAAGAAGAGTTCTCTAAAGAACCCATTATGCTTTTAAAAAATTTTTCTGTTTTTTTATTTCATATTCTTTTATACAGTCAGTCATGTTATTTAGCTTACAAAGTGGATATGCCAACATGTGTACATTTCTCCCTAGTCCAGTTGATAATACTATAAAACTATCTTCAACAGATAATACCACATTTCTTTGTCCCATTAATGCTTTTCCTCTCTATTTTTCTTCTAAATGTCTTTCCTCAGACTCTACTCTTTCACCCACACTGTATCTGGTACTCACAACCATTTACTGTGTTTCTATATCCTTTAGTCAATCAGTTTCAGTCATAGAGTGTGGACACTCTGTATATTATTAAGTGGAGACATACAATGTCTCTCATTCATAGCCTGGCTTGCTTCACTCAGCAATAAATCTTCCATATTCATCCACTTTCTGTCAAAAGCCAGGGTCTTGTGTTTACGGATGAATAGTATTCCATAGAGTATATGTGCCACAGTTTTTTAATCCATTCATCTGTTTGTGGGCATTTGGGTTGTTTCCATGACTTAGCAATTGTGAATAGTGCTGCAATAAACATCGATGTGCAAGCACTTTTCCAAATAAGAATTCTTCTTTCCTTTGGGTAGATACCAACGAGTGGGATTGCTGGATCATGTGGTAGTTCTATTTGTAGATATTTGAGGAATCTCCAAATTGTTCTCCATAATGGCTGAACCAATTTACATTCCCACTAGCAGTGTAAGAGAGTTCCCCTTTCACCACACCCCTGCCAGCACTTATCATTTTTTGTTTTTTTAATCTTAGTCATTCTGACTGGGGTTAGGTGGTATCTCATTGTTGTTTTGATCTGCATTTCCCTTACAATGAGGGACATTGAGCACTTTTTCATATGCTTTTTGGGTATTCACATGTCATCCTTAGAGAGTGGATTTTTTCAACTCATTCTCCCATCTTTTAATAGGGTTGATCATCTTTTCTCAGAATACTGGTCATCAGTCCTTTATCTGATGCATTGTTTGCAAAAATATTTTCCCATTCTGAGGGCTGTGGATTCACACTAATTACTGTGTCTTTTGTCATGCAAAAACTTCTTAGTTTGATGTAATCCCACTTGTCTATTTTGGGGATTATCGACTGTGCTTTGGGGATCTTATTTAAGAAGTCTTTGCCTACCCCAATGTTTCCCAGAGTTCCCCCAGTGTTTTCCAGGAGCAGTTTTATAGTTCAGGGTCTTAGGTTTAGATCTTTGATCCACTTTGAGTTGTTGTTAATGGTGAGAGGTAGGGGTTCAGATTCATCTTTCTGCAGTTGGAAATCCAGTTTTTCCAGCACCATTTGCTGAAGAGGTTTTCCTTTTCCCACTGGATTGATTGTTACTCTTTGTTAAAAATCAGTTGACTGTATGCTTGGGAGTTTATTTCTGGGGACTCTATTCTATTCCATTGGTTCAGCTGTCTGTTTCTGTGCCAGTACCATGATGTTTTGATTATCACAGCTTTGTACTATGTTTTTGGTTCTGGGAGTGAGATGCCGCCCATTCCACTCTTCTTGTGCAGGATTGCTTTGGCAATACTAGGTCTTTTATGATTCTAGACAAATTTTATGATTGTCTTTTCTAGATCTGTGAAGAATGTGTCTGGCACTTTGATTGGCATTGCATTAAATGTGTAGATTAATTTGAGTAGAATTGCCATTTTGATTATATTAATTCTTCTACTTTTTTTAATTAAACCAGATGCTTGGGGCCTATCAGGGAGGTGAAAGTTGTACTAATGTCTTCAAGAAAGGAGAATGGAGAAGAGACTGCAGTGTGGCCATCCCCCCTGGGAGTGATTTCTCACTTTCTTTCTCTCTGTCTCTCTCTCTGGAAAGTGTACACTTCCTATGGCAAAAACCTAAAAACGAAAGTGTTAAAAGATTATCATTATGTATTCTGAGAAGTGAATTGAGTGGCTTTGTCACTA
>NW_006203676.1:241945-244737 GCF_000334495.1 Tupaia belangeri chinensis
AGAGTATTTTGGTAAGGCCATGCAGGGGGCTTAATGTAAGTAGAGATGTGTGTGACCTTGATCTATATTTTGAATTTCTATGAGGTAAGAGATTTCCAGAATTCTTTACCCCAAAGGACACAACTTTTAGGCAATGGCCAAAAAGCATGTACAAATATGGAGATGGGACCATTTGTTGACCAGGGAATTCTGTGCTATAATGACTGCCTGAAGTATGACCAGTTATGCAGATTCTCGGGTCCCACCCTTTTTAGGGGCTTTCTGGTTAAGAGATGAAAAAGAATTAAAGTTCTGCTGAATTTCATCATGTGTCATGATGATATTCCATCCATGAAATGTCCTAATTCCCATTTTTGGTTACTTTGTTGATCCTATGAAGGGTCCCCAGTTAGCCAAGGGCCTGGGAGAGGGTTGACTTCCTCTAGCATCATGGCATCTGGAAAGTGACTGAAGATAGCTGAAAACACTCCCTCCTGTATAGGTGGGATCTGTTAGGTTTTACTCCATTCTGTAGCAAGGAGGCCTCGGTAACTTGTGTTGTACTTGGGCAGTGATACTTCTAATATCCAGTAGGCAGCTGGTTATAGAAGGTCATAGGCACAGGGGCTGTGAGAGCCTTGATTTTTAGGAGAGCCCAGTATGTGGCAGCAATTTCTACCCTAATGTTGTGTACTACAGGGCTAGGAAGAACAGCTTCTTTAATCAGAAGCTTATGAACAATTTCAGGGCATCAAAGGTGGTCCAGAGACAAGAATGCCAAAGCTTCTTTGGTGAAGTAGTCTCTGAGAGTACTAACAAGAGTGCCTGTTGATTTAAACTTGGACAGGTTATTTTTACTGGAGAAGGCCCTACTCAAGTGGGTTGATTTGCAAGTAACAGCATCAATTAGGTTAAGTAAAAATTGTGAGAGATGCTACTATCAGAAGCTAAAAGGTACTGAAAGATGCTGGACTCACATCAACACTGTGGGATGTTAAAGGAGTCAATAACTGTTTCTTGACAATGTCAAGGATGAAACAGCCCTTGGTTCAGCAAATAATTCTCAGGAATTTAACAAAAGTGGTGGGACTTTGCACTGTGTGTGCAACAATGGTTTATCCCCTTTTTGTGAGCCTCTTTGTATGATATGTCCTTAATAAATGTGTCAAATGAATCTCTTCAGAAGAGGATGTCACTGGTGTACTCTCATGCCTGTGTCCCTAGCAAACAGTGAATGCAGTTAGGATCTTGCCTGAAAATATTGTGTGCAATGTAATGCCTGGTCATCATATATCGTGTCCTTTGCATGGTGAAGACAGACTGTAACTGGAAGATTATTGAAATAAACACTGAACAGAACATATTATCCAAATCTAAAATAGCATAGTATTTACTGGTTGCTATTAGATAGAGTCAGTAATTCCAGTAATGTTGAATGCATGTGTCAGGGGAGGGGGCTTAATGGATGAGACCACAACACTGAGGTTGCAGTTGTCAGCTGTGAGGCTCCATTCATTCTTTCCAGGTTGAAGAACAGGTCAAACCGAGATGTTAAACGGAGGAGTAGTGAGAACAACCATCTCTTCACTAAGTAGGTCTTATAAACTTAATCCTTGAAGGCTCTGTTTTTTTTTGTTTGTTTGTTTGTTTGAGAGGTTTTCGCTATAGGGCACGTGCACTCACCAGACAGACAGAGAGAGACATAGAGACAGAAAGCGAGAAATCACCCCCCAGAGGGGATAGTCATGCCGCAATCCCTTCTCCTCCATTCTCCTCTCGGGATCTTGGGCACGCACGCACACGTGCCCGGCGTGAGTTTTAAGCCACTGGGTCCGGGACACGAACCGCGGTCGACTACGTGGGAGTCCAGCGACATAGCCATTACGCTAACTGCTGGTTTCCTGAAGGCTCTATTTTAAGCTACATTGGGCTGAGGCCAGCAGGTGGCATACTGGTTAAGGCACTGGATTCCCACATGGCTGACTGCGGTTTGAGTTCTGGACCCAGTAGCTTGAAAATCATGCAGGGTGTATGTGCATGTGTGCCCAAAATCCTGAGGGGAGAATGGAGGGGACAGGATTGTGGTGTGGCCATCCTCCTGGGGGGTGATTTCTCACTTTCCCTCTCTCTATCTCTCTCTGGAGAGTGCATGTGCCCTGTGGCAAAAACCTTAAAATAGTCAGGCCATATTAATTTTTTAACTGGAGGAATCCCTGGCATCTCACTCAGTTGAGACAATTTTTAAATGCTAAAGTTGTAATTTAACTTTAAAGTATTACTTACTTGGTAAGAGTGTCCATTCTCACTACAAGATATTTTAGAGTAATAGATGGTATGACCACGGGGCATTTAAGCAAAATAATTGCTATGTTTAAGATTAGGCATACCTATTTGTCATCTATTTTACATCCAGTTACTCTAAGATTAGGCATACCTATTTGTCATCTATTTTACATCCAGTAACTCCCTTAAGATTATAGGAGGTACCTTGTTTAAATTTAATGGGTCCCCAGGTATAACTGTAACTCAAGCCGAAGTATTGATTAAGTCTGTGAAGGTTTGCCAGTTGGTGCATTTCAGCAAATGTTGATACTAATTCAGAACCTATGTTATAGAGACACAAGATCCAATAAGTGCCTTTTTATCTTTTTATTGTATAAATTATTTTAGTAGATTTTGGATTTAAAATTCTGTCCAATTGTGGACCTCTGTTTCAATTTAATTGTTTTTCTGTAACCCTGAAGATCGAGCGCTTTGCTGCAATGGAGGCATAAGCAGAAGAGTGGCAAGGTGAAGAACAGTGGGCCCGCAAT
>NW_006203676.1:244753-246103 GCF_000334495.1 Tupaia belangeri chinensis
CTCTTTCCCATACATGGACTTCCTTTTTCAACCATCTTTTGTCTCTGTAAAAATTCCTTCACAATGTTTTGGATTTCTAGTCATGTAAAGTCACCTCTTTTGATTTCTGTCTCTATGCAATCACCCATGAGTAGACTTTTTTGGTGGTTATAGGGATAAATTCATGGGACCTGGGGACTGCCTCACACGTAGCTGCCTCTTTTCCCAGGGACTTCTGGTCAGTCTTCCCAGAGCTGGTAAGCAATGGTGCTAGGTAAATCACAGGCATATTGGCTAGGAGTTGTGTATTGGGAGAGTAATTGAGTACAGATATCCCGTGTTTGGTGTTTGTTGATTTGGTTTGGCTTGGTTGGTTTTTAATTATTGGTATGTAGGTCATGGGTCACCATGGATGTGCACCTCAATACCTTTGGAGGTCAAGAGAGCTCATTTGACAGCAGCATCACAGGAAAGAAGCAAAGATACTACCCTTGCCTGAACACCAATAACTATTAGGCAACTGGGTGCTATGTTTATTCTCCCTAGGATGATTGTCTCTTTCTTTCCCACAGACTCCATAAAGGGTTGTCTTTAGACCACCCTGAGGGCACACAATCACAAACATGATTTTAATGACTGCCCTAAATAGCCAGTAATGGAAACTAGGCTAGAAAAAGAGACCAGAGAGATTTGGCCCTATCCTTGGTAAGTGGGACCAGGCGCCAACTGGCTAGAAGGCTGTGTTGTGTCATATTTACAGGCAGGAGTCTCAGATTCTACCTCCCAAATACAGGTAAAAAAGAAATGATGGCATATCATGCTAGGGTATAGTCAGTTAACAATTCTTTTCTTGAGGATTTGAGCATTTAGATGGGAAGAGATGGTGACATTTGACAAAGATAACATAGTACCCTGCAAACCAAAGAACAAATCCACTAGCACTTGGTGGTTACATTCCAAGCAGCATTTGCCATATCATAAAACCAGGTCATTATTCATGAGCAGTTAAACTTGAGTAAGTATAGTTGATCATGGTTGGTCCATCCTGTTTGTAACACCAAGTATTTTGATCATCTCATCTTTACCCCATTGATAAAGCATTTAAAAATTATGTTAAATTGTAGACCCCTGTTTCTACTTAATTTTTTCCCCTGGAACCTTAGGGTTACAAGGATGGTCAAACACATCATCCAACATTGGACAGATGAGATTGACAGAATTCATTAGTCACATATATATACAGCCTGGGGAAGGAGGACCCTGCATGCCACACAGAGCCACCGGGGCGGGGATTGTACTCTGGAACAGTGAACAACTGGGGGCCATGGGAATTGAGGTTTATAATATCAAGAAGATGGGCCACAACACCAT
>NW_006203676.1:246929-247261 GCF_000334495.1 Tupaia belangeri chinensis
CCTTGATTCTGTGGGAGGATGTGATTGGCTTGTTTAAATAATGCTGTCTGTCAGCAGAGTACTGAAGCCCACTATTGTTAAATAAAAATAATAATCAATGACAATTGTTGAAAAAGGTAAAGCAGATTTTACTCAGTACCATCATGGTAGATGTAAGAACTACTGCAATGGGGTCTTTCAGTGTGGCAGAGAGATTGGGCTTAACTCTAAAAACAGCATAGGAAAATGCAAATTTATAGCCAAGGAGCAGGGTGAAGATTAGTGGGTAGAAAATCACTAAAAGGAAACATCAGAGATAAGGAAGAGTTCTGGATAAACTGACCTAGTATTAT
>NW_006203676.1:247294-252496 GCF_000334495.1 Tupaia belangeri chinensis
GGGTGATCAGACATCATTTGGGAAATGGTAGAGGATTAGAAACCCAATTAAACATAGAGGGTAATCAGGTATCAAAGTGGGAGGTTCTGGATAAAATGACTTGGCAGGATTCTTGTTAAAATTGGAAAATACAGAGGACACTAGGTGGCATGGCTGTTAACGCACTGGATTCCCACATGGCCAACTGCAGCTCGAATCCCAGATCTGGAGGCTTGAATATCACACCGAGTAACTGTGCATGCATGCCCAAAATCCTGAGAGGAGAATGGAGGAGAAAAGATTGCAGCATGGCCATCCTTCATGGAGAAGCGGGGGATTTCTTTTCTTTCTTTTTTCTTTTTTAGAGGTTTTTGTTGTAGGGTGTGTGTGCTTGCTGGAGAGAGACAGAGACAGGGAGAGGGAAACCACAATCCCTTCTTCTCCATTCTCTTCCCAGGATCTTGGGCACACACACATGCACCCGTTGTAATTTTCAAGCCACCGAGTCTAGGACTCAAACTGCGGTTGCCCATGTGGTAGTCCAGCAATGTAAGCACTACACCATCTGCTGGTCCCAGAAAATGTGTACTATTAAAAAACATTATGGGGATCAAAAAGAGGCATGGTGATTAAGGCACTGGATCCTAAATGGCTGACTCCATGCTTCAAGTCCCAGACCCAACAGCTTGAAAAAACACTGGACACATGTGTGTGTATGCCCCAATTCCTGACAGGAGAATGGAGAAAAAGGGATTGTGGTGTAACCATTCCTTGGGGGGATGATTTCTCACTTTCTTTGTCTCTGTCTCTCTCTGATAATTGCACACACACTATGACAAAAATCTGTAAAAAAAAAAAAAATGCATGGACCTTGAAATTTTTTGCACCAGGCTAAACTCATTAATTTATTTAATTTTCCACAAATTTTTTGAATTCTTTTCATACTCTCCAACTAATTCACAGATACAATGTAATCCTTATCAAAATTCCAGCTGCCTTTTTTAGCAGAAATTGATAAGTCAATCCTAAAGTTCATTTGGAAATGCAAGGGACTGGGACCAGCAGTTGGCATAACGGCTATGTCTCTAGACTCTCATGTAGTTGACTACGGTCCAAGTCCCGGACCCAGTGGCTTAAACTCACACCGGGTGCCTGTGCATGCATGCCCAAGATCCCGAGAGGAGAATGGAGGAGAAGGGATTGTGGCATGGCCATCCCCTCTGGGAGGTGATTTCTCGCTTTCTATCTCTGTCTCTTCTGTCTTTCTGGTGAGCACACGTGCCCTATAGCAAAAGAAAAAAAAAAAAGGAAATACAAGGGACTCAGAATTCCCAAAATAGTTTTGAAAAAGAATGAAGGTGGATGCCTCACACTTAACCATTTTTTAAACTTATTACAAAGCAACAGTAATCAAGATTGCATAATACTTGCATAAGAACAGATATATATGGGGCTACATGGTGGTGCAGCAATAAAGCACAGTGCTCTGTGAGCTTGCACACATGGAAAGGTTCCAGGTTCACATCCAGAGATCTCCCTGAGTATTCTGGGTACACATACCCATGATACAGGGCTGGCTGAAGGTGAGGGTAGATCCCAGGTTCAAGACTGTGTTGCAGGAATCATCTTCCTATCTCTCACTCATAAAAGAAATAAACTTTACTAAAAGATAAGAAAGAAAAACTTAAAGTAATTTTTTAAAAATAGGCATATGTAGGGTCTTTATAAAGTTCATGGAAAATGCATATTGTGAAAAAAAATTATGCATAAATTTTGAAATTTATTGTACTTTAATTTCATATTTCCACAAACTTTTTGAAGTCCCTGCATATAGAGAGATAGAATAGGTTTGAGAATCCTTAAATAAAACTCACATTTATGCCCAACTGATTTTCAACAAAGCTGCCAAGACCATAAAATGGAGGGAAAGAACAGAGTTTTCAACAACTTACGTTGAAACAGCTGGATAGCCACATCAAAAAAATGAAGTTGTACCCCTATCTTGTACCATATACATAAATTAACAGATCAAAACAGATCAAAGACCTAAGAATAAGAATTTAAACTATAAAACTCTAAGAAGAATACAGGCATAAGTCTTTGTGTCCTTGGATTAGGTGATAGATTTTTAGATATGACACTGAATGTACAAATGACAAGAGAAAAAAATAATTTGGATTTCATGAAATTTAAAGACTTCAATGTTTGAAAAGATTAAGAAAGTAAAATCTGACAACCTACAGGATAAGAGAACATTTTAATAAAACATATACCTGATAAAGAACTTGTATCTAATATAGAATATAGTAAGAAAAATTAGAACTTAAGAAAAAGACAGATAGCTTAATTAAAAGATGGATAAAGGATCTGAATAAATAGTTCTTTGAAGACATGCAAATGGCCAATAAGAAAATGAAAGGATGGCCATCATCTTTAATCACTGTGTATTAGTCAGAGTTCTTCAGAGAAACAGAACCCAATAGGAGATATATACACACACATATACTAAATGTCCACCAACTGATAAGTGGATTAGCAAAATGAAATATATCCATACATTAGATTGTTATTCAGCTATAAAAATTAAATAAGTACTGATATATGTTATAGTATAGATGAACTGTGAAAACAAGCAAGACACAAAAGGTCACATACATGGTATGATTCCATTTAGTTGAAATGTCATAGTAGGCAAGTTCACAGAAACAGAAAGTAGAGAGGCATTTGAGCTATGAACAATTCCTTTCTGAGACTAACACTACTGAATATTTTCTGCTGAGACTTCGCCCTCCCAACTCCAGTCTAGAGAGTAGTAGGGCACCCTCTTTATCTTTTTCTCATACTCTACATTTTTTAATTTTTAAGGTATTTTCTTGGCTCTCAGATCCTCCTTTATCTTGCTAATTCTCACCTTTCCCCCTCCCATTTAGGAGAGGCAAAAGTGCAGGGCTTGGAAGACTACTTCATTTGAGCTGTGAACTATTTCTTTTGCATGGCATGTGTACAGTTTTCATTTTTTGCTTTAAAAAATAATAACTTTTTTTTCTTTTTTATTCTTTCTTTTCTTTTCCTTTTCCTTTTACCTTCATCACTTTGCTGCTAAGCCTCCACACACTGAGTGTCTAGACAGGTCTAAGTGAACAGTAGCCAAACATCTGAATACCATTAGGATCAGAATATTCCTCAATTCTCAGTGAATATGCCGCACAAAGAGAGAAAAATGAAATAGTGGAGAGATTGCAGATTACCACTTTATGCACACCTCCAAGTGCTCGGATTGAAATTCGAGAAATTAGGAAGAAACATGTAACTCATCAGATGACCAGAAATCACCACAGAGGCACAATAAATATGAGAAATCAAGCAAATACCTCTCCGTCAAGAAGAACAACTCCTCTTCATCTACAGACAGTACAATGGAACTCATGAAAATGTCATATAAAAAATTTAGAATATTTATAGTGATAAAGCTAACAGAAATCCAAGAGAAGAGAGACAATGAACTCCAGAAGATACATGAGGAAAGAACCTACAAGTTCCAGAAGGCAAAGGAGTTCTTGCACTTTCTGAAAGAGGAAATAAACACCATTTAAAAAAAAAAAAAAAAGAATCAAACAGAACTGTTGGAGATGAAGGCTGTAATACAGGAAATCAAAACCTCCCTGGAAAGTATTAAAAGCAGATTAGATCATGCAGAAGATCAAATCTCAGATGTAGAAGGTAGAATCTCTGCCCTAGAAAAATTCACCACAAAGACTGAGAAAATAACCCCCAAAATTAGAATAATATAGGAGAAATACTAGATACCATTAAATATCCAAACATCTGGATAATTAGTATCCCAGAAGGTGAAGAGACTAATAAGGGCATTGATAATGTATTCCATGAAATCCTGGAAGAAAACTTTCCAAACCTAGAGAGACATTTAAAGATCCAGACTTAAGAAATACAAAGGACCCCACAAAGAATCAACTTAAGAAGATCTTCTCGCAGCTGCCTGTGGCTACGGGCCTTAATGGCCAGACCCGTCGTTCATTCTCTGCCTCTCCCCCACTTGCCTTTGGACTCTCAGAATTTTAGTGTTTTGAATAGTGCCATCTATGAAAAACCTACAGCTAACATTATACTCAATGGGGAAAAGCTAAAAGCTTTTCCACTAAAAACTGGTACTAGGCAAGGGTGCCCACTTTCTCCACTGCTTTTTAATATAGTGCTGGAAGTCTTAGTACAATCAGAAAAGAGTGATTTAAAAGGTATTCAAATAGGAAAAGAAGAGTCAAAAATATCTTTATTTGCAGATGACATGATGGTATACTTAGAAGAACCAAAGGTTTCCATGAGAAAACTTCTCGAAGCAACAAGTGAATACAGTAAAGTGGCAGGATACAAAATCAACATCCAAAAATCTATAGTATTTCTATATATGAACAAAAAGTTGAATGAAGTAGAGCTGAAGAAAGGAATCCCTTTCACCATAGTCACAAAATGTATAAGGTATCTAGGGATAAACCTAACTAAGAAAGTCAAAGAAAACTATGAAAATCTTAGGAAAGATATTGAAAGTGACATTAAAAAGTGGAAGAATATCCCATGTTTCTGCATTGGAAGAATTAACATAATCAAAATGGCAATTCTACCCAAATTAATCTACATATTTAATGCAATTCCAATAAAAATACTAGATATATTCTTCACAGATCTAGAAAAGACAATCATAGAATTTGTCTGGAATCATAAAAGACCTCGTATTTTCAAAGCAATCCTGTTCAAGAAGAGTGGAAGTGGGTAGCATATCATTCCCTGATCCCAAGATGTACTATAAAGCTGTGATTATCAAAACAGCATGGTATTGGCACAAAAACAGATAGGTGGACCAATGGAATAGAACAGAGACCTCAGAAATAAACCCCAAGGCTTACAGTCAACTGATTTTTGACAAAGGATACCAGTCAATCCATTGGGAAAAGGAAAACCTCTTCAGTAAATGATGCTGGAAAAACTGGGTATCCACCTGCAGAAAGATGAAACTGAACTCCCATCTTTCACCATTAACAAAAGTCAACACAAAATGTATCAAAGATCTGAACCTAAGACCTCAAACTATAAAACTACTGGTGAAAATGCTGGGGAAACTCTGGAAGACATTGGAGTAGGCAAAGACTTCTTAAATAAGACTCCCAAAGCACAGGCAATAATCCCTAAAATAGACAAGTGGGACTATAT
>NW_006203676.1:253340-258665 GCF_000334495.1 Tupaia belangeri chinensis
AATAAGCCCTATCTGTTTCTCACTAATGTCCTGCCTCTCTATTGTTCTCTTGTTATCTTTCTCTATCCTCTTCTCTTCACCTCCCCCACTCCACACTGTCCTATTCTCGTTAAGTACCTTCACTGCTTTTATGTCCTCCAATTTTTCACTCTCTACCATAGAATGCGGATCCGACTATCCACACTTTATGGTAGAGATAGAAATATTGGAGGGCATAAAAGCAGTGAAAATAGCGATAATGAAGACAGTGTGGAAAGGGGTGGGAGAAGAGAAGAGTATGGAGAATAGCAAGAGAACAAATAGAGAGGCATGACATTAGTGGGACACAGAAATGGTTTATCATCTGTTGATGATGCCATGTATATTATTTTCAACTGGACTGGTCTGAGAAGTATTTTATGTTGGATAAAGTCTTTTTACAAGCAAAATGATAAATAGCGATTGAAAGTCTAAAAAAAAATTGGAATAATAATAATCTGGAAAAAATAATGAAAAGCTATTTCATGATAATGATGATGGAGATTTTAATGTCTTTGTATTGACTGATATGCATGGTATTCCTTCTGAAAAAATGTAATACACTGTAAAGTTATATGTGATTCAATGTAATATATACAAGATTATGATGATAATAAGAAAAGTAAAAAAAAAGTAAAAAACAAAACAAAACAAAAAAAAAAACACAAGATCTTCTCCAAGACACTTTATAGTCAAATTGACCCAAACTACAAAGACAAGTTACTAAAATAAGCAAGAGAGAAATGCCAAGTTACTTTCAAAAGATATCTCATCAGGCTAACATCAGACCTCTCATTGGAAACAATGTGAGCAAGGAAAGAATGGGAAAATATATTCAAAGTGTTAAGTGAGAAACAATTTCAACCAAGAATACTATACCTGGCAAGATTATCCTTCATATGCAAAGAAAATACAAAGACATTTTCAGATAAACAAAACCTGAAAGAATTTACTAATACCAGACCAGCTCTTCAAGAAGTTCTTTACAGAGTACTATACCAGGAAAACTAAACACAGACAATGGCCCATCAATCAACCAAGAAAATGGCCAACTTAGAGGTAGGGACAAATCAAATTGAATGTTATCTTCAAGAATTTAAATGGAAAGATTGGACCACAAGAGAAGAGCGATTAATTACATGAGACTGAACTGGTGAAATAGAACTGTATGACTTTTGACTAAAATATTACTGATTTTATTCTATGCTTTGTTTTCCAGATTTAAGGATTTTTTTCTTCTCTTGAGCTGTCGATAGGTTCATGTACCTATTATCTGAACAGAATCCTAACCTGTTTCCTGGCTTTAAGTCTTAAGCAAATTTCTCTTAGCATTTTAAAATTTTGGTTTATTAAAGCTAAAACTACTTTTCTTGAAATTAAAAAAATATATACTTAAAAATACCTATTTAAGGACCACAGTAAGCTATATACCCTCAGTTAGGTGCTACTTGACAGTTTATTCATTCTACTCACAGAGTGGTTAAGGCATTAGATTTCCCCGTAGTTGACTGTGGCTCGAGTCCTGGACCCAGTGGCCTGAAACTCACACCAGGGGCATGTACATGTGTGCCCAAGATCCCAAGAGGAGAATGGAAGAAAAGGCATTGTGGTGTGGCCATCCCCCTTATGGGGTGATTTCTCACTTTCTGTCTCTCTGTCTCTGTCTCTTTGGTGAACACACATGCCCTATAGCAAAAATCTCTAAAAAAAAAAATTGACATATGATAATCATACATATTTGTGGCATATGCTGTGGTTTTGCAATGCAATAATATAATGTGAAATGATTAAATCAGGGTAATCAGCATATCCATCTTCTCTACCATCATTTCCTATCTGAATCATTGCAACAATCTCCTAATTGATTATTTTGCCCCCCATTTTAACTCATTCTTCACATAGCAATCAGAGTAATCTTTCTAAAAGATGCCCTCACTTTCTTAAAATTCTTCAATAGTGGGGCCAGCAGGTGGAGTGCTTGATTAAATCTAGATTACCACATGGTCAACCATGGTTTGAGTCCCAGACCCAGCAGTTTGACAAACCATGCCAGGCATCTGTGCAGGCATGCCCAAAATTTCAAAGAAAATGGAGAAGGGATTGTAGCATAGCCATCCCCCTTGTGGAGAGGACATTTCTCACTTTCCTCTCTCTCTCTTGCTCTCTCTCTCTCTCTCTCTCTCTCTCTCTCCAGAAAGTGCACACACTTTGTGACAAAAACCTAAAACAAACAAACAAACAAACTCTTTGATGACTCTTCATTGTCTTCAGGATATTATTCTAGTGCCTTACTATGACATATAAGGTCATCCATAATCCTAAATATTCAGCTTAATTTTTCAATACTACCTGCCTTGAACCCTATGATCCATCAATACTGAGATTTTTGTAACTCCTTAAATTCCATGGAAATTCTAGCCTCTGCGTGTTTGATCATATTGTTTTCACTGCCTGAGATACCCTCCCTCACCCTACTCCCCATTTCTCTGCTTCCCTTCATGTCAAACTTCTTGAAAGATTTTCTACACATATCTCCACTTCCCCACTTACTTTACCTTACTAAAATGAGGTCTTTTCTGTACTACCACTACACTGAAACTGATCCTGTTCAGGTCACCAATTAGCTCCATTATCAAATTAGGTGGACACATTGAAGTCCTTATCTAATTTGATCTCTCTGGATCGTTCAACGCAGTTGACTGTTTCCCTCCCTTTTCAGACATTCTCTTGTCTTTCACAGCACCTGGCTTTCCTACTTCGCTACCTCTTCAGTCTTCTTTGCTATCTCTTCTACCCAACAGCTAAGCAAGCTGTTCCTCAGGGTTTGGCCATGGTTTCTCTACCCTTTCTTTTCTCAACTCTCTCCTTAGTTGATCTCATCCAATCCTATGGATCTGAAGGTTTTCCTTTTGCTGATGACTCATATACATATATAGTCATCAACAACGTCATGACACATCTTTGCATAGAAAAGCAAATACTCGTTGAATAAATGAATATATGCACTTGGGATACATGAAGGAGAGTTGGTAGAACAGAAAAACCTAATATATATTTAGGCTAGATTGACTTTTCCAAAAACCTAATATATATTTAGGCTAGATTATTTCTCTGAACTCCAGATCCAAAAATCTAACTGCCTGCTTGACCTTTTAGTTACTATGCCTCACAAACATCTCAAACTTAACATGCTCCAAATAAAGCTCTGATGATTTCCATTCCCTTCCTTCCCCCCACCTCATCCTTAGGCATCTGTACATCTCAGTAACTGGCACCATGACCCACCCAGTTGCTGAAGAATTAGAAATCTTCCTTGAATTTTTGGGAACAGTAGATGGCGTAATGGTTACGTTGTTGGACTCCCATGTAGTCAGCCACAGTTTGAGTCCTGGGCCCAGCAGCTTAAAACATGCTGGGCGCGTGTGCATACATGCCCAAAATCCTGGGAGGAGGATGGAAGAGAAGGGATGTCATGGAAATTCCCCCTGGGGGAGGTGATTTCTTGCTTTGTCTCTCTGTCTCTCTGGTGAACGCACACACCTCTATAGGAAAAATCTCACTAAAAAAAAGAAAGAAATCATTTTTTTTCCTTCATGTATCCCAAGTGCTTAGCATAGTAAGCATGTATTCATTTATTCGCTGGGTATTTACTGAGCTCCTACAACATTTCTGTTATGGTTCTAGACATTAGACACACAACAATGAACAAAGCAAATTCCTGACCTCATGAGATTTATGACCTCGACAACAAGTGAATGAATGAATGTGCACATCTTTTTTTAATTTAAGGTTTTTGCCATAGGGAGTTTGTGCATGTTGGAGAGAGGCAGTGAGAGGGAAAGTGGGAAATCATCCCCTAGGGGAGATAGCCATGGCATAACCCCTCCTGCTTCAGTCTCCTCTTGTGGTTTTTGGCATGCACACACACACACACACAGACACACACACATACATAGGTGTGATTTTCAAGCTTCCAGGCCCAGGACTCAAACTGCAGTTGGTCATCTGGAGGTCCAGCACTGTAACCACTACACCACCTGCTGGCTCTGTGCATATCTTTCTCTTTTTTTAAAGAATTATTTATTTAATTTTGTTTATCATTATTAGTATTATTTTTTAAATTTGCTACAGGGCACACATGTTCATGAGAGAGAGAGAGAGAGAGAAAGTAAGAAGCAAGGTGCCAGTTCCAGGACTTGAACCATGGTCAGCTTTGTGGGAGTCCAGCACCTTAACCACCCACCACCTACTGGCCCCTCTGTACACATCTTTTAATAGTTATGTAAGACACTACTTCCCCTCTCCCTCCTGCCTGGGCTAGGAACCTCGTCTTAATCTGTTCTCAGTATCCAGCATTCCCCTCTGCCATTGCATTTAATTTTTGTGCTGAAATGATCTTTTTACAAATTTTCCTTTCACATTTTACTGAGAACTCCTTGAGAGCGGGATCTGGATATTATTTATTTCTAGGCTCTGGCACATAGCAAATGCTCAATAATACTAGTCAAGGTGTCTTCTAACTTTGGATACCATTTATACCTCTTTCAGTCCAATTCTACCTTCAGATCCATCCTCCAATACACACTTAATGTGGCTAGGAACACTACTCAGTTCTATGGGTTTCCCTGGATTCTAGACTCATTTCATACTAGAACCTTGGGGCAATACCTCAGGTAAATCCTAGGAATCTTGAAGAACACTCAATTTCCCACGGAGCAACAGACTGCCCAGCCTTTTCTTTGAATCTAGAGAGAGTTGTTGCATTCCTATCCATTTGGGTTCTTGGAGTCTTCAAAAACTATGCTTTCCACTATAATGGAAATGTGGCCCTAAGTGGTTGCAAGCACTGCCCTCATCTTGAGACAGATCCCTGTGGTGATTTGAGGGTACACTTTGGAGGGATTCAGTAGAAAATGGGAAACTAGGGAAACAAAGACCAGCAAGAAATTGTGACTAGCTCATCCAACCTGCCTCCACTACTAGGAAAATATCTCATACCACAGATCCAGCTGAAGGATGCCCAGCATACTCAGCTTGGATGAAAACCACTTGACATCATTTGAGTGGCAGGACATGGCAATTGTATAAATCTCTGCTGCATTTCCTATATGTCAAGGAGTATGCAAGAATTGTTTGCAAGTCAGTACAAAAAGCTCTGTGCTCCTGGTAGAAAAATAGGCCAAGAAGGGTTAATTAGATCAGGAGACCAGTGATTTTGTGAGGAGAGGCCGTTTTCCATTTCACTTAAACCTTGAGAGCACTTGTGTGTGTGTTGGGGGGGGGGGGGGGGGGGATGTATGATGTGGG
>NW_006203676.1:259619-265545 GCF_000334495.1 Tupaia belangeri chinensis
GAATGTATCATGTGTGTATGTGTGTGTATTGGGAGGAAGCTGTCAGGGAAGGCCTTGAAGCAGGGTGGGAACAGAGAAAGAGTGATGGATCTGAGGGGACTTAGGGAATGGATAATGATAGGAGAGGGAAAAGGAACTGACAAGGAAGACCCTGGAGGCAGGAGGGAAGCTGACAGTAAAGGTCCTTGGAGTGAGGAAGAACTGACAATCTGACAGTGATGACCCTACACAGAGCCATGGACAGGCTGCTGCTATTTGCTGCATTTCCTTACTAGTTGATCCAGTGTCCTAGATGGAGCCCCCTGGGCTGGACTAATAATGTACGTGCCCCACTACAATGCCAACACATCAAACAAGCCACCATTAGAGCAGGATCATTTTCCTCCAGGCAGCTGCTTGCTGCAATCATTCTGCTGATTAAATTTCATTCTGGAAAGCACAGCACAGACATTAATCAGGTGTCATAGCCACTCCATCCTATAGAGCCAAAGCCTCTCTGACCTTTAAAAATACACCAAACAGTTGCTAGAACACATCTCCCTGGGGAGGACAGATCCTCAGGCCAGCCCACAGAAATCTATGTTGTCCTTGCCCCCTTCTAACCGATCTTCCTCTTCCCTGGAGACAACAAAGAGCAACAGAGACTTTTTTGGCATTTCTGCCTGGGGTACTCCAGTCAATTTCTATCTGGGTGATATCATCAACTCCTTACATATGTGGATTCGAAGATCTAGAAGGGTTTCCTATCTCATAATCACTTCCCCACTAGTCTGCTTCACTGCATGATATTTTCACTGTAATAAACACCTCTCTGTTAAGACATTGTAATCTTGAGACCAGCAGATGGTGTAATGGTTATATACCTTGATTCCCACAGAGTCGACCACAGTTTGAGTCCCAGACCTGGTGGGTTAAAACTCAGGCTGGGCTCATGCCCTAGAGGAGAATGGAGGAGAAGGGATTACAGTGTGGCCATCCCCCCTGGGGGGGTGATAACTTGCTTTCTTTCTCTCTCTGTCTCTCTGGCAAGCATACAAGCCCTATAGCAAATATATATACATATGTATATATATATATATACGAAGTGGCTTATTTCTAAAAAATAATGTATAAATAATAATGGCATATTACAATGACACAGCACTTTATTTGCACTCAAGCTTTCTCATGTGTTATCTCATCTTTACATCAACCCTGTGAAGAAGATATTACTATAATCTCCATTTTACAGATGTCAAAACAGAGGCTCAGGAAGGTTAAATGATTTTGTCAAAAGCCTAGGGCTAGAAAATGAACTTCTGACACCAAGCCTTAAGCATTTTCTGTCATGCAAACACAAGCGAGTACTGGCAACTATTATAGAAAGCATCATAGAAAGAAATGTGTTTCGGTGGTGGTGTGCAGGCAATGGCTAACAAGGTCACTTCCAAGTAGAATGCCAAAGAAAGAGCCTGCAACAGCCAGAGAGGATGCTGGAAACAACGAGCACCCAGGGTGAGGGAAGGGAGACAGGAAGTAAGGTGCTCCTTCACCAATTCAGATGTTATTGGGTCATCAGAAAAACCATAATGCATTTTTGCATTGAAAACAGAAAAACACAACGTGACTTTTCCAATGACCCAATAGTATAAGTGCTCTGCTCTTTCTTTCTCTCAAGATAGTGGGTGGCAAGCGGGGTGCCTTATCTCTAGTTGGGCCTTCCTGCCAGAAATGGCAGAGAGATACTGTATGAATTGGAAAAGGAACAATCACATATTTGTGTTACCCTGGGTTGGGCATGTACAAGCCGTGTCTGGCTGCTTAGTCTCTTCAGGCAGTATCCATTCAAGTCCAAGGCATTGATACTAAGATAGAATATCACAACACTGTATCAATAATGTAAGACAGTGCCCTGTCCTTAAAGCATAATGTAATTTAAAATGCAGTGTGTAGTAGACTGCAACTTAATTGGAAAGGATGCCTTGGACCATTCAGGACACTACAGAACATTTGGCATAGTCATTAAAAACTGTTCTCTAGAGCCCTGGAAACTAATTTCAAATGGTTAGGTAATGCACGGCTGATGGAAAGATTTTCCTTTAAACCAATTCTATGGTATATGTATATTTCTTACAATGTTGTTTGTAATTATGAAAAACTGGAACTAAATTAAATGTCCAACCATCAGGGGTTGGTTAAGTAAGTCTGAAACATTCACACAAAGATTTGTTATAGAGCAGTTGAAAAAAACTGAGGTACGGCCAAGTCAGATGCATGATGATTAAGGCAGCTGGATACCACATGGTCAACTGAACAGTTCAAGTCCCAGATCAGGCAACTTGAAAAACATACCCACATGCATGCATGCCCAGAAGCCCAAGAGGAGAATGGAGGGGAAGGGACTGTAGCTGGGGGACAATTTCTTACTTTCCCTCTTTGGGAAGCACACTCATTCTTTAGCAAATTAAAAAAAAAAAAGGTGATGGATCCTGGACTTCAGCTGTGAATTAGTGCTTTCAGAGACTTAAAATGAAGATTTTCTTTTTTTTAAAAAATTTTTTTTCTTTTTTGAGAGAGATTTTCACTGTAGGGCGTGTGCGCTCGCCAGACAGACAGAGAGAGACATAGAGACAGAAAGCGAGAAATCACCCCCCAGGGGGGATGGTCACGCTGCAATCCCTTCTCCTCCATTCTCCTCTCGGGATCTTGGGCACGCACGCACACGTGCCCGGCGTGAGTTTTAAGCCACCGGGTCTGGGACACGAACCGCGGTCGACTACGTGGGAGTCCAGCGACATAGCCATTACGCTAACTGCTGGTTCCCAAAATGAAGATTTTCTGCTGAGACTTCTTCCTCACTTATTTCTACCTCTGCTCACTAAGTGTCTAGACAGGTCCAAGTGAACAGAATCTATACATCTGAATACAGTTAGAGTCAGAATATTCCTCTATTCCCACTGATTCTGATGCACAAAGAGTGAGAATGGAACAGAAGAAAGATTGCAGATCACCTCCTCCTGCACGCCTCTGAACACTCAGACTGAACTTCAAGAATTAGAAGAAATGCGTCATCCATCTGATGACTAGAAATCACCACAGGGTCACAACTATGGGAAAAACAAGAAAATACCTCTCCTCCAATGAAACATAATAACTCCTCTTCATCCTCAGATAGTATGATGAAATTCATGGAAATGTCTGATAAAGAATTTAGAATTTTCATGGTGACAAACCTCACAGAGATCGAAGAGAAGAGAGAGAATGAACTGCCGAAGCGGCAGGGGAAAGAAGCTGATGAACTCCAGGAGGTGAGGAAATTCTTGCAAGATCTAAAAGAGGAATTACACGCTTTAAAAAAGAATCAAATGGACCTGTTAGAGATGAAGACTCTAATACAGGAAGTCAAAACCTCCCTTGAAAGTTTTCAAAGCAGACTAGATCACACTGAGAATCGAATCTCAGTTGTAGAAGATAGAATTACTGGCCTAGAAAAATCCACCATAAAGACTGAGAAAATTGTCCAAAAACATGAGAATACTATACGAGAAATACTAGGTACCATCAAACATCCAAACATCCCGGTCATTGGTATCCCAGAAGGGGAAGAGACCCATAAACGGCATTGACAATCTATTCTATGAAATCCTGGAAGAAAACTTTCCAAACCTAGAGAAGCATTCAAAGATCCAGTCCCAAGAAATACAAAGGACCCTAAACAGAATCAATCCAAGAAGATCTTCTCCAAGACACAGCATAGCCAGGTTGACCAAAACCACAAAGACAAGATACTAAGATTGGCAAGAGAGAAACGGCAAGTTACCTACAAAGGATATCCCATCAGGCTAACAGCAGACCTCTCATCAGAAACGATGCAAGCAAGGAAAGAATGGGAAAATATATTCAAAGTGTTAAGGGAAAAGCAATTTCAACCAAGAATACTGTACCCAGCAAGATTATCATTCACATGGGAAGAAAAGACAAGAACATTCTCAGATAAACAAAACCTGAAAGAATTTACCAGCACCAGACCAGATCTCCAAGAAATTCTACAAGGAGTGCTATACCAGGAGAATTAAATACAGTCACAAAGAAATAAGACTTCAAAAACTAAGAAAATGGTCAACTTAATCGTGGGGACAAGTCTGGAATTGAATATTATATCCCTGAATTTAATTGGGAAAATTGAATCACAACAAAAGATAAAGTACGTGAGACTGAACTGGTGAAATAGAATTTTATGACTTGACTAAAACATTGTTGATTTTTTCCAGGCTTTGTTTTTCGATTTTAAGGTTTTTGTCTTGTCTTGAGCTGCCAATAGGTTCATGTACCTACTATTTGAACAGAACCCCAACCTGTTTCCTGGCTTAAGTTTTAAGCATATTTCCTTAGCATTTCTTTGATTTGTTAAAGTTAAGTCTGATTTTCTTGAAATTGAAAAATATAGTAAAAAAAACATAATTAATGACTATAGTAAACTATATAGCATCAGCTAGGTGCTACCGTATAGTGTATTCATTCTACTCAGAGTTTCATGCCTTAAGTCAGACATGTATTCACAGATAAGTATATATCAGCAGAGCTTGCTATTGAAAGTAGTTAGATTATTTAAGAAATTTTGTGAATCAATAAAATGTGGGGGAAAAAGAATACTATACACGTTTTCATCAATAGGTAATAAACCATTATTGTGTGTCCCTCCCAAAAAAAGGTAAACCTATATATACTAACATGAAAAATATGTTCATGAAATATTACTGTTTTTTTAAACTGAGTTCCAGAATCATATTTATAGATTGATCTCATTTTTGTTCACTATTCTGTGTGTAAATGTGTACATATTCTTGTTAACATGCACAGGCAAAGCAGGAAAGTCTGGGAAAACATATACTAGACATTTAATAGAAGCTACCTCTGAGGAGTGAAACTGAGAAGGGACAAGCTTTCACTTTTTAATTTATACAATTCTGCATCGTTTGAAATTTATGTGCATATTTTACCTTTGTAATTGTTGGGTATTTGTTAAAGGCAACTTTTATTGAACAACTGTTTCCTCATTAAGCAGGATTCTGAATTCCTGAAAATTGAGAGACCGGTAATGGATTTACGTACATTTCACCTTCAACACAACTTCTTACAGGTCCAGTTGAACTGTATTTCTTTTAAACAGCAACACACTGAAATAGAAGCTTACGAAAGCAATCACAATCACTGATTTTATCCCTCTCTCCATCTGTCTTGCTCCCCAATTCCTCCTCCTCTCTTCACTAAGCAGAGTTCCTTTTATCTTCCCAGACAGGCCAGTGTCCAGAAAATTGCTCCTTCCAGGCAATCCACAGAGAAGACAGCCCTCTACCGGTGTAATTTCAAGGGCATAGACAGAGCCAGACCAGGAAGGTACTTGCTCACCCACTAGCACCAACAAATCTTAATCACACAATGAAAAAGTACAAATTCTCTTGAGAGAGGTCACACATAGCTTGAAACTTGCAATCAAGCAAGGAAGCTTGAGAGCAGAGCCATGTCTGTGTGTGCGTGGGTGTGTGTCTGTGTGTGTAAGAGAGAGAGACAGAGACAGAGAGAGATGGAGGAGGGAAGAGACCAAATCAAAGTAGATAGATACTAAGTGGCCCAAGCACACACTACATAGTAGACAGAATGCAATTTATGAAACATTCACTTATTTCATTTGTTTATACAATAGAATTTAGAGAACTTTTTGTGATAATTTTAATAATACCTGTTTATTTAATATACTTGAAAGATACAGGAAAGGGGTCAGTCGGTAGCATGGCTAGTTAAAGTGTCTGGATCTTATATGGCCAAATGAGTGGTTCAAGACCCAGGCCCAGTGGCTTGAAAAACACATCAGGTGCATGTGCGTGTGTGCCTAAAATCCCAAGAGGAGAATGGAAGAAAGGGGATTTCAATGAGGCCATATGCCTGG
>NW_006203676.1:265581-268730 GCF_000334495.1 Tupaia belangeri chinensis
TCTCGCTCTCTGGTAATCGCATGTACCCTATAGCAAAAAACAAAAACAATAACAAACAAACAGAAAACTATAAAAAGAAAGCTATTTCCTATAGTTTCCCTACTCAGAGATAACTATAGTGAATATTTTTGCATTTCCTTCTAGTCATTTTGCTTTGCATATGTATGCACTTTTAAACAAAATTGGGGTCAAAATGTACAATTCTTAGTCTTTTTTCATTCATTATTATGTATATTTCCACATCCTCAAACATTTTAAAATATGATTTTAATAACTATATAAAATATGCTATTTGTCATTGGAAAGTGATGTATTTTTCTGTTTTTCTATGCAAAAGTGCATCATGACATTCTCAATCACTATATATATCTATATCTATAGATATAGATATAGATATAGATATAGATATAGATATAGATATAGATCTGATATCATCTAGCTAATTGTTCCCCTAATTTGGGGCATTTCAGAGTTTTTGCATGCTTTTTTTTTTACTTTTAAATAACATGACCATAGATATCTTTGCACATAAATCTTAGACCAGATTTCCTTTTCCTTAGTACAGATTCCCAGAAGTGGAATTACTGGGTCACAGAGTATAAACATTTTTAAAGGCTCTGTAGAGCAGTTTGAACTGGTAGCAACCTATTGATTCCCAGAAACTACTGAGCACAGAAATCCTTTCCAGTCTAAACCTGAATCAAGCAGTTGGACACACACCTCCCCGCTTGACTTGTCACAATGCCGCATCTAATTAGGTGTTTAATGAATGTTTTTTGATAGGGTTAAGGGAAAAGGATGTACTAAGCCCTGTAATTAATTAGCAGAAGGAAACAAGGCCACCGTGGCTTAACTGAGTCCTATTTTATCATCCCCACCAACCACCATCTCTTGCAGGTAAAGCAGAGCATCTAAACTGTGAGATCTGCCCAGTTCCTACCAGCTTAAAGTCAATTGCCTTCATCCCCTGTCCCTATTTTTCTGATTGAAAAGTAATACGTATGATGAATTTGTCTACATGAATGGTTCCCTTCAACAGTTTATTGTATAAGAGTGTTAATTATGTTTGTTCATGAATCTTGCTCCAACCTTAACATTTTGTGATTATTATTATTAAGATTTTTTTTTTTTTTACCTTATGGCACGTGTACTCGCCAGAGTGAAAGAGAGGGAAAGTGAGAAATCACCCTCCACCGTAGGGCATGTCCACGCCGCTGCAATCTCTTCTCCTCCACCTTCCTCCTGAGATTTTGGGCGCACATACATGTACCAGCCATAATTTTCAAGCTGCCAGGTCTGGGACTTAAACCCCAGTCAGCCATGTGGGAGTCCAGCACCCTAACCACCACTCCAGCTGCAAACCGCAATATTTTATGATCATTAATCTCTATTACATTTATTCTAAAATTCAAAAAAGCATCGTCTAGCCTTTTTGAATGTCATAATGTCCCTAGTATATTCATTGTTTCATGCACTATTGCTCCCTGTTGTTGTTTTATGTTTTCGAGTTAGGAAAATATGAGATTCTGTTGAGGTTAAAAAAAAAACAAGGACTTGAACCTTAAAATGAAACTATCTCCTTTCTGTAGTAGAAAACATTGTTTGTTCTTCAGAATTTTCCTATCAAGAATTTACTAGATGTATAACTGTATTATTTTGATTTTTTTGTTAATGTTTTCAAACAATGTACTTTTGGAATCAGAATCATTTCTTCATATTCATGTCCATATAATTCCCTTGATGCTCTTCATCAGACATTAGTGATTAAAAAGCAGATGCAACTTCCACTCCTTGCCCATAACAGCAAAATAGGTTTCAGACTATAAGTTGGAGAGAGTTTTATTGTGTAAGAATGAACTTACTGTTGCATTTGATTGACTGAAGAGAGACTCTGACATTGTGTACTTGAAAACTATAAAATGCAACTTCCAGTGCTTAATATAAACATTTATTATTTTATAGGTTTACTTTTGGAAAGGAGTATTTAACTCTAAAATGGGGGGGGGGAGTAAAAGTATGCATGGAGGGAAAAAAATCTGATAAAATGAGTAACAATCTGTAAATTTTTATCTCTAGGGAGTAGATTGTGTGTGTGTGTGTGTGTGTGTGTGTGTGTGTGTGTGTGTGTGTTGTGGGAGGGGCATAATTTGCCACATGCATGTCTGCAGTTTGGGGAATTTCTATAATGCCATGTTTTATTTCAGGAAGCAGGAAAAACACAAAAATTAAAAATGTCATATTTTTAACAAGTATTTAAACACTAATACTTTACCTGGCATAACTAAGTGATCATGACAGAAATTTAGGAAGCTAGGGGCCGGCAGGTGGCATGGTGGTTAAGGACACTGGACTCCCACATGGCTGACTGCAGTTTGAGTCCTGGACCTGGTAACTTGCTTTCTCACTTTCCCTCTCTCTCATTCTGTCCCTCTCTAGTCAAATTAAAATAAATAATTAAAATAAATAAAGGTAAATAAAATAATTCCTTAAAATCTTAGGAAGCTAAGCATTAAAAAGACTTTAGGTATGTACAACAGAGAACAATAATGAATGCGATTAAAACACCTGAGCGTTGGTGGTGTGGTGGTTATGGTGGCTAGAATCCTATACATGGCTGACTGCTCAGGTTGAGTCCCAATCCCAATGACTTGAAAAACACACTGGACTCCCACATGGCCATCCATGGTTCAAGTCCCAGACCTGCCAGTTTGCTTTCTCACTTCCTCTCTCTCTCCTCTCTCTCTCCCTGGAGAGTACATGTGCCATATATAGCAAAATTTTTAAAATACAAAAATAATTTTTTAAAAAACTGATAGGGTGTGGAGACCCAGACAACTTCACATGCTGGTGGTAATGCTATAAATATTTTGGAGGACAAGTTGGCAATATATATTTGAAGGCTTAAAAATATTTTGACTTGTGGACCAGCAGATGGTGTAATGGTTACATCACTGAAGTATCACACAATCGATTGCAATTCGAGTCCCAGACCTGGCAGCTTGAAACTCACGTTGGGTGCATGTGCGTGCATGCCCAAAATCCTGAGAGGAGAATGGAGGAGAAGGGGTTGTGGCATGGCCATCTCCCCTGGGGGGTGATTTCTCCCTTTCTGTCTCTCTGTCTCTCTGGCGAGCGCATGCACCCTATAG
>NW_006203676.1:268795-273297 GCF_000334495.1 Tupaia belangeri chinensis
AAAAACGATATATGTGTGTGTGTGTGTGTGTGTGTGTGTGTGTGCATGCGCACACATGTACATTTATATATGCATATAATATGTATATAATATTTATATAATATATAATATATGTATATAATATTTATATAATATATATGTACACATATATATTATATATATATTTGGACTTGATAGCCATCTGGGATGTTGGAAAGGTTCAATATCTTGATCTGGTGGTGGTTACAAGGGTGTATATGTGTGTAAAAATGCATTAGTATATACACTTACCATATACATGTTGATAAAAAAAAAGTTAATTAAAATATATCTTCAGAACATTTGAACCAATAATTCCACTACGGTAATGTATTCCATGGTGGAAAAAAAGATGCAAAGATTTAGTTCATTTTGTTATTTACAGTGTTACATAATTAGAAAGCTCAAAAATATCCCATATCAGCATATGGTAAAGGATGTCCTATCCACTTAAAATCATATTCTTGAAAGGTTCCTATTGTAAAACATGTATGATATTGTGTTTGGTAATGAAAGTAGATCACAAAATTGAAAACAATAACAAAGTAAAGACAAGTGCCAACACTGTTCCCTGGTGCTGTGGTTATTTCCTCATATCCTAAGAAAATGACCAGTTGACGATGGGAACCAAACTTGGTAGGTAAAATAATATGCTCAACCCTGGTTCTCCTCAGTGAAGATTCAGCTGTCAGTGGTGCACACGCTGAGTGCTACTAGACATTGGCCTAAGGTAATCTGGTGGGAATGATTCCACCTAAATTAGGAAGGTTTGAACTCAAGTGTGCCATTATTCTGAAGCACCTCTCTGTCCTTAGTCAACATAAGCCTGAGAACTGAGAGGTGGGTGGTGATGAGCAGGGCTGAGAGATAATGCCTGGAATGGATATGTGTATGCACATTTGTGAATACACGCATGCCAACCACTTTAAATATCTGCATATGTATGTACGTGTGTGTATAGATGTAGGCATAATCTAGCCCACATTTCCTTTTTTTTTTTAATCAGGTAACTGACTTTATTATCTGTATAAAATCATAATAAATACAATTTTTCTAATAGCTTTATGAAAAGTGAAAATATAACCTGAATGTTTGAAATACTGACAAAAATAATGTAACCAGGGGCCGGCAGGTGGCGTGGTGGTTAAGGGTGCTGGACTCCCACACGGCCAACCACGGTTCCAGTCCCAGACCTGGCGGCTTGCTTTCTCCTCACTTTCCTTCTCTGTCTCTCTCTGGTCAAATTAAAACTTAATAAATAGATAAAGCTAAATAATTCTTTTAAAAAAATAATGTAACCAACAAAACTAAAAGATTGGTAGAGAAGCAGTGGGAAAAAGTATGAGTGCTTATTTCTTTATAGCCCACATTTTCAAATCTGGAATCAGAAAGGTACTATGGTAATTTCACTAGTCAAGTTGATCTCGTCAAAGTAAGGAGGCAACGGAGTGCTATAAGCTATTCCCAGGGCGAAGGTGTTAGAGACAGAGCATCATCTGGCATCTTTCTAGTGGTCTGAAGTCTTCTGGGGAGGGCCTTTACCATTGGTTTAGAGTAGATGGAGAGAAGTGGGTTGCAGCCCCATTGGCAAACATTTCTTGATGCTATAAAACCGTTTCCAACCTAGGATAATACTGTCTGCTTGATCAAACTTGCAATAAAAAGGATTTATTTTAAGCCATTTAAATCATTTATTTTGTATTAGAAGTTAACCAAACAGTTTTATAGTAGCCTTTGCTTGCATGAAAGATCTGTTCTCTTATCTAGGTGGTTTGCCTATTGGTAAATTTCACTATGAGCCTATGTATGTATAAAATCTACATGTGTTTTAACATGAAAAAATCTGAATGGAATCTATGAAAATTGCCTCTTCCCTTTTAATTGCCCAGCTCATTCTGAGTTAAAATAAATGTTCTTTGGGAGGAGAGAGTCTATGTACAGGACTTAGTTGAAATGTGTGGGTTTCTTTTCTAGTTCCCATTCTAGTCCCACCCCTTATCCCACATCTTCTATCCAAACAACTACACCATCTCTCTGGAGAAGACTGCTACTACTCTCCAAGCTGCTGCAGCTGCTGCTATTGTCACTGCTACTGGTCTCAAAGTCATTTTTAACTTGACTGAGTGCCTGCTGTGTCCCAAGTCTCATAAGGCATCCCAATAGAAGGTACAAAAAAAAAAAAAATATACAAAATGCAATTCTTAGAAATACCTAGCTCTTCTAGTACTTTTTACTAGTGTTCACGTTTTCATGCAGGATTCAAAAATACAGATGTAGAAAGCAAGATTAACACCCCCCCCCCCCTCATTATTTGTGGCTTTGATTATAAAGGTCAAATGACATATGCCCTCTGCATCATTTCACAGGTAGTGTGTTTCTCTCCAAAGTAAAAGGCCTCTTTCTCTCCCCTGAAACCAGTGTGGTAACAAGTTTCTGTTCAAGTTCTTTAGGAATCTCCAGCTGTACGGTTGGTATAGGGGAACCAAGCATCTCTAATAAAGGTGTTGAACAGTCTTTTCCAACCTATATAAAAAAAACCTATTTTCTTCAAAGCTACTTTCATAGATATAAAACAGGTTCATTATAAAGCACTCAAGAAATCAGAGCTAGTTGCAAGAGTTCTTCACATTAAATGAGATATTTAGAGTGCAATAGCACTCCGTCACCTCCTTACTAGGACGAGCAATTTGACTAGTGAAATTACCATAGTACCTTTCTGATTACAGATTTGGAAATGTGGGCTATAAGGAAATAAGTACTCTTACTTTTTCCCACTGCTTCTCTACCAATCTTTTAGTTTTGTTGGTTACAATTATTTTTGAAAGCGATAAGTCAGCAGGACTGAAGGACAGTCATTGCAAGAGTTTAAGTATGGGCTTTGTTGCTGCCTCTGTGGACCTTATGGAAACTGACACACAAGCCAAACTTGCTTAAGACACATCCCTCTGTAATAGTGGGCTTCTTGTCGCCATCGAGGACATTCATCACAGATTCCTACAGTATAGCATCTGTAGTGTAGGGCTGCTAATAATACCTGACACAGAATTCAACTTGGCTCTGGAGTGTCTGAGTTCTTTACAGAGGACTCCCATTTTAACCCTCGGGAAGTATCTTTTCTTTCTTTGGAAGATGGGAAAGGGCTAGGGCCCTCAGATCTACATTCTGAGTAAGGAAACAAAGCCTCACAGTGGATTAGCAAGGCAGATCTGGAAGGAATCAAATACTCTCCTTCACCCCAGGGAGTTTTATACTTGATTTAGTTTGTTTTCTTTTGGGAAGTGGTGGGCATAGGGAGAGAAAGTTAAGCAATCACCAGGAAGAGGTGGCTGGAAGGAGACCTGGCAAGCAGAACCCGGGAGCTCCTCACTGGGGACAGACCTCGAAACAGGTAAATGCCCTGAAATATGTCAGGCCCACAAGGCTGAGTTTCCAAGGGAAGCTAGAGTGCACTGTTACCCCCTTATTCATTCTCCACTTCTCCTGGGCACTTCAAGGAGTCTTCATTGTGTTCTGCAGCTGTTTGGAGGGCATCTCAACCACCCTTCCAGGCCAAACACATGGTGCTTCTAGCCCAGTATCTTGATGGGATCCCAAAGGATAGGTTGAGAAGGTCATGGCTGCCTTCCTACATTGAGGACATTCTCACTTCATCCCCAATTTTCCTTAGTGATCCACAGGGGACTTGTCAGCCATGCCCTTACTTTTACTCTTTTCAAAGCTACTTGTAGTTTCATCCTGTTGTATCTCTTGGGGCTAATAAATACAACTTTAAGTCTTGAATACGTTATATAAAGTAATTCTTTCTTTTCAGCTGCTCTAGGAGAAGAGCACTGACCTGGGAGTCCAATGAATCCAGGTTTGAATTCCACCTCTGACACTTACTAGCTGAGTAGCCAGAGGATATTTTTATCCCTTCTCCATGACTCAGTTTCCTCACCTGTAAAATGGGTTTTTGATAACTCCTTGTCCTTCCTTGCATGACCACTATGTTGAGAAAGTGAGGTCCTTGATGTAAACAAAAGTACAAACTGGGGTGCTGATGCAGTCACACTTTCCTCAGCTCAATCTCCTACAGCTCTTGGGGGGCTGTTGGTTCTCAAATTCTCCAATCTGGCGAATAAGGCTGTGTTTCCTCTCTCTGTGTCTGCATAAGTTTATACACTCTAGTCACATCCCTTCCCAGCCTTCATCATTCTAGACTGAAGAGTCTGCATTTGTTTAATCTATCTTCATATGGCAGCCCCCTCTACACCACCCCCATCCCCTTGATTACAGAGTGGCCCTCCTCTGGATCATCTCCAGCTCCATTATGTCATTCTGGAATAGACAGAATAGCACTAAGACCAGACCGGCACAAATGTGTGTGTGTGTGTTCCTCAGTGCTGAACCTCTCACTCTGTCCCCCTTCCTCATTTTAAATCTTAGAACAGGACAATTGTCCAAGACCCTCTCTTCAAACTACAGAGGTCAGTGGGCCCAGGCAG
>NW_006203676.1:273323-273621 GCF_000334495.1 Tupaia belangeri chinensis
CTGCACGGACTGCCAATGCCGCTGCCTACGGGAGCAGAGGGAGGCAGAAGAGGAGGGAGGGAGAAGAGGGGAAGGGAGGGGGAGGCGGCACTTGGGCTGCAGCTCGCAACCAGAGGCAGTCTCAGCTCTCGGAGAGACCGGGAGAGCGGAGTAGGATGCTCTGCGGGGCGCCCTGAGCCTGGGGCGCGTGAAGCAGCTTGGGGACTGGGGCAACTGGGCAGCTTTCATCATGCATCAGTCCCTGACTCAGCAGCGGTCCAGCGACATGTCCCTGCCGGATTCCATGGGTAAGTCTAGC
>NW_006203676.1:274088-278070 GCF_000334495.1 Tupaia belangeri chinensis
GAGGAATCACTCAAGACAGCCCAGTCCTGCCATTGGCAGCGGCGGGGATCAACATTCCTTGAATTTGATTCTTTTCTTCTCTAAATGCGAGGAATGTGCGTGAGTGTGAACAAGGAGGGGGGGGGATGTTGAGAGCGCGCGAGAGAAAGATCTAGCGCGAACCCGCGCACCTTCTGAAGTCCGCTTATTCTCTCCAGTCCGAATGGAGGGGGAGGGGCCCCTTTCCACACCCTTCCCCTGAAAACTGCGCGACATCCGCCTTCGGGCCCCAACTTGGCGTCCCCTGGAAGCTACTTTTCAGTAGTTGCAAACACACACGCACAATACCTAGTCCGCCTCAGCTGTTAGGCACCTTCCCAAGCCCCATGATTTCATTGGGCGGAGAAATGAATTTAGAGCCCAGGAGAGCGGGAGAAGATTGTGGAACCACGATCCCACCTAATCTTCAATTTCGCCTGCGATCCACTGCAACCAAATCGAATTCTCGCTTTTACAACACACTTTACATTCTGCACAAAGCCCTCCATCCCGAATTCCTGCAACCGAATCTGCTTAGGTCTTCTCCGGTGAATTTGCGGGAATATCTTAAGGGAAGAGGGCAGGGAGAAGACTGAGCCCCCAATATGAGCTCCCTGCTACCTGCAACAGACTCGATGACAACCAAATTCGTTCACTGAAGCAGCCCCAGAAAGTGTGATCTCCTGGATGGTAGAAAGATGCGTATTTTCTGTGGTTTTGCGTATTTAGTATGAGAATTTGCTCTTTTTCATTTTTAAGGGTGTAGTTATTTGCAGCGGAGTACAAATGAGGCCAAAAACAGGCGCCAATCCAGCGCCCAGCAGTACCAGACGCCCCTTAGAGCCAGCTCGCTCGCGCGCGCTTCTCTCTCTCGCAATCTCTCTCTCACACACACGCACACGCACACAGAATGCACTCCTTACCTTGGCCAGCTGTGGCGCCTGTGCAGTCCTGGCTCCCCGACGCCAATCTGTTGCTCAAGGGTGGGCTGGGTGCAAGAGTAAGAAGAGTTGGCTGCGCCTATCCCGCTCCCAGAGACTACCACCTGCAACCAAGTCTCCCCGCCCCAGGCCCATCTGCGCGCGGGCAGAGGGCAACTCGGTGGTTCAAAGTTTAAAGGGTTCTGCTCCGTGAGTTGGGGAACAAGAGGATCTTTCTTGGGCTCCCAGAGGCCCTCAGACCATCTTGGGCTCCTCGAAAGGTCTGCGCAAGAAGAACGTGAGTGGCCTTTGCCCAGCGCAGTCTCGACGCCGTGGGGAAGGAAGCATAGATCCCATGTAGACTAGGAGCTGGCGCCACGCATTCCACTTTTTAAAGTCCGCACACTGACGACACTAGCAAATTCCTGAGTCGAGTGGTAACGCTGGGTTTCCACAGTTTGGACAGGGGAGTCTCCCCGGAATTCCCTGGCGCTGGTCCTGCACAGCCCAGGCCTGAATCAGCGTCTAGGCTACTTGGGAGCTACTGCAACTTAACTCAGCGCTGGCAACGCCACCTTCCTTGCCTAGGGGAGGGGAAGTGTGGGTGGGTGAGTTAGTATTTCAGTCTCCCAACCCATTTATGGGGGAAGGAGGATTCCCTTTACAGTCAAGGCGCAACCACAGCCAAACCAATGAAATTTCAAACACACAGACACACACTGCACCAAGGTGCCTGCGCTCTACACCTGCTGGCTGCCTGGGGATGAATGGTTCGTCGGAGGCTCGGAGCGCAGCAGGCGTTTAGCATTTAGGAAGATGGTAATTTGACTCCAGCGACCCACCATCCCCTTCCCAGCAAATCCCTTCTCCTTTATGGCAACACCGCCCCCAGGCGCTAAGGCACCTCTACTACAGCAGGGCATTCCTTCCCTCCTGAGGAACACATCTGTAATTCGCTAGCTGCCTGGGATGTCTCTATTCAAAAAATTGACTAAAGGGGAGGTGGGGTGGATTTCGGCACCTTTAAGAACGTGTTTGAGAGACCGGTAGGGCCTTGAAGCTCTTGTGTGAGCAACCACGTGTTTCCACGATGCTCAAGGCGGGGACTTCTTGGGACCCACCCTGTGTTTTGGCAAAGCTAACTCAGGTAAGCAAATCTTCTAATTGGTTCCAAAGATCAACCCTGGGAATTAGCCAGTCATCAACGATCCAGCCTACTACCCGACAAGATGATGGGTCCCTATCTTTGCGGCATCCCAATAAAGATTACACACCCTACCTACTCTCTTGGGAGATGGCAATCAAGGACTGGTACCAAGTGAAACAGAAGTGGACAGAGACAACACCCAGCCTTGGAGCATCCCACACCTTGGTCCCTGTCAGATACATCATTCTGGAACTGGTGGACATCACATGGTTTGTGGACCAGATCCACAGTTACAATTGTAATGGTAACAATTACAATTGATATACTTATTGAGGGAAGTATCTGGGGACCTAGGGACATAAAATAATAAGTGATTACAATACATTGTGCTTGATCAAGAAACAACTTCTTGGAAGAGGTGAGTTTTAAGCAGATTTCAAAGGAAGAGAGGCTCAGATTCAAAGACTGCAGTGCAGGTAGGGGCTCTAAGTGTGTGGGGGGGATCCAGAGGCACTGGAAGCTGCTCCTGTTTGGAAGAGTGGAGACAGCAAATAACTAGACCTTTCTAGAGCTGATACCCCGATCATCACAAATCTGGGGTGGACGTGGGGCACTGCAGAGAGGGAGGGCTGCAGTAGTTCTGCAGGGAGGCTGGGGGGTTGGCAGGCAATGTCGGTGATGGAGATTTCAGACCCTCCCTGCTGTTGGTTGCAGAGATTTTCGTTGTTTAAGTAGAACTGCTGGGCACCAAGTAGACCGGGTAGTGAAAAATACTGGGGTCGTGACATTAGTTAGCCAGAAGGCGCTCAGTTCCAGGGAGCCCTTGGGTGTACCCTCTTTTGAAAAAAAAAGAAATCAATTCCATGAGCATAGCCCATACGTATGCACTTTTTAAAGTCCGCACACCAACGGCACAAGCGAATTCCTCCCACAGTCTTTTTGATTAGAAGAGAAAGAATTCTGAGACATTGCTTCTTGTTTAATCAACAAGTATTGAAATGGGCACTGTTTTCACGTACTTGCTGCTTTATTTACATACCTCGTGGTGTCCGAGTGTTTTGAAGTGTTGATTTACCCGACAAAATTGAAATAAGAAGGCCCTGTGTTCAGAGCCCCTAATGGTACCCTAATAAGAACAGGGCTCTACTTCTCCCATGTAAAATAAAACAACCAGAGTAGATGCAATGGGCTGTCTTTTGGGAGCTCAGGCCACACCTTCAGAGGACAAATATATCTTTCTCTAAGTAGGTGTGAGTTTTATTAAGTTAAATGGACACTAAAGCTATATTGAAGGGTAGTTCTTTATTTTCAAAAGGATTTCATGGGGGGGGAGGGAGGGTGTTCTTAAAATAGTCAAGTCCCAAGCACAACTAGAAGTAGTTTCATTTTGCACAGTTATGGTCCTTCCAGTGTAAAATAAGGGGTGACTTGGGAGGGGAGCGGCATGAGACAGATAGATATTAGAACTAGCAATGGAAGAGGGTTTTCTTAGGAATTTTATGCATAGCAAATAGTGTCTGGAGGCAAGGCTCCTGTGGAGTTGTAGGATCTTGGCCTGGGTTTCTTAACTGGCCGAATATTCAATTCAAGTTCTAAAGGAGAGGGAATTTTTTTTTTTTTTTAAATGACACCATGTGGTTTGCTGAGTCACTTTTCTGACCTGGCTCCTGTGTGTTTAAGAGTTAGAATGACCGTTACAAAGAAGACCCAGGAGCTGTGACTAAGATAAAAGGCCAGTTGGTGGGGAAGGAGCAGAGAAGTAAAAAAAGAAATGAAAAAGACCAGGCACGCACACACTCCTCCAGTTTAGCCTCTCAGGTTACATGTTTTCTGTGTAAGGCATTGAGGCACTGGTGTGTCACAGATACCCTTGGTGCATCCAGATGTCCCCACAGTC
>NW_006203676.1:278284-281965 GCF_000334495.1 Tupaia belangeri chinensis
ACCCACCCCCCCCCCCCCCCCCCCCATGGAGGCTAGATTCAGGTCTCACTGGAGAGAAGCCTCATTTCCCAACTCTCCTTACCTCTCCTCCCAGGGTGAGATGTGGCGCTAGAGTATGTAGGTGCCTCTAAAAGCCCAAACCACGGCTACATGTCAATGTAAAACGGTCTTAGAATAGTATCGTATTAGAGATGACCCTGATGAGTCACGGCCCTCACTTTCGAGGCTGACGTCAGGGGAGACCGCCAGCCCCTCCCATCTCCTTGGAGCCTTCAGCAGGGACCGCACCGGGGAAGACAAGATGGATGGAGGGGCTAACCCAGGGTGGCACTCCTGGCGCTTTTCTTCCCTACAGGAGAGGGTACCTGCAGGGGCTGCAAGGCCAGCCATGGCCCCTCCCTCTCACCACCACCGGGCCTCCTGGGTCTCGCCTGGTTTACTCGCCTACCTCCCCCTTCCTCCCTCCCAGCTGCCCTCCCTCCCAGTGGTGCAGTCTGGGCGGCTTCGCTGACAACTGCTTCCCGAGGCTGCCTGAGGCCTCCCAGAGTGACAGGGTCTTAGGAACTCCGAGGTGGGGAGGTGGGCGGCCCATCACCAGGCTCCCCAGTGCTTCATGCCCGCCCTCCCGTCACTCCGCTAGAGAACTGGACTCTCACAGCATTGCTTATTTTTTCCAGAACTCCTAGAGGGTAACTCTCTCCTGGTGTTTCCTGTCAAGGACCCCCTCCCCATACTAGAGCAGTGCCTGCAGAGTATGGAGAAGTGCTCAGTTCCTTTTAAAAAAAAGTAAATTGAAAAGCAAGCCTAGGTATCATTTTTTTTCTACTTGACTTAAGCCTGTTTTCCAAAAAAAAAAAAAAAAATTGGTTTGCACTAACACGTCTGAAAAGCCCTGATAGGAGAATGCGTTCCTCATCATTTATATTTATGTCACCATCACATAAGCCTAAATGTATATAAGTTATAATCCTCTTCATCTACCTTCCTGATACACATCTTTGTGGACTAACGGTCTCTAAACACTTACTTTATTACACACATTTGTTTTGTGACAAATCTTGCCAACATACCTTTTTAAAGTTTATACATGAGGGGGCAAATGTCAGAAGTAAATGGAAAAAAAAATTCCAGTATCTGGCTTGATTCTGATATTTACACTGAAAATGAAATTTCATATCTCTAGCTTATGGGGGAAGAAACCTTCTTAGTTGCATATTGGCTTTAAAATAGTTTCATTTAATATCCCCACACATATACTTCCCATTTATTGTATGCCTTATAATTTGGCCTACAACAAAAACACTCTGCAAAGTGGATAGAACACATCTTCTATAGAATGCCAAAACACAACAATTTGTTTGATTTTTTTTTTTGTAACTGGTGAAATTTCTTCTTTTGTTTAGTTCCCGAATGATATATTACTTCAAGATTTTATATATTGTTATAAAAGAAGTACCTGAAGACTGCAGAAACTAAAGCTCCATCTCTTCCCCATAATTCCGCTTCAGGGATAACCTCAGTTCCCAATAGGATCAGGAAAGGAAAACCTTCCTAGTTTTATTTCTTTTAAGAATTATTTCATTTAACTTTATTTATTTATTTACTTTAATTTGACCAAAGAGAGACAGAATGAGGGGGAGAGAAGAGAGAGAGAGAAAAAAAAGAAAGTGAAAAAGCAAGCAACCAGGTCCGGGACTTGAACCGCAGTCAGCCATGTGGGAGTCCTGTGCCCTTAACTACCACATCACCTGCTGGCCCCCCTAGTTGCTCCTTTCCCTGGCTGAAATGATCAATTTTAGTTTCTCCCTATGCTTTCAGGAGCCTTCAATCGGAGGAAACGAAATTCCATCTATGTCACCGTGACTTTGCTTATTGTGTCCGTGTTAATTCTCACGGTGGGCCTTGCTGCAACCACCAGGACCCAGAACGTGACTGTTGGAGGTTATTACCCAGGAGTTATTGTAAGTATAGAAGACATAAGTGGGTCTCAGTAGCTTGCTGGCTACAGACATTTGGGCTCTATTCTGACAGGTTTCAATTCTGTTTGAGTTTCTAGTGTTTGCACAGATTTCCTCCTTCAGTATCTCTCTATATAGAGAGGCAACTCTGGGCCGGTTAAGAAGAGCATTGGAGGGGCCAGCAGATGGCATAATGGTTACATCACTGGACTCCCACATAGTCGACTGCAGTTCGAGTCCTGGACCTGGCAGCTTAAAACTCATGCCAGGTGCACATGCATGTGTGCCCAAAATCTCGAGAAGAGAATGGAGAAGAAATTGCAGTGTGACCATCCCCCAGTGGGGTGATTTCTCACTTCCTGTTTCTCTGGCGAGCGCGTGTACTCTATAGCAAAAATTCTCCATCAAAAAAAAAGAAAATAAAAGAAAAGCATGCGAGGACCCAGCTTCAGTGGCACATGCTGCTAAGATGCTGTGCTTCACAGGCTGGGGCCACATGGGAGCCCTGAGTCCAATTCCTGTTACAGCCTAAAGCCAGGCATGGTGGCACACTCCTGTAGTCCTGGATGTGAGGCTGAGGCAGAAGCATTGTGACAGAGAGACCCTGTCTTTTAAGAAAGATAAGAGCCCTGTACTGGAAATTAAAAGAGTCTCTGAGCCATTCCTAACTAGCACTGTGCTCCCTAAGGCCCTTTCTCTCTGGGCTTCTGCTCTCCTGTATGTAATATGGTCATCTGATCTTACCTGAAACTTAAGGACCCCAGCAGCTTGACAATAAATGGCCAACACCACTTATCTCCAAAGTGATCCTACACTCATAGCAGGAAAAACATGTGGGAGCTCTTCTCCTAATATATGTATATTTCATTTATTTATAAATTCTATACATGTTCATATAACTCGTATAAAAATGGAAATTCAAAAATTAGGTTAAAAGAAAAGAAACCATTTTTTTCCCTTAGCTTTTTGCCATAGGGTGTGTGCACTTGCCAGAGAAAGGGAGGAAGTGAGAAATTACCCGTAAGGGAGATGGCCATACCTCAATCCCTTCTCCGCTCAGGGATTTTGGGCATGCACACACATGCACTCAGCTTGTTTCAAGCCACTGGGTCTGAGACTTAAACCACAATCTGCCACATGGGAATCCAGTGCTTTAATGACCACGCCACCTGCTGGCCCTAAACAATGATTTTTTTAAAGAATTTTTTAATTTAATTTTATTTATTATTTTCTAATTTGACAGAGAGAGACAGAGAGGGAGAGAGGAGGAAAGTGAGAAAGCGAGCCGCCAGGTCGCCAGGTCTGGAACTCAAACCGTGGTCAGCCATGTAGGAGTCCAGCACCTTAATCCCCATGCCACCTGCCAGCCTCTAAACAATGATTTTTAATATCTTCATGTGATCAAGAACTAAAATATCACCAAATGACGTGTATTTAAGTGTGAAGTTTGTCATTAAAGATAGTAGCTGTAAACTCTTATTTCAAATGGCTAATTATCACTGGATAATTGTGAATATTTTGACTGAGTTCTCATTGGAGTCATTGTTTTTTAATGTCACTCTCAAAATGTGGCTAACAAAAAGCTCACTCTGGAAGTTAGCAGCATCAACTTTGCTACTTTCTCGGTGCTCACTTGTGCTTTTTACATTATTAGGGTAAATTAAAGATCGCCCTGGGAACCAGCAGTTAGCGTAATGGCTATGTCGCTGGACTCCCACGTAGT
>NW_006203676.1:282160-289499 GCF_000334495.1 Tupaia belangeri chinensis
CCAAAAAAAAAAAAAAGATTAAAAAAAAAAAAAAAGATTGCCCTAATTCAATTCGTGGTTTCTCAACGGGAATCTTTCTAAACCTCTTATCCATTTTGTGGGGACTAGTTTAGTTGAAGCTAGATGATGCAGTCCAGACACAGGTAAAATGCCTTACCACCAACGCTTTGCTGCTGGGAACTTGCCCTCCTCCCACAGGAGCGTTCATCCGATCATCTGCTATTCACATGGATGAAGGGCGCCAGGGATAGTCCACTTATTGAGTCTCAGTAGCCTTTCATTTCTTATTTTAGATAAACAATAAATAGGAAACAGGAGTTCTAATACCTTGTTTCCATGTCTCAGTGGTTTTACCCACCCCCAAGGTACTTGCAATTCACTTCGGAGACTGCCGAAGTGGTTGCATAAAAAACCTCATTCGGCTCCACATACTCTGCTGTTGAACCTAAAAACCTAACTCTAGAGGGTGGATTATATCTTTAAGATCAATTAAATGACTCCCCAGTTGTAGTTGCTAGAGAGAGCAAGGAGGAAGTTTAGGATGGTTCATTAAAAAACATATATTTTAGGACAGTAAAGAGGTCAGATTTATTTGTTGTTTTGTTTCATTTTTCGCTCTCTCGCTCTCTCTCGAGGTGGGGGTTGGAGAAAGGAGCAAATGCAGGGGAAGGGATTAAGATGATGTCTTTGACACACCAGTGCTGAGTGACCAAGCCTGCAGCCTGTTGCCTAGGTCACCGATTCCATTCCACAATCAGCCTCTTCAGCAGTCCTTGAGAAGCTGGGGCCTGACGCGGGCTGTACCTCCCTGAGAGCTGGACTGCCAGGGAAGTGCTTTCGCAGCTCTTGGGCAGGGAGGGCTCCCCACAGCTGAGGGCAGGTGTCCCGCAGACACCGTTTGGTGCCCTCTGTTAAACATGTGATGTGAGAACTCACCCAGTCAGCTTCCTGTGGTGAGGCAAAAAAAAAAAAACAAAAAAAAAAAACAAAAAAAAAACAGTCGTCAGCAGAATTGGGTTTTATTTTTAAACACAAGCAAGGGGCGGGGGAAGGAAAAGAGGAGGTAAGATAGCATTTTGGTGGCTTAGAAAGCAATTTATAGGGTCTGTGTGACTTTGTGTGCTTCAGGTAGCTACATTAGTAAAATATTTCTGATATGAGCAAATGCTCAAGCCAAGATTCAGAGTCACCGTGGGTGAGGGGAAAGTATTTGCCATTTTATTTACGAGTACAAACTCCTATTCATGAACAGTGGCTATGAACCCTCTCTGTAGAGTACCTGACTGTGTGGCTAGGCCCCACAACGTTAACAAAGGAAGGAGGGAGCCTGCTTGTTGTTGCTCAAGTACCTGACGTTCAGCTGCACTGGAAGTTGAAGCAATGAGGGTGTGTGGCTGTGTGTGTTTCACTAAAAGCTAATATGGAGGTGTTAATAGGAAAGCCACCCCTAATGGACAGCTTGCTGCCATGGTTTAACCTTTAAACATTTGCTCTCCTAGTTCCTGTAGATCGTTTCTTTAAAATGGATTTTAATTACAGAAAGCGAAAGGGGAAGATAATAGATTTAAAGCAGAAAAATCCATTTGAGTGTAGAGGTCAGATCATGTTGTAACAAACACAATTACGCCTCATACCTCTGAATCGGTAGATGCCTGGAATGGGGTGCTTTGACTAATTGAATAGTTTGGTTATTAGGGAGTTGCTATGTAAACTCTAAGCCAATGGCTTTCCCACCCTGGTGTGAATAAAAATGACATAGTGAGCCTGTACAAATCAGGTCTCTACTCTCTACCCCTGGAGATTCTGATTCAGTAGGTCTGGGTAGGCCCCAGGATTGTGGATTTTCTCTTTTCTTTTCTTCTTTTTTCTTCTTTAACTAAAAATTTCCCTGATTTGTTCATGATGGGGCACATGTGCCTGAAAGAAAGATAGAGAGAGAGAGAGACACCCTCCACAGGGTCTGGTCACGCTATGATCCTCTTCTTTCAGTCTTCCAGCCAGTTAGATCCTGAGCACTCGTGCATGTGCCTGACAAGTTTCAGGCTGAAGGGGCCAGGGATTCGAACTGCAATTGCCATATGGGATCTGGCTTCTCTTGAGCAGCACATCACTGCTGCTTCATGGAGCTGGCTTGGAATGTGAATTTTATTTTCATAACCTAACTTCTGATAGAAAAAGTAGTACTAGTTAAATCTTTGTTTTAATAAGCACCACAGAGGAGTCTAATTTAGGTAGACTAGCAACTATCCAGAGAACTAAAGCATACTAAAATATACTTAGCCACAAAACCAGAAGGAGCATAATGTGGCATTTTAAGATTCTGCATGTCAAATTGTTTATTTTGACATTACCACTGTGCAGAACTATGAACACTTGTCAGGTTCTTTGCAACTCTGCTCTTTCGGACTCTGGTTGTGTTAATTATACATGAAAACTTAAATTTTCAAACCAAGCAAATTAGGGAGAGGTTATTGGAGTAAAAGATTTGCTGTACAATCCACTTAAATATTAAGATCTTAGGCATTTAAAATCGAACTCGATTTGCATAACTCTGGATGATGGGAAACTTCTGGGAGCATCTTTATCCTGCCAAATGAGATGGCTTTGTACAGTGAGGCGCATTATAATATTAATAGTATGTTAGCTACTCTACCTGAGGTAGAAGGCAGTATCACAGTTCTGAGAGACATATGCACACATGCAACTAAAAGATGTGCTAATCTGTACAGGCTGGGCTGTAAAGTAGTTTTCTTTTTTAATTATTGCCAGAGGGGCATGCGCCCTCACGCATGTACATGCACACTCATGAGAAAGAGAGAGAATAATAGAGTACTCCCCAATGGGCCGTGGTCACACCACAGTCCTTTTTCCTCCACTGCTCCTTTGTGTCAGGATCTTGGGCACACACGCACACGCAGCCGGCGAGTATTTCAAGCTGCCGTGGCTGGGATTCCAACAGCAGTTGGCCATGTGGCATCGGGCTCTCAATGCACAGCACTTAAACACTGCACTATGGGTCGACCCTGAACTGTAAAAATTTTAAAGATTAAAACTGACGGGCCCAGCGGGTGACATGGTAGTTAAGGGTGCCAGACTCCCACATGGCTGACCCTGGTTTGAGTCCCGGACCTGACAGCTTGTTCTCTCTCTGTCTCTCTCTCTCTAATTGTGTCTCTCTCTCTGGTCAAATCTAAATAAATAAATAAAGTTAAATAAAATAATTCTTAAAGAAAATTTAAATGGACAAAGACAGACAAATTGGCTTAAGATTTGTACTGTCCTCAGATATTCCAGGCATATTTCATTCCAGAAGAATTCTGGTGAGTTTTCTACTCTGAAAGCCTAACATTCCAGGAGTGTCCAGGAGAAAGAGGCTTCTAACTGTGTTTCCCATGAAACCCACAAGATGGAGTTGGACCCCTGATCAGTGGGGAAAACAATTCATTCTTGCACCCTCTCCGCAGCTCTTGTATTTTTAGGGCCCGTATTAACCTGGGTTTTCTTTCAGGAAAGAAACCGGGAGTTTCTTCCTTCTTTTTTGGGGGGGGTGGAGGATAATAGAAAATTATATCAGAATTACCATGGGTCATTAGCAGGGACAAAAGGGATCATTTAAAACATCAGTAGCTTAGAAACCTTCTTTAGGCCAGCATGGCTTCAATTTCACATGCAGAGTCTCTTTTGCTAATTCCACAAAGTTTTTTTTATTACCTTGAATGCTTAGAAAATAAAAGGTGCTCTGTAGAGAGGGATTTTGTAGTTTATTGTGAATTGAGCAAACCTTTATCCACATTTTCTTGAAGATGTTTTCATTATTCTTTGGAATATTTACAGTTTTTACTGTATGGACAAATTATAGTTGTATATGTTTATGGGATACAAAGTAGTCTTGTGATTTTTGAGTACAATATGGAATGATTCAATTAAGCTAATTATTATATCTATCACCTCGCATGTTTAACATTTTTTGTGCTGAGAACATTAGAAATGTCCTATCTTACTGTAGCTGAAATGTACAATATTCAGTTATTAGTTATACTCAGCATGCTATTGATCTACAAAAAAACACTTCCTTTTCCTCTCTAACTGAGGCTTTGTACCCTCTATCATTTCCCCATTTCTCCACTCCCCAGCCTCTGGTAACCACCACTCTGCTCTCTGTATCTGTGAGTGCAGTGGTTTTAGATTCCACATGTAAGTGCAACTGTCTCTAAAATATAAATTCATTCTGAATTAACTTAGTAAATATATTTTCAAAATGAGAATTGAATCTTGATTTGCTGGATAAGATTTCTTTTCAAATATATTAATGTAATGTTATTCATCATTAGCATTATTATGTGTAATTTTTCAACAGGGCACTTGCACTCACCAGAGAGAAACAGAGAGAAAGAGGAAAAGCGAGAAAGAAAGCCGCCAGGTCCAGGACTCGAACCATGGTCGTCCATATGGGAGTCCAGAGCCTTGACCACCATGCCAACGGCTGGCCCCTGGATAAGACTTTTAAAATGCCACAGGTCCTAACCTTCATTGGCTCCCTGTTGCTTTCTTAACATTCCATTCAAAGCTCTCCAAAGATGCCCCAACCTGGTCTCCCATTACTTCTCCTTTGCCTAAATTGTCAATTCACAATCCTCTGAATGTGACTTGGGCTTTTCTGCCTTGGTGCTAGCACCCAGATTGTTCCTCCATGCCTGGAATGTTCTCCCTGCTTTATATCTAAATGCTCTGTCCCATCCAGCTTTAAGACACAGCAGGAACGTTTCCCAACTACTGGGGTTCACAGTGTTGTCTACCATCTTTAAACTCCCTGCTGTAGATTCCTAGAACATACTCATATCCAGCTTTGTGACGTCTGTTGGGCCATATTCTCATTTAGCTTTATTTATACAAGTCCACAAGCCCTTACCTGAGCCCTTGGGTCACACGTGATTCAGAATTTAAACGTTTTTATTTTAGAAAAATTATACAGTGCATATATTACCTAACACCCCCACAGAGTCTTGAGAAACACCCTGTAATCAAGCACCTTCATGTTTCTATAACGAAATGTGAATCTTTACATTAAGTGGAATGAAGATGATAAAATGACCTCACATCAGTTCAAGGTCAGGTTTGTTACCAAGTTAGTTACCAAAAAAGCCCCCTCCCCAAACAAAAACAAAAACAAAAAAACAAAAGTCTTTGTGGATTTCAGGATTATAGAAAAGGATTGTGAAGCATTTTACCTAATTATACTAAGAGCTCCTGGAGCCCGAGTCTCATTGGTCTTGTTATCATACATCATCCCGCTGTCTGGTCTCCAACTCACAGATCAAACGTAGTGCCAGCTGCAGAGTAGATGTCCATTTAATATTTTCTTAACGACTAATCTTTCTGAGCTTTTTCCCTGAGTGTCTAGAATACTGCATGGGAACAGGCATAGGTGATAGGGTCCAGCTCTGAAAGAGCCCTCGAATCTGACTTTGACTTCTAAAGATTGGTCTCTCCCCCAAACCCCCACAAGTGGAAGGCCACCCAAACCAAGCAAACTGGTTATTTGTTCACGTAATGGGGAATCAAGATGGAAGTCTAAAGGTCTGAACATTACATGATTCTATGAAGCTCTTGACAGGAGACCACAGAGCTTAACTTCCTGAAGTTTTAGACCAGCAAAGCAGCAGCTGCCCATTTTCAGGAAACTCTATTGGTTTCTTTCATTATTTCCAACTCCTCAGCTCTTTCCAAAAAATAACTCCCTGCAGAGAACTTCTCTAGGGAGCAACAATGAGGCCCTTATGATTTGAAGTTCACTATTTTACTAGCCCTGACCACAAAACCAGCATGGTCAGAGGACTGAGGGCTGGTCCTGGCCCTGAATTTGATGTAAGAGGGAATGAAAAGGCCTTACAATTCTCTACGCCTCCACTTGCCTATCAAATGGGAGTGATATCAAATCCACCAAACTTTATAGCATTCCTGTGACCAAAATTGGGGGCAAATGCCTCCTCAGCTTAATATACTTTTCAAGGGGCCAGCAGGTGGAGCGGTCATTAAGGCACTGGCCTCCCACATAGCCCACAGTGGTTCAAGTCCTGGACCTGGTGGCTTGCCTTCTCACTTTTCCCTCTCTTTTTCTGTCTCTCTCTGGTCAAATTAAATAATAATAATAATAAATAAATAAATAAAATAAAGGGTTTTTTTTTTTAAGTGCATTTCAAAAGTAAGGTAGTTTTAGTGACACTGGTGATTTCATTTACCAATCATCTTATCCTTTAAGCCTATATAAAAGTGTCTCCTCCTCTATGAAACCTTAGAGGTACCATTTATTTAGCAACCTACCTTATGCAAGTCATGCTACATACTTTATCTCATTTAACCAACCTTGTGTGGAAAGTACTATTATGATTCCATTTTATAAGTGAGGAAAGTGCAACATGGTTAAGGGACTGACTCAAGGTCACACAATTTGGAGAGATGTTTGTTATAGGGCAAATGCACTTGCCAGAGAGGTAGTGACAGAGAGACAGAAAGCTAGAAATCACCCCCAGTGAGGATGGCCATGCCACAATCCCTTCTCCTCCATTCTCCTTTTCGGCACGCATGCATATGTGCCCAACGTGATTTGTTGGGGTTTTTTTCTTAATAATTATTTTATTCAACTTTATTTATTTATTTTAATTTGACCAAATAGGGACAGAATGAGAGAGAGAGAGAGAAAGTGAGAAAGTAAGCCAGCAGATCCAGGACTAGAACCATGGTCAGCTATGTGGGAGTCCAATACTCTTAACCACCATGCCACCTGCCGGCCTCCCAGTGTGAATTTTAAGCCACTGGGTCTAGCACTCGAACCATGCATGGTTCACTATATGGGAGTCCAGCAATATAACCATTACACCAGCTGCTGGTCCCAGATAACACAGTTTAAAAGTAGCAGAGCCAGGGATATAATCCAGAATAAAAATAAATTATACCCTGCTCTTGTACCATTTGTTTTTACCTTGCCTGTGGTCCTTAACCCATAGTCTGTCTCTCCCTCACTAGACTGTGAGCTGTTGGAGATCAAAGGCCATGTCTTCTTATTTATCCGACATAAAGGTACACAGTGTATGTTAGAAAATTGAATGGATTGAAGTGAGACAGAATGGAATGCAAAAAAAGGAAAGGGAACTGGATGAAGTCACCGTCTGGCCTAGGATTTTCAATTCTGGAGTGTTTTCTTTTAAGTCAATTCCACAAAGCTTTGGCTTACTTTTTTTTTTTTAATTTTGCTATAGGGTGTGTATGATTGCTAGAGAGACAGAGTGATAGAGAAAGCGAGAAAGAGAGAAAGAAAGTGAGAAAGCACCCCCCAGGAGAG
>NW_006203676.1:289576-300617 GCF_000334495.1 Tupaia belangeri chinensis
AGCGTCGGGTTCGGGGACCAAAAGAGCTTAGCTGGCCTTGAGGGACCCAGCTGCCGTAACCATCACACCACCAACGGGCCCCTTAGCCCACTTCTGACCACTGCCATTAGAGTTATTTGGGAATTTCAAGAACAGTGCCTTTGCTTCTGGTCTTAGGGCAAAAACTGCTGTCGGGATTTAGCAGATGTTCTATGAATATCTCTGGAAGTTGATGAACTGTTTAATAAAAGGACTTATTTTCCCTGTAAGAAGCTGCCTTCAGATTCTTTTCATCACCACAAGTGGCCCAGAGTGCCACACACACAGACTATTCATGGAATTCCTCCCAAAATGTAAAAGTTGTGGGAAGCCCAGGAGGCCCGAGCTCTTCAGTAGCTCTGAAGCAGGGAATGGGAGGTATGATGGTTTACATCTCAAACGGACAAGTATTGGACAGCCAAAGTCAGTCCCCATGGAGGTTATCTTTGATAACAGATTTTTTCTGGGGAATAGCAGAGTTTGTAGTTTTATTTTTCAAAACTCTGCATCAGCAAGATGAGGCTGTGGAAACTCATCTGATTCCAGATATGATGACGGAAGAGGGCCACCCGGAAAGCCTCCTCGAAGAATGGGTTGAATCAATCATCTGTGTGGCCCCAGTCCTCCTCCAGTGGCTGGTGGACGAGGAAGGTAAACGTGTGCTCTAAGAGGCAGACGACTGGACGTGCACATTCGTAAGCAGGAGGAAGCCATCAAGGAGGAGAGGTCTGACCATGCCACACAAGTTAGATGAGGATTGCTCTGTGTCCTCACAGATGAATGAGGTCATGCTGCGAATTTCCTCTGCAGGGATCTGGCCTGACTGATATGCAGTTCTATAAATGCACATGTTTGTCTCATTATCTTTTTGGTATAGTTGATTAAAGTATTGTATAGTTTTTTTCTTGAAAATAAGTAAATATTTTTAGGTTGCAAAAAAAATTTAATTAATTGAAAAGAGATAGAATGGGGCCAACAGGTGATATGGTAGTTCAGGTGCTGGACTCTCACATGGATGACTGAGATTCGTGTTCCAGACCTAATGGCTTGATGAATCATGCCAGGCGCATATACATGCATGCCCAAAATCCCAAAAAGGAGAAGGCATTATAGTGAGGCCATCTCCCTTGGAGGGTGATTTTTCACTTTCCTTCTCACTGTCTCTCTCTCTGTGGTGAATGCATGAGCCCCATGGCAAAAACCTTAAAAGAGAAAAAAAATAATAACTATTCAGACAAATCTAGTCTGAATTTTTTAAGGAAGGATCCTTGAAATTACCAAGGTAAGATCTGAAATTTTCTGAAACATGGAAACTCAAGAGATACAGCTAAGAAAAGGAACTGAACCACCCAGTCAGCTGAAATTATCAGCCTGAAATCAGGAAAAATTCTTCACTGGGAAAGGATGATTGAGGGATCCCTAGCAGTCTCTGATACCATCCTAGGAGTCCTGGCCTCAGGCCCTAGTGAAAAGAAGCTCTAGAGATCCACAGGGCTGCATAACTCCCAGGAAGGATCTCACCCCAGTTAACCGCAAGTCGCAGGACCCAAACAGCTGCAGAGCTTTGCCATTTTATTTTTCCTTTGGAGAGTTTTTTTGCTACAGGGCACATGCGCTTGCCAGAAAGACAGAGAGACAGGAAGCAAGAAATCACCCCCCAGGGGCAATGGTCATGCCGCAATCCCTTCTCCTCTATTCTCCTCTCAGGATCTTGGGCACGCACGCACACGTGCCCAGCGTGAGTTTTAAGCCACCGGGGACTATGGTTGACTACATGGGAGTCCAGCAACATAGCCATTACGCTAAGTGCTGGTCCCAGCAGTGCCATTTTGATAATGGGAGTAACCACTGAAGTGAAACCTGCCCCAAGGACAGAGAGCCTGCAAAGTTTCAAATCCCTGAGACCCACAGAATCCCACCAGACCTGGATAGGTGGATGCAGTGGCTGAGCAGGAGTGTTGTGATCCCTGTATCCAAAAACTTATATGTGCAGTGTTACACACTCTAGAATATGGGCAAATCAATCCACAGCATAAGGACTGCTCCGAGGGACAAAACCAGGTGTTTGAGTATAACCTCCTCTTCTCCCACAGAGAAGACCGACTAGAAGGCATGCACTTCTGACCGACTAGAAGGCATGCACTTCTGACCGACTAGAAGGCATGCACTTCACATGGCCTTGGGCCCAGTGAAGGCTAAATCCAAAAATCTGCAGTGCTGCATAACCCCAGGAAAGGAACTCATCCTGGTTAACCCCAAGTCCCAGGCCCCAAGTGGCTACAGAGTGGCACAATTTTGAGAATGTAAACCTGCCCCAAGGATATATGACCTGCAAATATTCACATCTTTGAGACTCATAGACATCCTACCAAACCCATGTGAACAGTTGTAGTGGCTGGGTTATAGGACTATGACCCTATCATTGAAGCCCGTACAGCATTATACACACCACAGTATAGACCAGTGCAGCAAGAGGACTGCTGTGAGGAAGAGATCATGGTATATGAGTGCACACCCCACTTCCTCCCAGAAGAGACTAAGGAAACCTTATGTTCCACCCACTTTGTCTGACTGGTAGACTTGTGCCCACACTACCCTTCCCTCAGTGCATAATTCCAGAAATAGATGATCACGCCCTCTATTGTCACACGCAGTGAAGCTTCTCCTGATCTCTCCAACAGTGAATTAAGGGGAGGGAAGGAGAGAGGTGGCTGATAGGAAATTGCTGGGGATCCCCCTCCCCAGGCGGAGAGGAAGAGATAGAGGCATAACCTGGAGCACATCACCCATACCCACTGGCCCCTGCTAGAACCACATAGTGCAATTCAGAGCAGCCTTTTGCCCCCACAGGCCTCAGCTAGTACTGAGTGGGCCTATTCAGAGCATATATGTGCACTCACTATTCTTCAATAGTGACCTGCAAGCCTATTCAGACCATTCCCATGCCCCCATTGACCCCTGCTAGTGCCCAGAGGCCCATCCCAAGTTTTTTTTCTGCACTCCTGCTGACCCTACTGGTGCCAAGAGGGCCAGTTAGAGCACCCCTTACCCCCACCAGGACCTGACAGTGCCCTGGAGACCTGCTCTGAGTGTATTCACATTCCCATTGACCAATGCTAGCACATGGGAGGCCCACCTAGAGCACCTCTGTGCCTCTATTGACTCTGCTAGCACCCCAGAGGCCCACCTAAAGTGCCCAGCATCCCTGATGGCCCCCACTAGTAACATGGAGGCCCATCTAGAGTTCCTTCATACTCCTCCTGACCCTCACTGATACCCCACAGTCCTGTGCAGAGTACCTCCATGCCCCCTGGTAGCCTCTGCTAGTGCCCACACAGAGTACCCTCATTCTCCCCCTAGTGCACAAAAGGCTCACCAAGAGTGTTCTTATGAGCCCTCTTTTCCCTGCTAGTGCAGAGGAGACCAGCCCAGAGCACCCCGCCACCTCTGCTATCACCCTAGAAGGTGCCTCAGAATGTCCCCACTAGCCCCCACTGGTGCCTCAGAGGGCACCTCTGAGCACTGCTGGATCCTGGCTGGACTTTGCTAGTTCTTCAGAGGACTGATCAGAACACCCCTGTAAACAGAAAGTTAAATGGTGATTACTAAGATCTGAGAGGAGGGAGAAATAGGAAGGTAATGGTCATGAGATATAAAGTTCCAGTTATATGAGATAAATAAGTTCTGGAGATCTATTATACAGCTATGCTATTGTTTTGTGAGGTTCTTTTGTCCACCAAAGGATGGCTCAAACAGAGATGCAGGAAGTTGGAAAAAGATGCAAGGCACTGATGTCATGTTGTTTATTGGCTGAGTTTAATTGGAGCTCACAGAGCTCTTAGCAGGTTTATAAAGTCTATAGCAGTGCTCTAGCAAGTGAAGTGCTTCCTCCCTCTTGGAGCTAGTAACACACATGGAGAACACTCACAGAGCAGCTTCCGCTCTCTCAGAGCTCACAGTGTGCAGATATGAGCTGAGCCAAGCTGAGCTGAGCTGACCTGAGCTGAGCCAAGCCAAGCTGAGCCAAACCAAGCTGAGCCGAGCTGAGCCAAGGCCATCAGGGCTCACCAGCCTGAACCAAGCCAAGCAGAGCAGGGCTAGCAAGCAGGGCTAGCTAGGAGGGCAGAGCAGGACAGCACAGTGCAGGGCAGCTTACAGGGCAGCACTAGCTAACCAGGTATCTCTTTTCTCTTAAAGGGGCTTCAGACAATAGTGGATCATTGCCAAAACCAGACTGTCACCACGCACCTGTGTGTTACATGGAATAAAACAGCGAAGTCATAATTACATAACAAGCATGCAAATGAGGTACAACTAATAACATAAGTTGTTTACCCTGTAGCCTTCAAACATGATAAGATCAGAAGTGAGGGAGCCAGACTAAACCATCCTGACTTCATTTGCAATGCAGCTATAACTAACAATATTCTATTTTTAACTCATCTTCTAAGATAGCTTTTTTCTTTTTTTTGGGGGGGGGGTGTTTCCCATAAAATTTTTGCTACAGGGTGCATGCGCTCACCAGAGACACAGAGAAAGAGAAAATGAGAATTCACCTACTCAGTGGGGATGGTCACACCACAATCCCTTCTCCTCTGTTCTCCTCTCGGGATTTTGGATATGTATGCACATATGCTCAATGCATTTCAAGCAGCTGGGTCCAGGACTCAAACTGTGGTCGACCATGTGGGAGTTCAGTGCCTTAACCACTACACCACCTGCTGGCCCCTTAGAAGGTACTTTTACATTGTGTTCTTACCTCATACACACACACACACACACACACATACACACACACATACACACAAATAATAATGACAATGAAGGGAGCAGGAGGAAACTTTGCAAAATTAGGTTTATGTTTATGGCTTTGATTGTGGTGATAGTATCACAAATTTATAATTATCCCCAATCTCATCAAGTTGCATATATTAAATTTGTACAGCTTTTACATGTTAATCATACCTCAATGAAGAGTTTTAAACTTTTACATGGGATTGGGAGTGGTCTCAAGTAGACAAAACAATCTTTAAAAAGAATAAGTTTGAGGACTCACACTACCAAACTTCAAGACTCACTACAAAGCTAAAATAATTCAAACAGGGCATTGGCATAAGGAAATATTTTAAAATGGAATAGAGAACCCAGAAATAGACCCTCATATGTATTTTCAGTTGATTTTCAACAAGGATAATGAGACCATTCAATGGGATAAAAGACAGTCTTTTAAAAAAATGATGCTGAGACAACTGTGTGTCCACATACAAAAGAATGTAGGTTGACTCCTTTCTTACATCATTTGCTAAAATGAACACAAAATAAATCAAAGAGCTACTGTTAACAGCTAAAAATTTTAATTGTTAGAAAATATATGGAGAAATCTACAGAACATTGGATTTTTCTCTATTCTTTCATGAGAATGAGAGACAAATAGACAATGAGAGAGAGAGAAACAAGAACCCTCAACAGGGCCTCATGCCACTATCCCCACACTTAGTCTTCCTAGCCAGTATCATGAATGAATGCCCCCAGCATATAAAAATTAACTGGAGAACCAACCTATAATCTTCCAAATGAATTTAGAAACTCCCTTGAGCAATATGTTACTATTATGCACCTAGCCAGACTTATGGCATTGGATTTGGTAACAACGTTATACATACACAGACAACAAAATGAAATATTGGGTCATCAGAAAGGTCATGACACATTTTTGCCTAGAAAATAACACAGAAAAATATGTCATGATGACCCAATAGCTACAAGAGAACTTCAAAAAGGGTCTTGAAAATGGACTCATAGTATAACTTGATTTTGGTGCAAAAACAATTTAATCCATTGATTTTTTTTGATACTATACATTTCCTGTGAACTTCTTGAAGACCCCCTCATAAAATGAACTTTATCAAAATTAAAAGCTTTTGTGGGGCCAGCTGATGGCATGGTGCTTGAGGTGGCTAAATTTCCCATGGCTAACTACGTGGTTCAAGTCCAAGAAGCAGTGGCTTGAAAAACATGCTGGACACATGTACACATATGTCCAAAATCCCATAGGGATGGAAAATAGAGGAAAGAAGATTGTGACTATTCCCCATGAGGGGTGCTTACTCTCTCCCCCCCCCTCTCTCTCTCTCCCTTTCTTCCCACAAGTGCACATACCCTCTGGAAAATTTTTTTAGAAAGAACTTTTGGGTATCAAAGACACCATTAAGAAAATGAAAAGATGGGGACCAGCAGGTGGCATGGTGGTTAAGGTGCTGGACACTCCCACATGGCCGACTAGGGTTCAAGTCCTAAATCTTGTGTCCTACTTTCTCACTTCCTCTCTCTCTCACTCTCGCCCTCTGTCTCTCTCTGGTCAAACCAAAAAATAAATGAATAAATGAATAAAATAAAATAAATAATTTTTAAAAAAGAAAATGAAGAGATAACCTACAGTATGCTTTTTATATATCTGCAAGAAAAAAACATGTATTTGACAAAAGATCAATTCATATCTAGACAACAGAAACAACTCCTAAAACACAACAAAAGCTAAATTATCCAATTCAAAAATAGACAAAAGTCTTGAATAGACATGTCTCCAAAGAAGATGTACCAAAATGGCCAATAAGTATGTAGAAAAGATGTTCAATATTATTATCATCAGGAGGATGCAAAATAAAGCCACAGTGAGATACCATTTCATATCTAATAGGACTGATATAATTTTGCTTTAAAAAGAAAATAAGTGTTGGTGTGGATGTGAAAAAATTAGAAACCTCATGCATTGACGGCGGAAATGTTAAATGGTGCAGCCATTTGAAAAACTGTTTCTCAAAGGATTAATCATAGAATTGCAATATGATCCACTAATTTTACTCCTATATACAAATTCCTATAATTCAAAATAATTGAAAACAGGGACCTAAAAAGATCAGTGTTCATAGCCACATTATTCACAACAAACAAAAGGGGGAAAACCCAATTGTCAAATCAATAAAAGAACAGATAAACAAAATGTGTTATATACATATTATGAAATATTATTCAGCCATAAAAACGAATTACATTTAGGAACCAGCAGTTGGTGTAATGGCTATGTCACTGGACTCCCATGTAGTCGACCACAGTTCAAGTCCCAGACCTGGTGGTTTAAACTCACACCAGGCACATGTGCGTGCATGCCCAAGATCCTGAGAGGAGAATGGAGGAGAAGGGATTGCGGCGTGGCCATCTGCCCTGGGCAGTGATTTTTCGCTTTCTATCTCTTGGTCTCTCTCTGTCTTTCTGGCGAGTGCATGCACCCTCTAGAAAAAAATAAAAACTAATTACATTTTGATACAGAATAATACATGGATGACCCTTGAAAATACTATGCTTAGTTAAATAAGTCAGACACAGTAGGACATATATGATTCCAATGATATGAGGTGCCTAAAATAAGCAAATTCCTAGTCCTAGAGACAAAACGTAGAATAGAGACTACCATGGACTAGGAGTAGAAGGTACATGCCAAGTATTGTCTTTTAATTAGGTAGATTTTTGTTAAGACTGATGTTTTTAAAGTTATGAGTACATATAGTGTTAAAAGTTATGAGTACATAACACTATATGTACTCATAACTTTAAAAACTTTATGTCCCTCCAAAATTCACATGTACAAACCTAATCTCCAAGGTAATGGTATTAAAAGGAGAGGACTTTGAGAGGTTATTTGGTCAGGAGGGCTCTGCTCTTTTGAATGAGACTAGTGCCCTTACAAAAGGGCTTGAAGAAGCCTATTTGATCCTTCCACTACATGAGGATATAGTATTCAGCCCTTCTGTTATGTGAGGACACTCAGAGGGTGACAGCATGGGAAACAGCCCATACCAGAGACCAAATCTGATGGCACCTTGATCTTGGACTTTCCAGCCTCTAAAACTATGAACAATAAATTTCAGTTGTTTATAAATTATCCAATCTAAGATATTTTGTTATAATATCTGAATAAACTAAAACAGTGAAGATGTTTACACAGTAATATGACCATATTTAATGCCACTGTAGATTAACAAATTATTAAAGTGATAAACATGTGTATTTACCACAATTAAAAATATTTCTTTGAGGGCCAGCTGGTAGTGTGGTGGTTAAGGCAGCTGGATCCCACATGGCTGACTGTGTGGATCAAGTCTCAGACCTAGTGACTTGTAAAACACACCAGAAGTGTGTGTGTGCATGCCCAAAATTCCAAAAGGAGGGAGAAATGGAGAAGAGGGATTGGGGCATGACCATATCGACGGGGGTGCTTTCTCTCTCCCTTTCTCTTTGTCTTCCTCCAATTAGCACATTTTCCTATATAAAAAAAAAAAATCTACTTGAGATATAGATTCTCATTCTCCCATTAAATTGGATGTGTACACACATTTCATAATAGTCCATGAGGGGTCTTGTCCATAATTATTAATTGTCTCACACTCTTTTAAGAAATGCTAGGGGGGCTGGCAGGTGGCATGTTCATTAAGGCGCTGAACTCCCACATGGGTAACCACGGTTAGAGTCCCTGACCTGGCAACTTGCTTTCTCTCTCTCTGTCTCTCATCAGATTAAAGCATAATAATAAATTAATTAAATTAAATAAATAATTCTTTTTAAAAATGCTAAGATATTTTGTTTAGGGGCCAGCAGGTGGTATAGTGATTAAAGTGGCTCCTACTTGGCTGACCACAGTTTGAGTTCCAGACCTGGTGGTTTGCTTTCTCACTTTCCCTCTCTCTATCTCTCTCTGTGTCTCTCTCTGTGTCTCTCTCTCAAATTAAAACAAATGAATGAAAAAATAAAATTAAAGTAAATAATTCTTAAAAAATATTGGGGCCAGCAGGTGGCATGCTGGTTAAAGGCGCTGGACTCTCTCATGACCAACCGCATTTCAAGTCCTGGATCTGCTGGCTTGCTTTCTCACTTTCCCTGTCTCTCTCTCACTCTCTCACTCTCTCTCTCTCTGTCTCTCTCTAATCAAACTGGAAAATAATAATAATAATTAATAAAGTTAAATAAAAAATAATTTTTGAAATAATAATAGGAAATAACGGAGCTTAGGAGGAAAGAAGAAAATGTGGAAAGGATGGTAAAATGAAAATGAGTATGTAATGTTAGTAGGTCACAATTTGAATTGTAGAATGATCCAATGAATACTTCCCGGGGACAGGTCTAGGAACAGGTATGACTAATGTTCAGCTTTTAAATTGTTTTTGTTTGATTGCTGCTCAACTCTGAGTAATATAAAAATACCGATTTTAAAAAATTTTTTCCTTGATTCTGTATGCTCTAATCTTTCCATTTCTGCCATAGAGTGCGGTATACCTGAAAAAAATATTTGACATAAGCAGCATTTATTTTATTTGAACACAAACACAATAAGGAAGAAATCTCACACTTCACGTCTAGATATTTTCCTACCTGGCAAGAGAATTTGTATGGTTTAAGTTTTGGTGTTGGAAATTGTAAAAAGATCAGTGAGGTCAGATAAAAATGGTTTATTATTACAAGATTGGTTAATAAATTTCATTTCTTTCCTTTTTTTTTTTTTTTGAGAGGTTTTTGCTATAGGACACGTGCGCTTGCCAGAAAGACAGAGAGAGACAGAGAGATAGAAAACAAGAAATCATCCCCCAGGGGGGATGGCCACACTGCAATCCCTTCTCCTCCATTCTCTTCTCGGGATCTTGTGCACGCACGCACATGCGCCAGGCATGAATTTAAGCCACCGGGTCCGGGACTAGAACCGCGGTCGACTACATGGGAGTCCAGTGACATAGCCATTATGCTAACTGCTGGTCCCAATAAATTTCATTTCTTATGACACATTTAAGTTCTTGTTATTTTTAACTTAGAAACACAATTCTATAATAAATATTTAAAATATAGTAAGGTCATAGGCTATATAGCCTTTGTAGCTTAAAGTTTCATATCATAGGCTCGCTCAGACACTAGAGACCACACACATAATAGAAATGGTAGCTATGTTTACAAGAAACAGATCAGGTATGCCTTCAAAGTTAAAGAAAAAACTTTATTGCCCTTGGCTTGAAGTCCTTTTTCCATCGTCTTCCTCTGACTACCAAATACAGTCATTCCATTTAGCCTTCCTTTACCGTTTAAAGGATAAATAACCTAAGACGTGAAAGAATTCATGACTTATGCTTTAATTTTAATCAAGGTAAAATGAAATTTGTAGACATGTATTTTATTTACACAGTACATCTTTTAATGTTAAAAAAAAAAACACGTTTTAGGGGCCAGCAGATAGCATAGTGATTAAGGGTGCTGGACTCCCACATGGCTAACCACAGTTCAAGTCCCTCTCTGGTCAAATTAAAATAAATAAATAAATAAATAGAGTTAAATAAAATGATTCTTTAAAAAAACATTTTAAATATGTTTAGGATGCTTTTGTTTAATAATATAAATAGTAGCTTTTAGCCATGTTTGAAGACATAAATAAGAAATCATTTTTAGTATCGTTTTGATACTTTGAAAAATTTTACTTCTTAGTATATATTGCCCCATATGAAATATACCAATCTAAGTCTAGTAAAATGTAAAAGCTTTTATATTACTATGACGGATTATATTATAGATAGGTTCTGAATTATTTTTAATACACATATGACTTTTTAATCAATGATGTCACATACTATTTTTGGCAGGTAAAATAATGATGAAATCCACATGTTTTTACATTTTTTTCCTTATAAGGAGTTGTCTATGCCATTACTTACCTGTAGTGAACATAAGCCCTTTATTTCGCCACTCAGAATATTATTAACTTCAGATTTAATACAGTTAAGGTAGCTTTTCTCTCAAAGTTTTTGAAAACATATGGATGCATACTAAGTGAAAGTTATGGCATTATGGGAATATTTCCTTAAAACTATGAGAAATATTTTCAGGACTAGCAAATGGCAGAATTGTTATGTCGCTGGACTCCCATGTGGTCAACCACAGTTCGAATCCCGAACACAGTGGCTTAAAACTCACACTGGGCACATGTACGTGC
>NW_006203676.1:300804-301258 GCF_000334495.1 Tupaia belangeri chinensis
TCCGCGGGAGAGAGAGGAAAAGGGAGAAGAAAAGCCACTGGTCTGGGACTCAAACCGTGGTTGGTCATATGGGAATCCAGCACCCTCAACTATCATGACACCTGCCAGTCCAGTCCTTGCATTATTTTATCTAAAAATTATTAGTAAAGCTAATCAATCTGACAAAGATTAATGTACTCAGTCAATGGTAGCAAGCCTCTTTCACTCTGTATGGTCAAACACTCTTCTGTGCTTGGGAATGGAGATTCTATTTCTCAAATTCACTGAGAATTACCTCCAATGAACACAAAATTAGACTTAGATAAGGGGAATAAGTTGTGTTTTGTAGCATAGGAGGATAACTATAGTTAACAATAACTTACAATATGTTTGGGACCAGCACTTAGCGTAATGGCTATGTCTCTGGACTCCCACATAGTCAACCGTGGTTCGAGTCCTAGCCCTGGAGGTTTAA
>NW_006203676.1:301525-310196 GCF_000334495.1 Tupaia belangeri chinensis
GCGTCCCAGACCCGGTGGCTTAAAACTCACGCCAGGCGTGTGTGCGTGCGTGCCCAAGATCCCGAGAGGAGAATGGAGGAGAAGGGATTGAGGCATGACCATCCCCCCGGGGGGTGATTTCTCGCTTTCTGTCTCTGTCTCTCTCTGTCTATCTGGAGAGCGCATGCGCCCTATAGTGAAAACCTCCCCCCCAAAAAAAATAAATAATAATAATAATAATAATTTAGAGTATATTTCAATATAATTTAAAGACAGGATATGGGGACCAGCAAATGGCGTAATGGTTAAATCATTCGACTCTCATGTAGTCAACAGCAGTTCATGTCCTGGACCCAGTGGCTTTGAAACTCAACAAGGCACACGTTTGAGTGTCGAAATCCCAAGAGGAGAAAGGAATAGAAAGGATTGTGGCATGGCCATCCCCCCTAGAGGGGTGATTTCTCACTTTCTGTCCCTGTCTCTCTCTGTCTCTCCAGTGAGTGCACACACCCTATGGCAAAAATCTCTCCCCCCCAAAAAAGACAGAATTTTTAATATTCCCAACACAAAGTACTGATAAATATTTGACATGAGCATACTAATTATCTTGATTTGATCATTACACATCATATTCATCTACTAAAAATCACACCATACTCCATAAATATGTATAATAGTTATATATCAATTAAAAAATGACTTTTAAACATAATTTTTGAAAAAAAAATCAGCAACCTCTGGAGCCAGCAAGTGGCGTGGTGGTCAAGGTGCTAGATTCTACGTAGCTGACTCTGTGGTTCAAGTACTAGGTCTGGTGGCTTGAAAAACATGCCAGGCATATGTGCATACATGCCCAAGATCCCAAGAGGAGACTGGGCCATGCCCACAGTGGATAATTTCTCATTTTCTCTCTCTGTCTCTCTATGAAGAGCACATGTGCCCTATACCAAAAATTTAAAAAAAAAAAGTAAAAACAAAACAAAACAAAAACAGCCACCTCTAGGGTGGTTATTATGCACAAATAGATTCATATTGGTTATTTGGTGGAACTGTTTCTCTGACAGAAGAGCTATTACTAATATATAAATTTTTTTTAAATCCTGGTTTAACTCAGTTCAAGTTAAATCAGTTGGGGCTCAAACTTTTTTAATAAGAAGAAAGTTCTATTTGAGTCCAATCCAGAGTATAAACCCATCAGAAATTCTCACAAGTCTGTTCCTAAGGAGGTCCTATACTGCGCAATGCAGTGCAATATGAAAATGAAGAATTGGAGAACTTGTTTTAAGGCAGTGTGAATAGTGAATAAGATTGGGTATAGTCATGAGTAGTAAATGACTTGTTTTTCAGAATTATTTTATTTAAATTTATTTATTTATTTATTCTAATTTTACCAGAGAGGAACAGAGAGAGAGAAAGTAAGTCTTCAGGTCTGGGACTCAAGCCACGGTCAGCCACGTGGAAGTCCAGGGCTCTTAACCATCATGCCACCTGCCAGCCCCAATAAGTGACATTTTTGATGTGTCTCAAATCGTCATGATGCAGAATATGGCATGGTTCATCTAGGTGTACTGATAACATCTCTCATATCTGCACATGGGATGCCTGAACACACTTAGATATCAGTCTTGTATCTTCTCATAAAATCAACCAAAGGTATTACTAGTTGTTTGAAAAAGGAAGAAATGGTCATGTCCTCTCTAAGTATCACTATAGATTCTTCACTTTTCATAGAATTTTCTTGTGTTAATTAAATATAAAAATCTTCTCTTTAATGTTCATGTGATTACAGTTTGGCAATTGGTAGCTCCTTTAAACTGGCTCCTACATTCTGTAATATTTCAATGTAATAAGACATTTCAGGCTTAGCTTGCACATTCCCTTTTGTATCACAAAGAATCAACTACTGCTAAGGGACTCTGGGTTACTGGAGAATAGTATTAGAACAATTCAATAGATCTATAATTTTTCCAGCATTTTTCATAAAGTAATTTAATATCGGTTATTTACATGTTAATGCATTCCAGTTGTAAACCTATATTTCCTTTGACATTCATATAAACTTAAGTAATGGTAACTTGAGACTTTTATAGTAAACTAAAGTAACAGCTGTTATACAAAAACTTCAGCTTTTATTCCAACTTTGAATTTTTGTAAAATTTAACACATATTCAAACTCTGTATCCCAACTTTTGGATAACTACCCTATCACCACAAAGATGAAAGAGACAATAAGATGTAACATGAAAACACACAAATTGTAGCCAGCAGGTGGCATGGTGGTTAAGGTGCTGGATCTTACATGGCCTACTGCATAGTTTGAGTCCCAGATCAGGTGGCCTGAATATTATATCAGGAGTGTGTGGGTGGGTGTGTGTGTGTGCCCAAAATCCTAGAGGAAAAGGGATTGTAGTGTGGCCATGAGCCCTGTGGGATGATTTCTCACTTTTTCTTTCTCTGTCTCTCTCTCTCTCTGGCAAGCACACATACATACACTATGGCAAAAATATAAACACACACACACATACACACAAACTAATTTAGTTAAAACGTTAATTTTGGGGACCATGTAGGTGGCATGGTAGTTAAGGCACTGAACTCTCACATGGCTTGCTTTCTCACTTTACCTCTCTCTCTCTCTCTCTCTGGTCAAACAGAGAAATGATAATAATAAGCAAAATTAAACAAATAATTCTTTAAAAAATATATGCAGAACCAGTCAGTATTAATTTTACTTTCTCCAGAGACAGAGAGAAGGAAAGTGAGAAACAAGCCATCAGGTCTGAAATTTGAATCGTGGTTGACCATGTGGGAGTCCAGTGCCTTTAACCACCATTCCACTTGCCAGCCCCAGTATTATCTTATTTAGCATTTTATTTTTAGAATCATTTTTATTTAATTTTATTTATTCATTCATTTACTTTTAATCTGACCAGAGAGAAAGACACAGTGAGAGTGAGGAAGGGAAAGTGAGAAAGCAAACCACCAGGTCCTGGACTCGAACCATGGTCAGCCATGTGGGAGTGTCCAGCACCTTAACTACCAAGTCACCTGCTGGTTCCTATACTACTTAACTTTATTTATATACTTATTTTTTTTAATTTATTTCAAGTTGAACAGAGAGGGACAGAGTGAGAGAGACAGAGAGAGAAAGTAAGAAAGCAAGGTACCAGGTCCGGGCCATGTGGGAGTCCAGCGTCCTTAACCACAACACCACTTGTGGCCAAAAAATAATTCTTTTTAAAAAAAAATTAGCTTGGTTTATTTTTCACATTTTGTCACATTTGTAATTTTATTCTAAATGAATAAATTTTTAATAAATATTTATTTTTATTTATTTATTCATTTATTTTAATTTGACTAGAGAGAGACATAGAAAGAGAGAGAGAAATTGAGAACGCAAGCCACTAGTTCCAGGACTCAAACCGTGGTCAGCCATGTGGGAGTGTCCAGTGCCTTAACCACCACACCACCTGCTGATCCTTATGAATAAATTTTAATAATTAGTAGGTCTGTGAATGGAAAACACTTTAAAATTATAAACTCTTTTTTAATTAAAAGAAAATTGTTTGTTTGTTTGTTTGTTTGTTTGTTTTGTCACAGGGTATGTGCACTGGCCAGACAGAGAGAGACAGTGAGAGGGAAGTAAGAAATCATTCTCCCGGGGGGGATAGCCACACCACAATCTCTTCTCCTCCATTCTCCCCCTGGGATTTTGGGCACATATGCACCCACACCATCTGATTTTCAAGCTGCCATGTCCTGGACTTGAACCGCAGTTGGCCATATGGGAGTCAACCGCTTTTACCACCATGCCACCTGCTAATCCTTCCTTTTTAAATTTACATTTATTCACTGTACATCTTTACAATGTACAGCATAGTTTTTCCCAGCATGAATACAGTGCATTAGTCAAGTCAAAGTCATTACCATATACATTATCATCAACAGATAACTTTTTATTTTTGTGTCTATTAAATGTATTGTTTGTTTTTCCCCTGATCCTCTCCCTCCCACCCCCTATTGCCAATCCACTCCTGTACTGTCTCTAGTAACTACAAAGTCCCTCCTTGCTATTTTTTAAAATATTTTATTACTATTCATACATTAAATCACTTACATCATTTAGATTGTGAAGAGACTTTACCCAGCTTGATATACACTTCAGTCCAGCCCAGCTGAGACCACCATACACATCCTCATCAACAGATAATAGACCTTATCTGTGTCCCACAAATGTCTTACCTCTCCATTCCCCCCCAAAAATGTCCACTCTTACCCTCTCACACTCTCTTTTCACTTTGTATCTAGTGTCCATTATAATTTTAATACTTTTATGTTCTCCGGTCTTTCAGTCTCTACCATAGAGTGCAGACAGTTAGTATATGTTAAGTGGAGACATGCAGTGTCTCTCTTTCATAGCCTAACTTGCTTCACTTGGCAACAAATCTTCCATATTCGTCCACTTTCTACCAAATTCCAGGGCCTTGTTTTAAATCTTTTAGTTTCTTCTATAGAGTACAGACATTAGGTTTGTATTAAGTAGGGACATATAATGCCTATCTTTCATAGTCTGGCTCGCTATGACTTAGCATTGAATCTTCCATATTCATCCACTTTGTATCAAATGTCAGGGTCTCATTGTTTTTTATGTCTGAGTAGTATTCCATGGAGTACATGTGCCACATTTTTCAATCCATTCATCTGTTCTTGGACATTTGGCTTTACTCCATGTTCTAGCAATTGTGAATAATGCTACAATAAACATGGCTGTGTGAGTATTTTTCTGACTAAGGGTTTTGTATCTTCTGGGTAGGTAGCTAAGTGTGAAATTACTGGGTCATGTGGTAGTTCTATTGGTAAGTTTCTGAGGAACCTCTATGCTCTTCTCTGCAGCAGTTGTACTAATTTATATTTCCACTAACAGTGTAGGAGGGTTCCCTTTCACCACAACCTCACCGGCACTTATCATTCTTTATTTTTTTAATCTTAGCCATTTTGACCAGCGTTAAGTGGTATCTTGTGTGGTTTTTATTTGCATTTCTCACATGGTAAGAGCTGTTGGGCAGGTTTTCATGTGCTTTTGTCTATTTACATGTCTTCTTGTTCAGCTTGATTGCCCATCTTTTTATTGGATTCATTTTTTTGTGTATGGATAAGCTTTTCAAGTTTCCTCTGTACTCTGGTTACAAATGATACGACAGAAATACAAAGGATCATTAGAGACTATTATGAACAACTGTATGCCAACAAATTGAAAACCTGAAACAGATACATTTCTAGACACATACAACCTAGCAACGTTAAACCATGAAGAAATAGAACACCTGAACAGATCAATAGTGAGTAATGATATTGAATAAGTAATGAAAAGGTTTTCCAACAACAACAAAAAAAAAGCCCAGAACTGGATGGCTTCACTGCTGAATTCTACCAAACTATTAAAGAAATAACACAGATGCTGGTGGGCCACCAGCCTGTGTTTGAATGATTCTGAGTGGGGCCTGTCTTGGCCTCTGGGAGAGTTTTGCAGAGCCAGTGCTGAGCTGAAGACCCCAGGTACCATGAGGTGCCAGTATTTAAGAAATTATGGCATCTGAAACATACAATGTAAAAAAAGGGAACTTCTATAATAACATTGAGGATCATCCCACTGGTCTTCCCAGAAAAGGATCCCTAATTTCACTAATAAGAACATGAAGGAAGTTAATAAATCTCCAAAACAGTTGGCCACTCACATAAACAGAACAGTCAGACAAGCTGTGAGAAGCCCAGATAAACTACTTAAGGTGATCTATCACAAAAGAAAGTTCATCGACCCTATCCAAATCCTTGTTACCAAAAAAAAAAAAAAAAAAAAAAAAAAAAACCCCCCCAGGAGGGGTTGTGACATGACAAATAAAGAAAATGAACTTAATTGTGCAGGCCACCTGCCTGAAAAATTACACCATGATGGGGCTGGCAAGTGGTGTGGTGGTTAAGGGTTCTGAACTCTCACACAGCCAACTGTGGTTCGAGTCCTGGACCTAGCAGTTTGCCTTCTCACTTTTCCCCTCTCTCTCTGTCTCTCTCACTCTGTACCTCTCCAGTCAAATTAAGACAAACAAATAAATAAATAAAGTAAAATAAAATAATTCTAAAAAATATTACACCCATGATAGTTGAACACATTAATTCTAGTGATTATGGTTCTTCACAGACAGAAAGCCCATCATCAAACTATAGTGGGCTTTTTTCTGAAGTTTCTTAGGCCCATGAAACAATGGCCCAAGATATTTCGAGCAGGAATTTGAGATTGAACATAGCTTAAACTTTTTGGAGAAAGAGAAGTATAAGTGAACTTGTAGCTTATTTGGTGAGGATAGATGGTCTCAGTGTTGTGTTAGATCGCCTTCCTGACCAATAGTTTATAGGAAGAGAAACAATATATCTCATATGGCTGCTGTGTAGACTTGTTGCCACTAGTAAAGTCACTACTTAAAAGCATATTTGAAGACTATATAGTTGATTGGTCTAAATTGGCTTCAAGCAGTCATTAAAAGGTGGTAGTGAGAACCATCATCCAAAACAGAAATTATAAATGATGGAAATAATCAGATTTTAAAACAGCAATTAAGTGATTGTGGAAATAAGAAAAAACATCTTACATTGGTTCCAGGATATACTGGTAATATTGCTAAAGATGGAGCTGCATATTTATTACAGTTGCATTGAGAGATTTTACATTGAGAGATTTTTGCATACTAAAGACCATCTGGTTGTTCAAAACATCCCTGGACTATTTGATTTTAGAAGATCTCAGCTGAGAACTATGAACTGTGGAAGAAATCAAAACCATTTTTAATTTTAAAAAGCCACATAATGAAACCACTAAGGAAACCCTAACAACCTACTTCACAATGAAGTGGAAAAATCATCTGAAGCTAGCAGCTTCAACTTCAATGAGGTCGAAGTGCACTATGAAGATTGTTTGCCTTTGCTGCATTTGGGATTTATATAATTATTTGATAACATTGCTTAAGAACTACTTGATCTTAATGCAATCTTGCATAAGGATTTAATTTATACTATGTGAAAAAATTAGACAGGACTTATTGCTAAGAACTACAAAAACAAATCATCACTGTTTGTTTTGTTTTGTTTTGTTTTGTTTTGTACATTATGTTTTATAAGACCAGCAGGCAGTGTAATGTTTACATCCCTGGACTCCTATGTAGTCGACCATTGTCTGAGTCATGGACACACAGTGGCCTAAGCCTCACACCGGATGTGTGGGTGTGCATGCCCAAAATCCCAAGAGGAGACTGGAGGAGAAGGCCACTCTACCCCGGGAAGTGACTTCTCACTTTCTGCCTCTCTGTCTCTCTCTGTCTCTCTGGCAAGCACATGTGCCCTATAGCAAAAATATCTCTCTAAAAATAAATAAATAAATAAAATTGTGTTTTATTAAACAAAAACACAATGTGTGCAGCAATTTTCTTATTTTGAAAACAACTTTGAACATTTAAGATATCATAGCAAATAATCAATATTAAAATTTTTGATCCACACTAAGATACTGTGCAAAAATGCCTTAACTATTAATAAGCCAATGTTTCATAATAACAACATCTGTTTAAAAAAGTTAAAACCAACCATGCTTCTGGCAGGAAAAAATCATGGAATTAAATCAGGAGTTTACATTCATGTGAAATGTTGTTGAAATGTATTCCACAATATTTTTTAAACTTAAGAATATTTTCAGTTCTCTGATACTTTTTTGCCAGAATCATGACGTCATGTATGTAAGTGTTATCCCTGTATAAGGAAAAGGTGAATATGTATTTGTATGGATGTTTAACTAAAAATGTCCATGCAGTTAGCTAATTTATAGTCACTTTTCATTATACATAAGTTTCTAATATTTTTCATTTCTGTATCATTTAAACTTCCTTCATTTGAGTGAATTCACTAAATATTTTTGCTTTTTTTTTTTTTTTAAAAAAAAAAAGAACAAATACAAATTCTTCTCACACTTTTCTGTACAATTGAAGTGGAAGAAGCCCTTCCATATTCATTCATTCTATGACGTGAGAATTTCTCTGATACCAAAACTAGAGGAAGATACAATAGAAAAAGAAAACTACAGACCAATATTCCTGATAAACATACATGCAAAAATCCTCAATAAAATACTATTAGAGTGAACCAAATCCAAAAGCACATCAAAAAGATTATACCCTGTGATCAAGTAGGATTTAACCCCAAAATGCAAGGACAGTTCAACTTTCTATCAAATTCCAGGGCCTTGTTGTTTTTTATGGCTGAATAGTATTCCATGGAGTATATGTGTCATAATTTTTCAAACAATCCATTCATTTGTTTGTGAACATTTGAGTTGGTTCCATGTCTTAGCAATGGTGAATAATGCTTGCAATAAAAATAGTTATGCAAGCGCTTTTCTGACTGAGTGCTCTCCTGTCCTTTCGGTAGATACCCAGGAGTGAAATTGCTGGATCATATGGTAGTTCTATTTGAAGGTTTTTGAGGAACCTCCGTATTGTTCTCCACGGTGGCTAGACCAATTTACATCCCTCCAACAGTGTAGGAGTGTTCCCCTTTCACCACATCCTTTCCAGCACTTATCATTATTTGTTTTTATAATCTTCGCCATTCTGACTGGAGTTAGGTGGTATCTCATTGTGGTTTTGATCTG
>NW_006203676.1:311012-311497 GCF_000334495.1 Tupaia belangeri chinensis
AAAATGGGTGTCGTTTCTTCAGTTCTGCTTCTGTCTGCTTGTTGTTTGTATATAGAAATGCTATAGATTTTGGTAAGTTAATTTTGTATCCTGCCACTTTACTCTATGCATTTATTACTTTCAGAAGTTTTTTCGTGAATACTATTGGGTCTTCTATGTATGTCCTTATTATAATTAAAACAAATATTTTTTAAAGAATTACTTATTTAATTTTATTTATTCATTCATTTATGTTTAATCTGATAGAGAAAGACGCACAAAGAGAGAGAGAGGAGAAGTGAGAAGGCAAGCCACCAGGACTCGAGCCCTGGTCTGCCATGTGGGAGTGTCCAGCACCTTAACCACCATGCCATCTGCTGGTCCCTAAAACAAATATTTTTGATCTGTGGTTGGTTGAATCCATAGATACAGAACCCAAAGATAGAGAAAGGCAACTGTAGATAGATATGGATATAGATTAGATATGGATAAAGATCTTCTTTTGG
>NW_006203676.1:311633-318398 GCF_000334495.1 Tupaia belangeri chinensis
TTTTAATATCTTGTGCTGTGGTGTGAATGTCCCCCTCCCAAAACGTGTATGTTGAAATGTAATCCCCAGTATGATACTATTAAAAGTTGAGGGCCTTTGGAAGATGATTAGGTCATAAAAGTTTGCCCTCATGAGTGGGATTAATGCTCCTGTAAAAGGGACTTGAGGAAGTCTTTCTACGTCTTACACCATATGAGAACCCAGCAAGAAGTGCCATCTTTAAAGCAAAGAACAAGCTCTGAAGCTGCTGGCACCTTAATCTTGACCTTCCCAGCCTCAGACCTATAAGCAATAAATTTCTGTTGTTTGTAAATTAACCAGCCTAAGCTGTTTTGTTATAGCAGCCAAAACAAAATAAAGCATAATTAGCTCTTGGCTCAGCCTGGTGTCACAGAACTGCAATGCTAAAAATCACATGGCTGACTATGGTTTTGGATCCTTGGGTTGGCTTGAAAAACATGCCCGATGCATGCATGTGTACCCAAGATCCTGAGAAGCCAGAGTTCAGAGAAAGGAGATTGTAGTGTGATGATACCCTGTTGAGGTTGCTTCTCTCTCTTTCTCACTCTCCCCCTATCTCTGTCTCCCTCACATGTTCTCTATCATGACTAAAAAATAAATAAATAAACATAATTAGCTCTTCAATCTTTTCACACCAGTAAATGTCTCACCTCATCAAATGTTCCCAGCAGAGGGAAACATTTGCCTACATTATTCTTAGAGTTTTAGTTCTATCTTGAAATTTTATAACCAAATGTTATGACCAAAAGGTATGTAAAAAAAAATAAGATACACAGGGCCAGTGGTATGACAGGTAAGGCAGATGGATCCCACATGGCCAACTACACAGTTAAAGTACTAAAACTAGTGGTTTGAGAAACACACCATGAGTGAGTGTGTCACTGCCCACAGTCCTGAAAGGAGGGAGAAATGGAGGAGAAGGGATTGCTGCATGACCACCCCCCATGAGAAATGCTTTCTCACTTTCTCTCTCCTCTCTCTCTCTCTCTCTTTCTCTCTCTCTCTCTCTCTCGTTTCTCTCTGGTGAGTTCATGGGCTGCCTAGAAATTTTAAGAAATGAAAGATATACAGAGGTATAGAGATTTTTTATTTATTGCAAAAGGACTTTCTTTAACACTCTACCCTTCTTTCTTTTTCTTTTTTTTTTTTTGGAGAGGTTTTTTCTATAGGGCGTGTGTGCTCGCCAGACAGACAGACAGAGACAGAGAGACAGAAAGCGAGAAATCACCCCCCAGGGGGGATGGTCACGCAGCAATCCCTTCTCCTCCATTCTCCTCTTGGGATGTTGGGCACGCACGCACACGCGCCCAGCATGAGTTTTAAGCCACCGGGTCCGGGACGCGAACCACGGTCAACTACGTGGGAGTCCAGCAACATAGCCATTACGCTAACTGCTGGTTCCCCCTTCTTTCTAAACTCGTGTTGAGAAGAGGATGTCTTCCTGTCTTTACTCAGATTAAAGAAAGATGCTTGGTCCAGCTGCAGTAGTACAATGATGAAGTGCTCTGAAATGCTGAAGACACATGGGAAAGTCCCAGGTTTGTGTCCTGTAGTCTACCTGTATACACTAGGTGTGTACACACATGCCTGTGATCCTGACCAGATGAGGCTAGGGCTTGACCATGGCGTGGGAACCTTGCTGGAGGTGACTATCTCTCCTCTCTCTCTCTCTCTCTCTCTCTCTCTGTGTGTGTGTGTGTGTGTGTGTGTGTGTGTGTGTGTCTTTCTCTCACTGAAGAAATAAATGACTTGAAAAAGAAAAAAGAAGCTCTACTCACAGTGGCAAACATGTGGCTTACTTTACCCACTTTAAAGGCTCAAATTATGTATGATATCAGCAAGATGACAATAGGATTTTCAACTGGACACCCCTTATAGAAGCATCAATTTAAACAACTATCCATACACAAAAAATACCGTCCTAAGAGCTAAGGAATCCAGATAGAAGATTACTGCACCTGTGTGTAGCATAGAAATCACAAAAGATGCACTGAAAGAAGGGAGGACAGTTTTGCATAACCTGTATCATTCCTCCAAGCCTACACAGTGCAGTGCATAAAGAGATATTCTTCCCGTAGGAGAAAGAGAGTGAAGTGAGGACCAGACTTTACTGCAGACCACAGCAACAGGCCCACCCCAGTGAAACCTGGCTCTAGGTCAGCCTCTGCAGCCCCAGACTCCAGGCCATCCCCCACATGAGGCTGGATTCTGTGGCCCCCGGATTCAGACCCACCCCTGCAAAAAGCCAAAATGTGAAAATTGGCTCGACACTGCTAGTCCTCAAGGAAATGCAAATTAAAATCACAATGAAATATTATCCCATACATGTTAGGATGTCAACCATCAAAAAGATAACAAGTGTTACCAAAAATATGAAAAAAAGAGAGAGCCCGTGTACCCTACTTGTAGAAATATAAGTTAGCGTAGTCTTTATTGAAAATAGTAGGATGGTTTCTCAAAACTTTTTCAAAAGAGCTACTTAAGATTCAGCAACCCACTTCTTGGTAGATATTCAGAGGAAATGAATACAGTATATTGAAGAGATGGCTACCCTCCCCTGCTTATAGCAGAACTATTCATAACAGCCAAGATATGGAACCAACTTAGGTGCCCATCATCAGATGAATGGGTGAAGAAATGTGAAATAAATATACACATACATACACCTGTACGTATTCATATAATGAAATATTCAACCTTAACAAAGAAAGAAATCCTGCCATTTGCAACAATATGGATGAACCTAGATGACATTATGCTAATTGAAATAAGCCAGGCACAGAAAGACAAATATTGCATGATTGGATTTATACTGTAATTTAGAAAAGTTAAATGTATGGAAGCAGAGAATAGAATGGTGGTTGTGTTTTGGGGGGGGATCTGAGAAGGGTTGGGTAGTTTGAATGGAAAGAAGTTGCTCAAAGAGTAAAAGTTTCAGTCAGGGTAAACAAGCTCTAGAGATGTATTTTACAGCATGGTGACTGTAGTTAATGATAATGTATCATATACTTGATAATTGCTAAAAGAATAAGTCTTAAATATTCTCACCACACACAAAAAAAGGATAACTTAAAGGATAACTTTGAAGTGTTGGATATATTAATTAGCTTGATTGTAATAACCATTTCAAAATGTACATGTATATCAAAATATCATGTTACATATCATAAATGCAGTTGGTCTTAGAACAACACTGGGGTTAGAGGCACCAACCCTCTTTGTAATAAAAAATTTGCATATAATTTCTTTTTATATTTGTCAGAGGGCATATGCACTTGCCAGAGAGAGGCAGGAGAAATGGAGATGAGAGATCACCATGGAGCATGGTTATGCTATCATCCCTTCTCCTCCATTTCTCTATCCTGTCAGGATTTGGGGTCCTCACACACACATGCCAAGTGTGTTTTTCAAGTCACAGGATCCAGAATGTGAACCACAGTCAGCCATGTGGAACCCAGCTCCCTTAACCAATAGTCTATGGGTCTGACCTCTAATTTTGACTGCCCTAAACCTTTACTAGTAGCCTGCTCTTAACCAAAGGCCTTACAGATATAAACTTTCCGTTAACACATATTTTTGTTATATATATTGTATAATGTATTCTTATGATACAATATAGTAAGCTAGGGAAATTAAAGTGTTATTAAGAAAATTATAAGGAAACAAAAATATTTTTACAGAACTGTACTGTGTTTGTTAATATATTTATTGAAAAAATATTGGGCTGTCCCCATGGCCTGGTACAGACAGTCAGATCCCACATGGCCAAGCACACCTATCTAAGTTCTGCACCCAGCAGCTTGAGAAACACTACAGGCACATATACATGCATGCTCAAAATCCTGAAAGGAGGGAGAAATACAGAAGGGATTGCAGCATGACTATTTTCCATGGGGAGTGCCTTCTCCTCGCCAAATCTTCCTGTCTCTCTCTGCTGAAAGCACACACTCTCCAACAGAAAGAAAGAGTGAGAGAGAGACAAGGAGAAAAAGAAGGAAGGAAGGAAATAAAGAAGAAAAATATCCATGTATAAGTGGAACCACATAGTTCAAACTCATGTAGTTCAAGAGTCAGTTGTATATACAAATTTTATCAATTATATTTCAATTAAGATTTTTAAATTAATATTTAGATTTTTATTTATATGAGAAACATAAAAATAATAAAAGTAAGCATACATAAAATAAAGATAAATAAAATCTCAAATTACACATGGTAAAACTCAAAACTTTTTATAGATTTATACCAGTTTTATTATTGTAAGTGGTATTTTTTTCTTTTTATTTCTTTTTTAAGGAATTATTTATTTAATTTTATTTATTCATTCATTTATCTTTAATTTGACCAGAGAGAGACACCAAGAGAGACAGAGAGAAAGGGAGAAAACAAGCCACCAGGTCTAGGACTTGAACCTTGGCTGGCCATGCGGGAGTGTCCAGCGCCCTAACCACCACACTACCTTCTGGTCCCTCTTTTTTATTTCTATTCAATGACTGTGCATCTTTATATTGTACAACATACTTTAACCAGCATGAATACAGTGCATATTAGTCAAGTCAAAGTCATTACTATATACATTATCATCAACAGATAATTTTTATATTTGTCTATTAAGTAATTTGGGTTTTTTTCCCTGATTCCCTCCCTCCCACCTCCTATTACCCCCACTGTCTCTAGTATTTAGAGTTGCCCTCCCTGCTAATTATACCTTCCAATCTTTCAGTTACAGCTATAGAGTACAGAAATTCAGTATATATTGAGCAGGGACATTCAATGTCTGTCTTTCATAGTCTGGCTTGCATCTCTTAGCATTAAAAATTCTATATTCATCCACTTTATATCAGATGTTAGGGTCTCATTGTTTTGTTATGGCTGAGTAGTAGTCCAAAGAGTATATGCACTGCATTTTTTCAATATGCTCATCTGTTCTTGGATATTTGAGTAGATTCTATGGCCTAACAACTGTAAATGATGCTGCAATAAACATGCATGTACAACTTTTTTTAGAGAGAGAGAGACTTTTGCTATAGAACACATGTGCTTGCTGGAGAGACAGAGAGACAGGGAGACAAGGAAAACAGAAAGCGAAGGAAGGCTTGGCCATGCGGCAATTCCTTCTCTGTTCTCCTCTCGGGATTTTGGGTGCGCACGCACACATGCCCAGTGTGAGTTTTAAGTCACCAGGTCCAGGACTCAAACCATGGCCAACTACATGGGAGTCCAGCAACATAACCATTACACCATCTGCTAGTCCCCACAAGTGTTTTTCTGACTTGGGATTTTCCTACCTTCTGAATATATACTTAAGAGTGGAATTAGTGGGCCATATGGCAGTTCTATTTGTAGGTTTCTGAGGAATCTCCATATTGTTTTCCAAGAGGTTGTACTAATTGACCCTCACACCAGCAGTGCAGGAAGGTTCCCTTTTCACCACAGGCTCATATGCATTTATTATTCTTTTTTTATTTTATTTTAACCATTCTGACCAAGGTTAAGGGGTATCTCATTGTGGTTTTGATTTACATTTCTCTTATGATAAAAGATGTTGAGTATATTTTCATTTTTTTTTTTGACTGTTTGTATGTCTTCCTTGGAGAGTTGTCTGTTCAGTTCATTTGAGCATCTTAATTGGATTGTTTTTTATTTGTTTTGTTTTGTTTTCAGTTAAGCTGCTTGACTTCCCTGTATTCTCTGGTTATCAGTACCTTGTCTGAGGCATAGTTTAAAAGTATATTCTCCCACTCTGAGGGTTGTCTCCTTACTTTCCAATTATTGTTTCTTTTGCTGTGCACATTTTTAGCCAACTGTAGTCCCGCTTGTCTATTTTTTGGACTATTGCCTGTGTTTTGGGGATTTTCTTTAAGAAGTCTTTGCCGGGACCAGCAGTTGGCGTAATGGCTATGTTGCTGGACTCCCATGTAGTCTATCACAGTTTGAGGCCCAGACTCTGTGGCTTAAACTCACGCCAGGTGCATGTGCGTGCATGCCCAAGATCCTGAGAGGAGAATGGAAGAGAAGGGATTGTGGTGTGGTCATTCCCCCTGGGGGGGTGATTTCTCATTTTCTGTCTCTCTCTGTCTTTCTGGCGAGTGCACATGCCCTATGGCAAAAAAACTCTCAAAAAATAAAAAGTCTTTGCCTGGGGCCAGCAGGTGATGTGGTGGTTAAGATGCTGGACTGCCACATGGCTAACCATGGTTGATTAGAGTCCTGGACCTGGCGGCTTGCTTTCTCATTTTCCATCTCCCTCTCTCTGTCTCTCCCTCTTTCTCTCTCTGGTCAAATAATTGCATTAAATTAAAAAATAATAATGAGTAAAATTAAATAAATAATTCTTTTTTAAGTTAATTAGCTTGATTTAATCATTTACAACAGATACATATATCAAAACATTGCATTGGGGTTTTTTTTATTTGTCAATCATACTTTTAATAAAGCTGGACTAGGCCTCAAATAATTCTTTTTCTAAGAAGTATTATTTATTTAATTATTAATTATTATTATTCACATGAGTTATGCCAGAGAAAGACAGACAGTGTAAGAGAGGGAGAGTTAGAAAGCAAGCCGCCAGGTCCAGGACCCAAACTGTGGTCGGCCATGTGGGAATTCCAGCACCTTAACTACCTTGCCACCTGCTGGTCCCTCAAATAATTCTTTTAAAAAAGGAAGAAGTTTTTGCCTACTCCAAAGTCTCCAAGAGTTTTCCCTCTGTAGTTTTTTTTTTTTTTCCCTTTTTTTTTTTTT
>NW_006203676.1:318580-323681 GCF_000334495.1 Tupaia belangeri chinensis
CCGGGACACGAACCGCGGTCGACTACTTGGGAGTCCAGCGACATAGCCATTACGCTAACTGCTGGTTCCCCTCCTGTAGTTTTATGGTTTGAAATTTTATGTTTAGATTCTTGATCCATTTTGAGTTGACTTTTGTTAATGGTGAGAGATAGGGATCCATTTGATCTTTCTGCAGGTGGATATCCAGTTTTGCCAGCACAATTTGCTGAACATTTTCTATTTTCCCTAATGGATTATCTGTGCCCTTTGTCAAAGGTCAGTTGGCTGTATGTTTTAGGGTTTATTTTTGGGTTCTCAATTCTATTCCATTGGTCTATCTGCCTTTTATTGTGCCAATACCATGCTTTTCTAATTATCACACCTTTGCAATACATTTGAGGTCAAGAAGTGAGATGCCACCTACTTTTTTTAATTTTTTTTTTTTACATAGTATTGCTTTGGCAATACATGGCCTTTTATAATTCCAGACAAATTTTATGATTTTTTTTTATTTCTGTGAAGAATATCTCTGGTAGTTTGATTAGAATGGTATTGAATTTGTATATTAATTTTGTTAGGTTGATATTTTGATTATATTAATTCTTCCAATCCAGGAACATGGGATGTTTTTATATTATTTTCTATTCCTTTTTTCAGTTTTTCTTGTAGTCCTTCACTTCTTTGGTTAGACTTATTCTTAGGCTATTTTTTTTTTTTTTTGCTGTTGTAAATGTGATTGTTTTCTTTAATTATTTCTTAATTTGTTCATTGTTACTGTATAAAAATGCCATAGATATTTGTATGTTGATTTTGTATCCTGCCACTTTACTGTATTCATTTATCACTGTTAGTAGCTGTTTTTAAAATTCCTTTGGATTTTCTATATATATAATCATGTAATCTGTGAACAGAGATAAATTCACTACTTCTTTTTCTATTTGGATGCCGTTTATTTTAGTCTCTTCTCTGATTGCATTGCCTAGGACATCCAGTACGATGTTGGAAGATTGGAAGATGTAAAGACATGGAGGGTCCCACATGGATCCAGAACTTCAGCTGCGAAATATTGTTTTCTGAGACTTAAAATGAAGATTTTCTGCTGAAACATCTCCCTCACTCATTTCTAGTGGGTAGTGAGTGTTACCTGTCTCTTTCTCTCCATTTCTCTCTGTCTCTCTGTGTCTCACTGTATTTTTTTTTAATTTTTAAGGTAAAGTATTCTTTGGGCTCTGATGCCCCTTTATTGTGCGAATAGGTGCCTCTCCCCATTCTATTTAGAAAAGGCACAAACCCAGGCCCATCCCCACATGGATCCTGAACTTCAGCTGTGAAATATTGCTTTCAGAGACTTAAAACAAAGATTTTCTGCTGAAATGTTTTCAATTTTTGCTTTTTAAAATTAAAATCTAAAGTTTTTTTTAAGTATTTGTCTTGTTACTTCTTATTTCATATTTTCTTCTTCTTTCTGTACCTCTAATTCTTTTCCTTTTTCTTTATCTGTCCTCATTGGCTTCTCAGCTCCTACACACTAAGTGTCTAGACAGATCCAAGTGAGCAGAATCTAAACATCTGAACACAATTAGGGTCAGAATATTTCTCTATTCCCACTGATTCTGATGCACAAAGAGTGAGAACAGAATGGAAGAAAGACTGCAGATCACCTCCTCCTGCATGCCTTTGAACGCTGAGATTGAACTTAAAGAATTAGGAACAAAAGCACCATCCATTAGATAACTAGAAACCACCACAGGGTCACAAAAAATATAGGAAAGCAAGAAAATACCTCTCCTCCAAGGGAAAAGAATAACTTCTCTTCATCCTCAGACAATATAATGAAATTCATGGAAATGTCTGATAAAGAATTTAGAATATTCATAGTGATAAAGCTAACAGAGATGGAAGAGAAGAGAGACAATGAACTGCAGAAGACGCAGGAGAAAGGAGCTGACAAGTTTCAGGAGATAAGGAAATTCTTGCAAGATCTAAAAGAGGAAATTCATACTATAAAAAAGAATCAGATGGACCTGTTAGAGATGAAGACTATAATACAGGAAGTCAAAACTTCCCCTGAAAGTATTAAAAGTAGACTAGATCATACAGAAAATCGAATCTTAGGTGCAGAAGATAGAATTGCTGGCTTAGAAACGGAATGTAAATTGGTCCAGCCACTATGGATAACAATTTGGACATTCCTTAAAAATCTACAAATTGAACTACCATATGATCCAGCAATCCCACGACTTGATATCTACCCAAAGGACAGAAGAATACTTAATCAGAAAAGTGCTTGCACATCAATGTTTATTGTGGCACTATTCACAATTGCTAAGTCATAGAACCAACCCATATGCCCACGAACACATGAATGGATAGAAAAACTGTGGCACATATACACAATGGAATACTATTCAGCCATAAAATAAAACCCTAGCTTTTGACAGGAAGTGGATGAATATGGAAGATTTACTGCTGAGTGAAGCAAGCCAGGTTATGAAGGAGAGGCTTCGCATACCCCCACTTAATATATACAGATTGTCCACACTCTGTGACTAAAACTGATTGACTAAAGGATATAGAAACACAGTATATGAATGTAAATACCAGATATTGTGTGTGAAACAGTAGGGTCTAAGTGAGGAAGGACATTCAGAAGAAAAATAGGGAGGCAAAGCATTAAAGGGACAAAGAAATGTGGTATTATCTGTTGAAGATATTTTATAGTTTTATCAGCTGGACTAGGTAGAAGCATTCACCTGTTGAAATATTCATTTCATAAGCTAAATAGTGTGATTGAATGTATAAAAGGAAATGAAATTTTAAAAATGGGAAAAAAAAGAAAAATCCACCATGAACACTGAGAAAATTGCCAAAAAAAATGAGAATACAATTTGAAAAATACTAGATACCAACAAATGTCCAAACATCCAGATAATTGGTATCCCAGAAGGGGAAGATACTTATAAGGGAATTGACAATCTAGTCCATGAAATCCTGGAAGAAAACTTTCCAAACCTAAAGAGGCATTTAAAGATTCAGTCCCGGGGCCAGCAGTTTTCATAATAGCTATGTCACTGGAATCCCACATAGTCAACTGCAGTTTGAGTCCCAGAGCTGGTGGCTTAAACTCATGCTGGGCACATGTGTGTGCATGCCCAAAATCCTGAGAGAAGAACAGAAGAAAATGGATTGCAGCATGGCCATCCCCCCTGGGGGGGGTGGATAATTGCTTGCTTTCTGTCTGACTCTCTGTCTTTCTGGCAAGTGCATGTGCCCTATAGCAAAAACCTCTAAAATAAATAAATAAATAAAGTCCAGTCCCAAGAAATAAAAAGGATCCCAAATAAAATCAACCCAAAAAGATCTTCTCCAAGACATGTTATAGCCGTATTGACCAAGACCAGAAAGACAAGATACTAAGATTGGCAAGAAAGAAATGGCAAGTTACCTACAAAAGATATCCCATCAAGCTGACAGCGGGCCTTCATTGGAAACAATCCAAGTGAGAACAGAATGGGAAAACATATTCAAAGTGTTAAGGGAAAAGCAATTTCAACCAAGAATACTTTACTCGGCAAGATTATCCTTCATATGGGAAAAAAAGATAAGAACATTCTCAGATAAACAAAACCTAAAAGAATTTACCAGCATCATACCAGATCTCCAAGAAGTTCTCAAGGGAAATTAAATTCAGTCACACAGAAATAAGAGTTCAAAAACTAACAAAATGGCCAACTTAATTGTAGGGACAAGTCTGGACTTGAATATTATATCCCAGAATTTAATTGGGAAAATCGAACCACAACAGAAGATAAAGTACATACTGGTGAAATAGCATTTTATGACTTTCGATTAAAACATTGCTGATTTTCTTCTAGGCTTTGTTTTCTGGTTTTGAGCTTTGTTGTCCTGTCTTGAGCTGCTGATAGGTTCATATACCTACTATTTGAACAGAATCCCAACCTGTTTCCTGACTTTAAGTTCTAAGCACAGTTAATTAGCATTTCTTTGATTTATTAAAGCTAAAAATTGCTTTTCTTGAAATTAAAAAAATATTTTAAAATACCTATTTAATGACCGTAGTAACCTATATAGCATCAACAAGGTGCTACCTTATAGTATATTCAGTCTACGCAGTTTCATGCCTAAAGTCAGACACATATTCACAGATATGTATATATCAGCTGAACTTGCTATTGAAAGTAGTTAGATTATTTAAGAAATTTTGTGACTCAATAAAATGTAGGAAACAACTGTGGACACCTGAGATATGTGGGAGGTGGGTGGGAAATGGCAGAGAAAACTAGAAATAGAAAATTATTGATGATAACATGTATGATTAAGCCACTATGCAGTATATACTGGATGGGAAATCACATTTTGTATGCTCTGACAATGCTCAGTGAATGAATGTAAATTAATCAATTAAAAATAAAAATATTTTTTAAAAATAAAAAAAAAGACACGGAGGACAACTGTGGATACTAGAGACAGTGTGGGAGGAGGGTAGAAAATACGAGAGGGTGACAAGTACAGGATCAAGGGGAGAAAGAAAAAAGCGAAACATTTAAGGGACACAAAAATGGAAAACTACCTGTTTATAATAACAATGTATGGTGATGGCTTTGACCCTCTGCTCCTACTCTTTTTTCCCAAACCCAAACACCAAGAGAGGTTAAGCAGTCTCTGTCTTCTCTCTGTCTCAGTCTCTGTCTCTCTCTCTCTCTCTCTTTCATTTCATTTTTTTAAATTATTAAGTACTGTCCCTTGTCTGTGAACTTTCCTTTATTTTGATTTTTTTTTCTTTTTTTGATATTATTTTTATTATCATAATCTTGTTTATATTACATTGAATCATGTATAATTTGACAGAATATTACATTTCTTTTTCCAGAAGGAATACCATGCATACCAGTCAAGACAAAGACATTACTATCTACATCATCATCATCAAATAGCTTTTCATAATTTTTTTCCAGATTATTATTATTATTCTCATTTTTTAAAACATCCAATCACTATTTATCATTTTGGTTGTAAAAAGACTTTACCCAACATGAAATACTTCTCAGACCAGTCCAGTGGAGAATACTATACATGTCATCATCAACAGGTAATAAACCAT
>NW_006203676.1:323794-334407 GCF_000334495.1 Tupaia belangeri chinensis
ATAGAGTACATGTGCCACACTTTTTTAAGCCATTCATCTGTTTGTGGACATTTGGTTTGGTTCCATGTCTTAGCAATTGTGAAAAACGCTGCAATAGGGACCAGCAGTTAGCATAATGGCTATGTCGTTGGACTCCCGTGTACTTGACCGCGGTTCGCGTCCCGGACCTGGTGGCTTAAAACTCACACTGGGCGTGTGTGCATGCGTGCCCAAGATCCCGAGAGGAGAATGGAGGAGAAGGGATTGCGGCGTGACCATCCTCCCTGGGGGGTGATTTCTCGCTTTCTGTCTCTCTGTCTCTCTCTGTCTGGTGAGCGCACGTGCCCTATAGCAAAATAGCCTCTATAAAAATAAAATAATAATAATAATGCTGCAATAAACATTGATGTGCGAGTGCTTTTCCTACTGAAATGGTGCTGAGAAAACTGGATATCCACCTGCAGAAAAATAAAACAGGGGGGACGCCACGGTGATCACCAGGACCTGCGACAAGGACCCCCAGTGTGGCGGAGGCATATGCTGTGCTGTTAGTATCTGGGTTGAGAGCCATGGTCGGCTACATGGGAGTTCAGCGATATAGCCATTACACTAACTGCTGGTCCCAATAAAATAATTCTTTTTTAAAAAAGAATAATTAAAGTGAGTAATTAGCCCTCAGAATGGGAAAATATATTTGCAAACTATGTTTCAAATAAGGGACTGATAACCAGACTATACAGGAAATTCAAGTAGCTTGCCCTCCCCCCCCCAAAAGAAATCAATCCAATCAAAAGATGGGCAAATGAGCTGAACAGATAACTCTCCAAGAAAAACATAGGAATAGACAAAAAGCATATGAAAATATATCCAACTTCTCTTATCATAAGGTATTTTCACATCAAAACCACAATGATACCACTTAACACCAGTCAGAATGGCTAAAATTTTAAAAATACAGAATAAAAAGTGCTAGGTGAGGCTATGGTGAAAAGCCCTCCAACACTGTTGTTGGGAATGTAAAGTAATACAACCACTGTGGAGAACAATTTAGAGTAGAGTTTCCTCAGAAACTTACAAATAAAACTACCATACCATCCAGTAATTCATCCCTTAGGTACCTAGCCAGAGGATAGGAAAACCCCCAGTCTGAAAAACATTTGCACATCTTTGTTTATTAAAGCATTATTTATAGTTAGTAGGATATGAACTGAACCCAAATGTCCAGGAACAGATAAGTGGATTGAAAAAAAAAAAAAGTGACACATGTATTCTATAGAATACTACTCAGCCATTAAAAAAAAAGAGAGAGACCCTGACAGTTGATATAAAGTAAAGTAGATGAACATGAAAGAGTTAATGCTAAGAGAAGCAAGCCAGACTATGAAGAACAGGCATTGTATGTCTCTGCTTAATATGTATTGAATGTCTGTGCTCTCTAGCAGAAACTGAAAGATTGGAAGGTATAATAGGAGGGAAGACAACTAGAGATACCAGAGATAGTGTGGGGACGGGTAATAGGAGGTGGGCGGGTGGGGTTCAGGTAAAAAATAAACAGCACATCAAATAGACACAAAAATCAAAACATATCTGCTGATGATAATGTGTACAGTAATGTCTTTGACTTTACTAATATGCACTGTATTCATGCTGAGAAAAATCACGTACATTGTAAAGATGTACAATGATTAAGTGTAAATTAAAATTTTAAAAAAGCAATACATGGAGTTCAGCATTATATATTTATTTTTTCTCCATTCCATTTCATAAGTTACAGTAAATAATGTTACTGGAGAAGGAGGGCCTCAAAAAAAGGTAGAAGTGGTGGTGAAGATTTACCATTCATTCCAAGTAAACAAGTTGGAGGATAAGGAGCAATTCCTCTGGGTAAAGGTGGCGCTGGTAGAGATGATGGTAGGGATGGCCCTCCATCTGTCTGCGAATGATGTCTAAGGGAGACTGAAAATCATGAGTACTCTGAGGGTCCACGTTCCTGTTAATATAAACAATCAAACATTAAAATGCTTGCAATAAAATTTGCAACTCAGAATACATAAAAATAGACCTGGGGTTTTTTTTTTTTTAGATATTATGTACTTATTATTAATTTGTCAACATTCAAAGAGCTTTTTTTTTTTTTTGCCATACAGCGCGTGCACATCTGCAGAGAGACAGAGAGAGGTAAAGTGAGATATCAGTCCCTCGGTGGATGGCCATTCTACAATCTCTTCCCTTCTGTTCTCCTGTTAGGCCCCAGGACTTTTAATCTCTACACACAAAAGACTTCCATGAATATTGATAAGCTTTTTTTTTTTTTTTTAGGTTTTTGCCATAGGACATATGCACTTACCAGAGAGAGACAGAGAGCGGGAATGCGAGAAATCACAGCCCAGATGGGATGACCATGCTGCAATCCCTTCTGCTTATCATCTTCTTGGGATATTAGGAACACATGGACACATGGCTGGCTTGATTTCCAAGCCACTGGGTCTGAGATTTGAACTGCAGTCGGCCATGTGAGAGTCCAGTGCCTTAACCACCATACCAACTGCTGACCCCATTGATAAGCATTTTGACCTCTATGCAATGTATACTCCCTTTACATAAAAAAAAAAGAGTGGACCAGTAGTTAGCGTAATGGCTATGTTGCTGGACTCCCACGTAGTCGACCGTGGTTTGAGTCCCGGACCCGGTGGCTTAAACTCACACCAGGTGTGTGTGCGTGCGTGCCCAAGATCCCAAGAGGAGAATGGAGGAGAAGGGATTGCAGCGTGGCCATCCCCCCTGGGGGGTGATTTCTCGCTTTCTGTCTCTCTGTCTCTCTCTGTCTGTCTTGCGAGCACACGCGCCCTATAGCAAAAACCTCTCTGAAAAAAGAAGAAAAAAAAAAGAATTATGAATTGGGACCAGCAGGTGGCATGGTGGTTAAGCGTTGGACACTCCCACATGGCCAACCACGGTTCAAGTCCTGGACCTAGTGACTTGCTTTCTCATTCTCTCTCTCTCCCTCTCTCTCTCTCTCTCTCGTCAAATGAAAGTCAATGATGAATAAATAAAAATTAAGTAAAATACTTTTTTAAAGAATTGTTTATTTTATTTATTTTTTATTATTATTGTCTTTTAATTTGACCAGAGAGAGAGAAGGCGACAAAGAGAAAAGGAAAGTGAGAAAGCAAGCCACCAGGTCCAGGACCCAAACCATGGTCAGCCATGCGGAAGTCCAGCACCTTAACCACCACACCACCTGCTGCCCCTGTGATGCATATCATATTTCTGCCAACATTGTCTTGATTTGGGGTTTGTGTTTGGGGTTTCTTTTTTTTAGATATTTTGCTATAGGACATGTGCACTCTCTGGAGAGAGACAGAGAGAGAGAAGAAATGAAAAGTCACTCACCAGGGAGGATGGGCACTCTGCAAACCCTTCTCTTCCACTCTCCTCTTGGGATTTGGGGCATGCACACACAAAGAACCAGCATGGTTTTCAGTCTTCCGGGTCCACGATTCAAACCACACATCTGTCCATGTGTGATCTAGTGCCTTAACCACCATGCTACCTATTGGCCCACTCCTGCCAACATTCTAATGCCAGGAAAGTTGGCATCCTCTTAAAAGACCTTATAAAATACAAGTCTAACATAATGAAAAATTAGATTTCATGATAAACACATGTAAAAATATTATTCTAGTAGGTTCTAGTTGGGCAGAATGGTCCAAATATGGATAATTGATACCCAGTAATAGACTTGATTCCCTTAGTGGTCAAATAGTCCTATAAAGACTCTGTCTCATAGTGTCAGTGATCCAGATGTATATTAAAACCAATAATTAATAAAGACGGGGAACAGCAGTTGGCATAATGTCTATGTAGCTGGACGCCCATGTAGTCAACCACGGTTTGATTCCTGGACCCGGTGGCTTAAACTCATGCCAGGCACATGTACATGTGTGCCCAAGATCCTGAGAGGAGACTGGAGAAGGGATTGCGGTGTGGCCATGCCCCCCAGGGGTGATTTCTCACTTTCTGTCTCTCTGTCTCTCTCTGTCTTTCTGGCAAGTGCATGCGCCCTATAGCAAAAACCTCTCAAAAAAAAAGAAAGAAAGAAAGAAAGAAAGAAAGAAAGAAAGAAAGAAAGACCGACCTCCATTTGCACAGCACTATGCATATCAGCGCTTTTATATCTATTATCCATCTTGTCCTCATTATAACCCTGTAATGTAGGTAGAACAAGAAGTTTCAAGTGACTACTTATAGATGAGAAAATTGACACTCCAAAAGTCTATGTAACTGGTTAAAGGTCACAAAGTTTATGAGAAAAATGATTAGGATTTGAATGGAGTTCTCACACTTAAGTCACTTCCCCTTCTGTTGTAGCAGACTACCTCCTCATAAATGCAAACCATCTGTCACCAGCTGAGGACAGAACCTTAAGGAATACCCCATTGGAGGGTGAAAAGAAATTGGCTTTTCAGAGGTGTGAAAAGAGAAGGAAGAGGGTAGAAAAAAATGAAAGTGTTATTGTAAATAAATGATCAAATATTCTAGATAGAGTGAAGCAGAGTGAGGCTAAGAGATGACCACCGCATGGGGTCATTTGGTGGTAACTGCAATTTCTGACCTAATTTTCCATAGGATGGTGAAAACAGGGCAATTCAAGCAACACCAAGTGAGCATTCACTATGTGTAGACATAACCTTCACTTTCTTCATATTCCTTCCAGGCATAAACTGTCTGGAGGAGAGTAATTAATCCGTTCTGAAGTGTAAACTACTTAGGACACTTATTTAAGTGTGGGGTTGCCTGTGCAGTGTTGTAATTAAGGGACTTGGATTCTACATGGCCAACCATAGTTCAAATCCCAGCCTGGCAGCTTGAAAAACACACTAAACCAGTGTCTATGCATGTCCAAAATTTCAAAAGAATGGAGAAATGAAAGAGAAGGGATTGTGGTATGACCTTGCCCCATTGGAGGTAGTTTCTTCTTCTCTCCTTCCCTCTGTTTCTCTCTGGAGAATACATGGGCCCTTATTTTGAAAAATTAAGAAAGAGAAAACTAATACAATAAACCCAATTATTCACAGAATCATTATTTTTTTCTCAAAAATAAATTTGATTTATTTACCAAATAAATTAAACATCCACAGCACTTGAAGAAACAAATGTGTGGGACCAGCAGTTAGCGTAATGGCTATGTCACTGGACTCCCACATAGTCGACTGCAGTTTGAGTCCCGGACCCGGTGGCTTAAACTCACGCCGGGCGCGAGTGCGTGTGTGCCCAAGATCCCGAGAGGAGAATAGAGGAGAAGGGATTGCAGCGTGGCCATCCCCCCTGGGGGGTGATTTCTTGCTTTCTGTCTCTCTGTCTCTCTCTGTCTATCTGACGAGCGCATGTGCCCTATAGCAAAATCCTCTCCAAAAAAAGAAAAAAATGCATGAATCTTTTCTGGTTTTGCAAATAGTTTATTGTGGAAAATCAAGTCTATAGAGTTAAACTAAAATGTGAATTTGTCAGAAAGATTTCTTCTAGTCAGATCTTCTATCCATCTAAAAAAGATAATACAGGGACCAGTAGTTGGCATAATGGCTATCTCGCTGGACCCCCATGTAGTCAACCGTGGTTTGAGTCCCGGACCTGGTGGCTTAAACTCATAACGGGCGTATGTGCATGCATGTCCAAGATCCCAAGAGGAGAATGGAGGACAAAGGATTGCGGTATGACCATCCCTCCTGGGGGCGGGTGATTTCTTGCTTCTGTCTGTCTGTCTGTCTGTCTGTCTCTGTCTTTCTGGCATGTGCACATGCCCTATAGCAAAAACCTCTCAAAAGAAAGAAAGAAAAGAAGAAAGGAAGGAAGAAAGGAAAGAAGGAAGGAAGGAAGGAAGGAAGGAAGGAAGGAAGATAATACATCATGTTTTACTACAGACCTCAGTGGGACATGATGCAATCTGGATCTAATCACATCACCTGGGTTCGACGTTGCTGGAGCTCCATGTCAAGTTCTTTGACTTCTTCTTCCTCTTTTTCCTTCTTAGCTTGCGTTTAGGATCGGGCATTTGTTTTCTTCACTTATCTGCAGTAAGAATATACAATAGTTTCAGGGAATCTCAAAGCAATATTATATGTGAAATAGTGTATTTTCTGCTCCTTCAACTCCCAGATCTTCAGTCAGGCCTGTTTCAAGACAATTAAATATCCCCATAGAAGTGCAGCTAGTGCTACAGGGAGAAATGGTGGGAGCCAAGAAATACACCCTCAGCTAAAGGCAAACCATCCCACTTTTACTCCTAGAAAAAAAAAATAATGAAAAAGAATATAATGGGTAAAATGGGGAAATTTTTAACTTATTGTGGACTTTTTAACTGTTTTTGCTGTTACATTTTAGATCTTAGATATTAATATAATTTTTAGTGTTTTGTATAATACATTTACATTTAATGAATTTAAAAATGAGACTTAAAACCTTAAAAGTCCTTTAATAAGCACCCAGGTTAAAAAAAAAAAGCTATCATGTGTACTGCTAAGTGAAAAAAGTCAATCTATGAAGGCTAATACTATAGAATTCCAATTATATGACAGTCTGGAAAAGGCAAAATTAGGCAGACAAATAAAAGATCTGTGGTTGCCACAGGGTGAGAACTTAGGTGAAGAGAGAATACATAGGTGAAGTACAGGACTTTTAAGTAAGCAAGACTATTGTACTGGGTAATATAGCGGTATACACATGTCATATATTTTTCAAAACTCATAGACTATATAGCACAAAGAGTAAACCCTGGTATAAACTAGATTTAATAATAATAATCATGGGACAAACAGTTGGCATAATGGTTACATTGCTGGACTCCCACATAGTCGACCATGCTTTGAGTCCCGGACATGCCAGGCGTGTTTCCTGCCTGCCAAAAATCCCAAGAGGAGAATGGAGGAGAAGGGATGGAGGCATGGCCATCCCCCTGAGGGGTGATTTCTCACTTTCTGTCTCTCTGGTGAGTGCATGCAACCTATAGCAAAAATTTCTCTTACAAAAAGTAATAATCAAATTCGATCATCAATTGTAACAAATGTACTACACTAATTCCACAGATTTATATTAAAGGAAACTGGGGGTGAGGTGAGGGAGTACGTGGAAAATGACTGTAATTGCTACTCATTTTTCTATAAATCTACAACTGTTGAGTGAAGATTATTAATTTTTAAAAAGCTGTCAAGCAGTTCAACCTCTTAACTATAATTAACCTTGAAAAGAGATAGCACTACTACAAGAATGTTCAAATGGATGCACATCAGTGCTAATTAAAATCTTTATAGAATACTATGAATTACATCCAAAAATAAGTGCTTCATACCATCACATGGCAGAATTATATATGCCACAATGGCACTTTCCTTAAAATGACTAATCAAGACACTTGTATAAAATGTTACAAGTTGGGGGGCTGGCAGGTGGCGTGGTGGTTAAAGGGTGCTGGACTCCCACATGGCAGACTGTGATTCAAGTCCCAGACCTAGTGATTTGTTCTCTACTTTCTCTCTCTCTCTTTCTCTCTCTCCTTCTCCCTCTCCCCTCCCCTCCCTCTCCCTCTCTGGTCAAATTTAAAAAGTAAGTAAATAAATAGATAAAGTTGAATAAAATGATTCTTTTTTTAAAAAAGTTACAAGTGGGGGACCAGCAGTTAGTATAATGGCTATGTCGTTGGACTCCCACGTAGTCGACCGTGGTTCGCGTCCCGGACCCAGCGGCTTAAACTCACGCCGGGCGCGTGTGGGTGTGTGCCCAAGATCCTGAGAGGAGAATGGAGGAGAAGGGATTGCGGCGTGGCCATCGTCCCTGGGGGGCGATTTCTCACTTTCTGTCTCTCTGTCTCTCTCTGTCTGGCGAGCGCACATGCCCTATAGCAAAAACCTCTCCAAAAAAAAAAAAGTTACAAGTGGGAATGTGAGAGGATAAAATGCAATGATACGTATCCACCATTATAGTACTGGTCATAAAACCAGTGCTAAGCCAGAAACACCATCTGAATGGTCGACATTGCGCTGTATCCTTTTCTAGCTCTTACCTCAGTCAGTCTTCAAACAGGTCCCAAAAAAGCCTGACTATTTAAAGTGAACGCTGCTCAAGTTTAGCTAGAAAGACAATTTTTACAACTTATTTGACCTTTGTACTAATGTCACCTCAAGTCATTTTAGAAAGTCATATACATGTGTCCTAGCGATACCACTTCTGTCTCTAAAAGTCATATATCTTCCTATCTAGAATTGTCCTTATTTGTAAATATTTCTCTTCAGAGAAGATATGGCCTTTACAAATTATAAAATGTCATTCAGATCCAAGTTTGAAGAGAGACCAGTGAGCTTCTGGACAAAAGTAAAGATGGTGTTCGGTTCAAGCCCTTTATTCATTCATACCTGAGTTCATGGAAAAAGTCCCACATTGGCTGATTCAAAACTTTTCTTTAAGGAGCCAGCAGGTGGTGTGGAGGTTAAGGTGCTGCATCCCACATGGTTGTCTGCCCAGTTTGAGTCCTGGACCTGGCGGCTTGAGAATCACCCAGTACATGTGTGTGCATGCTCAAAATCCTGAGAGGAAACTGGAAGAGAAAGGACTGTGGCATGGCCATTCCCCTAGGAGGTGACTTCTCACCTTCTGTCTCTCTTTCTCTCTCTCTCTCACTAGCGCATATACTCTATAATCAAAAAAATAAATAAAAAGCAAACAAAAACACTACAAACCTTTCCAAAAAAACCCAAAAATATTCTTTAAACTTTGAAGAGACTTTAAATTTCAAACCCACAAGAGTTTTCACAATCAATGACCTCATTTACTCAATTCTCTGAGAAGATGGAGGCCCTCCAATTGACCTTGTTTCTCTTCACTACTACTCATGTTGAGGGTTCTTTGAATCCACACTCACATCTTCCCTCCTGAAGTTATCCTTTCCTCATGTGCTTTTTAAGTTTAATGCCTACATGAACATACAGTTCACAACTTCCTTCTGTATATGGTTCATTGATACATTTGTGAAGAGGTACATAATTTTTCTGCCTGTAACCACACATAGAATCACAATCACACAAATAAGAACTATGTGATCTGGAAGAGGTCTTCTTAGAAGTCCACTAACTTTATCTTCTCCTTTTAATGATGAAAACGTAAAGAAGTGTGATTTGACTAAATTAAGGCTATAGCCAATTAATGACAAAGATGAAATTAGATCATTCTTTTTAAAAATTATTTTATTTAACTTTATTCATTCATTTCTTTCTTACTTTTTTTTGTTTTTGTTTTTGGAGAAGCTTTTGCTATAGGGTGCATGCGCTCGCCAAAAAGACAGAGAAAGGAAGAGAGAAATCACCCTCCTGGAGGGATGGCCACACCACAATCCCTTCTTCTCCATTCTCCTCTCAGGATCTTGGGCACGCTCGCACATGCGCCTGGCGTGAGTTTAAGCCACTGGGTCCGGGACTCGAACTGTGGTCAATTACATGGGAGTCCAGCGACATAACCATTATGCCAACTGCTGGTCCCCATTTATTTATTTCAATTTGACCAGAGAGGGATAAAATGAGAAAGAGAGAGAGAGACAGAGAGAGAAAGCAAGCCGCCAGGTCAGGGACTCGAACTGCAGTTGGCCATATTGGAGTCTAGCACCCTTAACCACCAAGCCACCTGCCGGCCCCAAAATTAGATCTTTCACTGTTGTTGTATCATTCGTGATATATTGCTTAATACCTTACATTGATCTTTTTTTTTTTTTTTGGAGAGGTTTTCGCTATAGGGAGCATGCGCTCGCCAGACAGACAGAGAGAGACAGAGAGACAGAAAGCGAGAAATCATCCCCCAGGGGGGATGGTCACGCCGCAATCCCTTCTCCTCCATTCTCCTCTCGGGATCTTGGGCATGCACACACACGCACCTGGCGTGAGTTTTAAGCCACCGGGTTCGGGACGCGAACCGCGGTCGACTACGTGGGAGTCCAGCGACATAGCCATTACGCTAACTGCTGGTTCCCGGTTACATTGATCTTAAAATGACCCAGAAGAAAAAATGACATGCAGATAAACAGTGAAAAAGAATGCATGCTTTCCTTCTGAATGCAAATATTGAAAATAACACATCAAGCACTGAAATATATTTATACTGATCATTTTTTGGTTCTCCTTTTCTCTCAAAACATATGTTTACAGAAAGCTATAGCAGGTAGATAATGACCATTGTATGGTGGCAATACTGGCCCCAAATTAAGTAGACCCTAAGATTTTCAAAAGAAATTTTTATTTGTTTGTTTGCTATAGGGCATGTGCACTCACCAGAAAGAGAGAGAGAAAGGAAAAGTAAGTAAGAAGTCACTTCCCGGGGATATGGCCACATTACAATCCCTTCTCCATTCTCCTCAAAGGACTTTGGACACACACGCCACCTGCCCATGTTTCTTAAGCCAGTCCAGGACCCAAAAACAACTCAGCCATCCATGTGGGATTCAGCACCTCAACCTCTGTACTACCTGCTGGTCCTCTCAAAGGAATTTTAATGTGCTGCTTAAAACAAGAACATTAGATGCATAAAGATCTGTTAACCAAAAAGCGTGTCTTTTTCTTCACCAATGAAACTGAGAACTTTAAGAAAACATTTTATAC
>NW_006203676.1:334511-340223 GCF_000334495.1 Tupaia belangeri chinensis
GAAAGAGGGGAGGCACCCTATATATATATAGACCTTTTATATCTATATCTCTAGACCTTTTAGAAAACATGGAGTCATTCCTTTGACAACATACATGCAAATCTACAAGAAAGGTAATATTTTAGACATCAAGAGAATGGTCACTGTTCAAAAAGTAATGCCCCACAAATGTTACCATGGCAAAACTGCTGGGTTGTGGGGCAAGTCATGACATTTTTAAATAGAAAAACAGAAAAATACATCATGACTTTCCCAACAAACTAGGAGAAGAATCTACAATGTCACCCAGCATGCTGTTAATATTATAAACAAATAAGTTGAAGGTAAGATTCTTGCCAAGAGAATTAATGTGCGTATTGAGCATATTAAGCATTCTAAGAGCAGAGAGAGCTTCCTAAAACATGTGAAGGAAAATGACCAGAAAAAGAAGGAAGCCAAAGAGAAAGGTACCTGTGTTCAACTGAAGCACCAGCCTGCTCACCCAGAGAAGCACACTTGTTGAGAACCAATGGAAAGGAGCCTGAGCTTCCAGAACCTATTCTCTATGAATCCATATGTAACAGGTGTTAAAAATAAACTCTAGACTGAAAAGAAAGAAGTCATGAAGTAACTTCAGTCGTACTCCATAATTTCTAGAGTGATAAAAATGTGATTATTTCCAAGGTAACTTAAATTCCAAAGAGCCATATGTAAGCACTTTATCTTGGTGTCAGAGGCTAAAACTAGATGGGTTTTAAATTTGTGATTCCCTCTTCCATCAACAAGAAAGAAATATTGTACCAAAGTTTAATAGGATCTACAACAAAAATGAATGAAACATTTAGTCTAACATAAGGCCTTCATGAAACAAGCAAAAGACAATCTAGATATAAATAACCTTAAGATAATTATAAAGCTGGCATTTGCTAAAAAGCACTTATGTAATTCATTCACATGAAAGAAAAAGGCAAATTTCAATGAACTCTACATGATGTATCAATAGCATTGTAAAAAGTATACTCACTCTGGGGCCAGCAGGTGGCATAGTGGTTTCGGCCCTGGACTTCCATATGGCTGACTGTGGTTCGAGTCCTGGAACTGGCGGCTTGCTTCCTCACTTTCCCTCTCTCTCTGTCTCTCTCTGTTCAAGTTTAAAATTAATAATAATAACAATAAATAAAATTTAAAAATTAAAAAAGTATATCTACTCTAAGCAGGAGGAGTATCAAGACTATCTTTAGAGATCATAGCAGATAGATGTAGGTAACCATCTCATAGTTCCACAAGAAACTAAGTATGTGAAATATAAGTGTGAAATGGGAATTCATTCAGGTTGATAGCTTCTTACCATATATTTTGAGAAAGTTCATTTCATTTCATTTCATGGATCACTTTAATAAAATCATGTTGGGTATTTCTTATTTATTCAAAGTGATAAGGAAGAGGGGCCAGCAGAAGGCATGGTGGTTGAAAGGCTGGACTCCCACATGGCTGACCACAGTTCAAGTCCTGGACCTGTGAGCTTACTTTCTTACTCTTCCTCTCTCTCATTCCTTGTCTCTTTCTGGTCAAGTTGAGTAATAAATAAAATAAAATAAAATAAAATAATAAATAAAACAGATAAATAATTATTTAAAACAGAATTATAAGTGGGACCAGCTGTTGGCATAACGGCTCTGTTGCTGAACTCCCATGTAGTCGACAGCAGTTCGAGTCGTAGACCCGATGGCTTAAACTCACGCCGGGTGCATGTGCATGTGTGCCCAAGATCCTGAGGAGAATGGAAGCGAAGGGATTGAGGCGTGGCCATCACACCAGGGGGTGATTTCTCGCTTTTTGTCTCTCTTTGTCTTTCTGGTGAGCACACACACCCTGTAGCAAAAACCTCTCCAAAAAAAAAAAAAGAAAAAGAAAAAAAAAATCATGCCAGACATGGGTACGTGCATGCCTAAAATCCCAGGAGGAGAAGGGATTGTGGCATGTCCATACCCCCAAGGGGTAATTTCTTACTTTCTCTCTCACTATCTCTCTCTGTCTCTCTCTAGTGAGTACACGTGCCCTGTGGCAAAAAAAAAATTAAAAAATACACAAGAGAAAAAGACATCATCAAACAATAATAAACAATTTACCTTAGAACGTTCTGGAGGGTCTGCCTTGTGCTGTGGAAAAAATAATAATATGTAAGTTGAATTCCAACAGCTGAAGATTTCTACCTTTAAATACATGAGAAATGAGTTCATGCCTTATCTTTCTCAGGAGTGATGTCAGTTAAGTCTAAATAAAACTTCTTAATTAAAAGGCCATTTAGAAGGCATTTCATAAGGGAAGGTTCACATCGGCCTTCAGAGATGCCCCTGTAGGATGATAGAAGGTTCTTTCTTCAGCGATCCAGGGGGATGAAAAAAATATGTATCAAATTCCTTCCCAGCTCTAAGGTTTATGAAGGTGTTAGACTACTCTGACAGCCTTGAAAGCTCTCAGGTTACTGAAATAACCCTTCCTTCCTTTCTTCAAGGTTGAGCCTTACTACTATAGCTATAATATTGGCTGAAGTCTAATGCACATACATTTTCTACCAAACTTCTGTAATACCAGTATAAACTGCCTTAAAACATTTTAGAAAGTTGGGCCAGAAGGTGATATAGTGGTTAAGGTGCTGGACTCCTACATAGCCGACTACAGTCTGAGTCCCAGACCCATCAGCTTGAAAATCATGGTGAAGACGTGTGCATGCATGCCCAAAATCCCAATAGGAGAATGGAGGAGAAAGGATTGCAGTGTAGCCATCCCCTCTATGGGGTGATTTCTCACTTTTTCTCTCTCTGTCTCTCTCTGTCTCCAGCAAGCAAACATACCCTATGGCAAAAACAGAAGAAGAAGAAGAAGAAAGTCATGTATCTAAAAATCCACACGTTCTACTCTCGTCAAATAGTTACCTTTTCTGGGGCTTTGAATTTGAACTGAGTTTAGGGGAGTTGGAACTTACCAAGAAGGTTGATATTTCCCACTACATGGGATAAACTCTCATGACCAATATAATTAACAATTATACCTCCTAAGTACACATGAACATAGTGCCTAACTAGATATTCACAGAGAAAGCTCAGTGAGAAGCCTACCTTTGAATATGAGCCTATCGAGCAGAAGAGAATAAAAGACAACATAGAACTGAGAATTTTGATACCTACCTATCAGACTGGTGAAATTAGTATCTCATTCTTGTGTACATGAAGTCTGAGTCCTCCCCCCTGTAGGGCAGCACTAGCTGTAAATCACACTCTTACACTGTGCCCTGAGAAGGAAAAGGAGTATTGTTGAATACCTTTGTCATGGACATAAGCACACTTTTCTATGAATTAACCATGAAAATATTTTAAAAACACCCTGTCATATTTTTTTAAGAAAAAGAAAGGAAAAACAATACCCAAAAATCTCTTACTACTACATACCCTCAGGAGAGATCAGCCAAAGCCTAACAAAGGTCTGAACTTCATATGCAAAACCCATTGTGATGTAATAAACTGTGACTACTTGGTGACATCACCTGTAATATGTAGGCTAGTTACCAAAGACTCATCAAGGGCAAGCCATGGTCTAGTGGCTAAGGGGCTTGATTCCACATGGCCAACTGCAGGGTTCGAGTCCCTGATGCAGCAACTTAACACCCTGTGTGTGTGTGTGTGTGTGTGTGTGTGTGTGCGCTGTGTGTGTGCTGAAAATCTTGAAAGGAGAGAGAGATTGGAGGAAAAGGGATTGCAGTGTGACCATTCCCTATAAGGGGTGGTTTCTTCTAACCTTTTCTCTCTCTCTGTCTCTCTGGCAAGCACACATACCCTCTGGCAAGTTTTTCTTAAAGACCATAGTCAGCCTTTCCTGTTACTTTAGCTATTGTCCCTGAAGGTAATGGCATACATAACTTGTTAGCCCTACATTCACAGATCCAGAAATATTCTCCCACTTATAACTTATTGATTCCAATGACAGTTGAGTACCTTGGCAAATCCTTTGGATTTTGTACAGCACTGTTATCAAGTAGCTATAGAAAGCTTACAAAACTGGACAGAGCCACTGAAGGACCTGTTTATTCAAATCCTGTATTCCAAAATCGTCCATTTCATAAACATACACACTTAGTATGCGTGACTATAGCCTCAATTTGCTCAAAACTTCGAAGGTCTTAAACCACGTTTTAATTGTGTGAACCATTCTGTTAAGTCCGGTTTTAAACTGACTCATTCAACGCTGTAAAAATAGCAGCAACACCAACACAGTATCTCTTGTATTAAAATTTGGGGGAAACCTTACTATTTCTCAGTGGTGAATAGATTTACAGAGAAAAGTCATTAGGAAGCACAAGATATTCCCTTTCATTACAACTTTCACCTCAGACCTCTACAGGACTCTACCCTCACCTCCTTCAAATCTTTCCTCCCACATCACCTTCTCAGCTAGGTCTCTGTTGCATCAGAAAATCAAAATCCCACACTGTTCATCTTCCCTGCTAAGTTTGTTGCATAACACTTATGACAAGTATTGTGCGTGTGTGTGTGTGTGTGTGTGTGTATGTATCTTAGCTTATTTTCTAAGTCACCCCTATTAGAAAGTGAGCTCCATGTGAGTAGTGTCTTTTTTGTCTCTTTCATGGCTACACTTCTAGCATTAAGAACATGTTTGCAACATAGGATGTGCTCAACAAATATTCATTGAAGAAGTTAATAGAAGTCACCTTTGGCCACCAATCATAATGCTCATAGCATTCTCAGAGGTGATTGATTCTGTTAAAGGTATAGCGTACTTCCTTCAGAGTGTCCATTCACCCATTTATACTGTGCTACAAGGCTCTATTTAAAGTGATAGCCAGCTCCATGGCGCAACTGTTAGGTAGAAGTCAAATGCCATATAGCTTATCAGTGGTTCAATCCTGGACTGGTGGACTTCATGTGAACTCTTGAGCACATGCCCAGGATCTTAATGAGATAGAGAAGAACTGGGAGGAAAAATAAACGTGGAGGGACCAAACCCCATTGGGGTTCTCTCTCTTTCTCACTTATTTCTCTATTGTGAATAAAAATAAAAGATAACTATAAAATGAATATTTTTATCGCTCAAGTAAGTTATTGAACATTGCTACATTTTAAAAAGAATTATTTTATATAATTTTACCTATTTATTTATTTATTTTAATTTGACCAGAGAGGGACAGAGAGAGAGAGAGAGAGAAAGTGAGAAAGCAAGCTGTCAGGTCCAGGACTCAAACCATGATTGGCCATATGGGAGTCCGGTGCCCTTAACTACCATGCCACCTTCTGGCCCCTGTTACAAATTTTTTTAAAATTTTATTTCTTCATTCATTTATTTTAATTTGACCAGAGAGAGATACAGAGCAACTTCAAGTTTAGAAACATGAGAGGAAAACTATCTAGAAATCAGCACAGCAGGGCTCCCTGTCCCTTTAGCTTCTCATTTCTTTCACTCATCCCTTGCTGACCTTGGCAAAGGCTGAAACTTCCACACCTTGACCAATTTCTCATCTACTTGATTAAGTGGCCTTCAATGCATCTGGGGGTTTAACTACGGATTTCACACAGGAGGAATGGAGGCTCCAGAACCCTGTGTAGGAGGTGACAACAGAGAACTACAGCCTCCTGATCTCACTAGGAATCTTTCATTCTTTTTTTTTTTTTTTTTTTTTTTTTTTTTGTTTTAGGGGGAAAATCACAAAAAAACAAAGAA
>NW_006203676.1:340283-341145 GCF_000334495.1 Tupaia belangeri chinensis
TTCTCCTCCATTCTCCTCTCGGAATCTTGGGCACGCACGCACACGCGCCCGGCGTGAGTTTTAAGCCACCGGGTCCGGGACGCGAACCGCGGTCGACTATGTGGGAGTCCAGCGACATAGCCATTACGCTAACTGCTGGTTCCCGGAATCTTTCATTCTAAACCAGAACTTACACTCAGCCAGAGCAAGGAAAAGAGCCTTGGGGAAGAGAGAGAAGACATCCACCTAGGACCTGTCCAGACTTGAGAAATCCATCACTGTTCCTGCGGCCCACTGGCCTTCTCCAATCAGCACTTCCTCAGCCAACACTTGCAGGGCCATCCTGCCCAGAGGTCCCCAGGCTCATATGCAGAGAATGACCTGTGACCCAGGAAACCTGACCTGGCAGAGCAGAAACAAAAGCAGCAACAATCTTCTGATCAGAGGGATTAGAGAGACACAGCAGAAGGTTCATTTTTTTTTTTTGAGAGGTTTTTTTCACTATATGGCGCGTGCGCTCACCAGACAGACAGAGACAGAGAGACCGAAAGCAAGAAATCAGCCCTCAGGGGGGATGACCACGCCGCAATCCCTTCTCCTCCATTCTCCTCTCGGGATCTTGGGCACGCACGCACATGCGCCCGGCGTGGGTTTGAAGCCACGGGGTCCGGGACGCGAACCGCGACTATGTGGGAGTCCAGCGACATAGCCATTACACTAACTGCTGGTTCCCAAGCATAAGGTTCTTTTGGTGACAGACTGGATTATTTATCCTGTAGAATTAGTCACATTCTGCATTTCACTGGATGCAACCTTGTGCAAAACACGTTTCTTTATAAAGAGAGTGTCGGGGCGAGCAGCTAGCGTAATGGGTATGTCGCTG
>NW_006203676.1:341823-346091 GCF_000334495.1 Tupaia belangeri chinensis
ATGAATAATAATAAAAATATATAAAAGAAAGAAAGAAAGAAAAAGAAAGAAAGAAAGAAAGAAAGAAAGAAAGAAAGAAAGAGACTGAGTGAGAGGAAAGTGACAAATCACCCCTAGGGGGGAGGACCACACCTCAATCCCCTCTCCATTCTCCTCCCAGGATCTTGAGTACTTACGCATGATTTTGAAGCCAGTGGGAGCCATGTGGGAGTCCAGTGATGTAACCATTACGCCATCTGCTAGCCGTTAATTCACTATTTTAAAGTATGTAAGTCACTGTTTTTGAGCATAGTTACAAAGTGCATATCCACTACCTAAACCAATATCAGAACATTTTTGTCACCACCAAAGAAAGCCCCTATTCATTAGCAGTCAGTCCTCATTTCCTTTCCCTCTGTCCCGGGCAGCTTCTAATCTACTTTCTCTCAGTAAAGATATGCCTATTCTGGACACTTCATGGGAATGGGATCATGTAATATACTTTTTAAAGTAAGGGTTTTATTATTTATTTAATTTTAGTTATTTTTTTATGGGAGAAATTTTTGCTATAGGGCATGTGCACTTGCCTGAGAGACAGAGGGAGACAGAGAGAGACAGAATAGCAAGAAATCACCACCCTGGGAGCATGGCTACTGCACAATCACTTCTCCTCCATTCTCCTCTTGAAATCTTGGGCACACACGCACATGCACCCGGTGTAAGTTTAAGCCACCGAGTTTGGGACTTGAACCATGGTCGACTATATGAGAGTCCAGTGAAATAACCACTACATCATCTGCTAGTCCCTATGTTTTTTAATTTGACCAAAGAGAGACAAAGAGAGAGAGAAAGGTAAAGTGAGAAAACAAGCCACCAGATCCAGGACATGAACCAAGGCTGGCCATGTGGGAGTCCAGGGCCTTAACACCACACCACCTGCTGGTCTCCCCTCCTTTTTTTTTTAAGGATTATTTAATTTGGGGGATCAGCAGGTGGCATGGTGGTTGAGTCACTGGACACTCCCACATAGCTGACTATAGTTTGAGTCCCAGACCTGGTGGCCTGCTTTCTCATGTTCCTTCTCTCTGTATCTCTCACAGGTCAAATTTAAAAATAAATTAATGAGGGAACCAGCAGTTAGCGTAATGGCTATGTCGCTGAACTCCCACGTAGTCGACCGCGGTTGGCGTCCCAGACCTGGTGGCTTAAAACTCACGCCGGACACATGTGCGTGCGTGCCCAAGATCCCGAGAGGAGAATGGAGGAGAAGAGATTGCGGCTTGACCATCCCCACTGGGAGGTGATTTCTCGCTTTCTGTCTTTATGTCTTTCTCTGTCTGGTGGAGCGCACACGCCCTATAGCAAAAACCTCTCCAAATTTTTTTTAATTAATTAATTAAATTCTAAAAAATTATATAATTTTGTCGTTATTAAAATTATTTTTAAATTTGATACAGGAAACATGCGCTTACCAGAAAGAGACGGGGGGCGGCGGGGGGAGTGAGAAAGCAAGTCACTAGGTACTGGACTCAAACCATGATCAGCCTTGTGGGAGCCCAGCACCCTAACCACCATACCACCTGGTAGTCCCACAATGGTTTTTTTTTGTATCTTCTTTTTACATATTATAATAGTTTCAAGGTTAATCGATGTATCATGTAGCCGTACTTCATTCCATGTTATTATGATCAAGTAAAATTTTATGGTATGAATATACACATTTTCTTTAAACATTCATCAGTTGATGGCCATTCATGGTGCTCTTCCTTTTGGGCTTTGTGAATAATTCTGTCATGAACATTCATGTACATTCTTATTTAAACTTTTTAAAATTAATTTTTATTGAATTTTATTTTATTTATTTATTTATTTTAATTTGACCATAGAGGGACAGAGTGAGAGAAAGAGAGAGAGAGAGAGAGTGAGAGAGTGAGAAAGCAAGCTGCCAGGTCCCGGACTCGAACTGCAGTCAGCTATGTGGGAGTCCAGCATCCTTAACGACCATGCCCCTTGCTGGCCCCCCTTTTTCTTAAGAATTTTTTTATTGAACTGTATTTTATTTTAAACATATTTTTAATTCTCTTGGATGTATAACAGGAATGGGACTAGCCGGATGATATGGTAAGTCAATATCTAACTTGTAAAAGTACTAAGTTGCTTTTCATAGTGTTTGCATCATTTTCCTTTGCCATCCACATTGTATAAAGGTTTCAGTTTCTTCACACCATCAGCACAGTTGTTATTTTCCATTTTACTTTTATCATCACCATCCACTTTTAGTGATTTTGATTTGTGTCAGCTTACAAGCTTAGAGCATTCTTTCTTATGCTTATTGGTCATTTGCATGGAGACAGCAAAGAATTTGCAGCAAGGGAGCCCCCCAGTGTGATTCCATCCTATGTCATCTGGTTTGCTGTGGTGAAGCCATTTAGCCTCTGTGAACCTCGGTTTCCTGTGAAATGAGTATTTACTGAACTGGAGTCTGCCCAGAGAATAGGGACAGAAAAAGGCTTTGACCTGGTTCTCTGCCTGGGGGGAGTCCATCACTCCCCAAAGGGAAGGAGGAGAATAACAGAGGAGTCCAGACAGGGGCGGCTGAGAGTCAGAGCTCAGGGCTGTGCCCTAGTATCCCACCTGGGAGGAGGGGGACAGTCTTTCCCCGGGCTCTCCTCACAAGGTGGGGAGGCTGCTGCAGAGCACGGCCCACCCCCCAGCCCACCCCCACCAAGGGAAGGCAGCTGGGGCAGGAGCTTTCCTGTAGGGGCTGAAATGCACACAGGCAGCTGCCTGGCCAGGACAAAGCAGCTCAGGGGCCTCGGTGTCCTCCTCCCCCTGCCCTGGCAACTCCCACCCCTCTGCCCAACCAGCAAGGGGGCTGGCTGAGAAAGAGGGCCCAGTCAGGGCCTGGGAGCATCAGTCAGCAGGTGGCCTGAGAGGGGCTGAGGCTGTGAGGGTCCTCTGGGGGGCGGGAGGGTGGGATGGAGGCAGGCAAAAACGGAGAGCTGGAGGCCCTCAAAGGCCTGTTGTGCTTCCCTGGGTTTGGGGCAGAGGCTGTGGTTTTCCTCTCAGTGTTTGTTTTAAGGGCGCTTACACTGGAGGGCGCCGGGCAGGGGGGACCCCAGTTCTCACTCAAAAGACTTCTGTGTTAGTGAAAGTTTTTTTTATTATTATTATTGATAAAAAGAATCAAGATGACACTTGTCAATGGAAATGAAGAGAGTCAACAGTCCCTCCACAGTGAATCGTGTAGTAAGGAAGAGCTGGAAGTTTCACAAGGGCCCAGGGAGCTCCTTGGCTTACTGTTTTAGAGAACTTCACTTGTATCTCTCACTCTCAGCCTCTCAATCTCTCTCTGTCCCTATCTCTGTCTCTCTCTCTCCTCCCTCTGGGAATAGGTGCTTGTAAGATACAATCCCCATTTAATGCTCACCTTCTCTGGGTGCTGTCATCACAGGTATCTTCCTTTTCCTTTCCACGCTATAGGTCTCTCCTTTAGGAGAACATTCTTTTACAAGAGGAGTGTGATCCCTTTTTCAAAGGAAGGAAGCTATAAATCAGGGCACCTGTAAAGTAGGGGAAGCCTTCCAGTACCCAGTGCAAGCCCACCTCCCCCCACACACACACTCACACTCACACACACACACACACACACACACACACACACACGTTACCTACTGGTGAGGAGCTGGAGCTGATGGTGTTGGGAGTGCCTAGTTTGGAGAAAGGGCCTCACGCCTGCGGAGGGAGCAATTAAGGCCATGTGAATGGCAGATTCAGAACAGCATCACTTGAAAGTATGTATTTAACCTTCTTTTTAAATTTTTCTTTGTTGATCTTATTATTATTATTTAATTTGATCAAAGAAAGACAAAGAGAGAGAAAGGGGAAGTGAGAAAGCAAGCCGCCAGGTCCCGGTCTCGAACACACTGTCCCTCATGTGGGAGTCCAGCACCTCATCCACCACGCCACCTGCCAGCCCTGTATTTAGCCTTCTTATTCCTCTGAACTGGAATAGCTCTGCACCGAAGACAGCACATTTTCCCTTCTATTGTCCCGCCTCAGTCATCCTTGGCCCTCTGAGCAGCAGGGGCCCCTCTAAGGGAGACAAAGAGGTTCTCCTGAGAAACTGGCCCAGGTTTCCCGCCTCCCTCTCCCAAGCCCGCCTCTCCCCGCCCCTTCTAGCATCAAGTACTCTCCGAAAGTCCCACTCCACCTCTGGGCGGGGCCGACACCTCGGAATTGGGTTTCCCAACACCTCCTTTCCCCCCTCATCTTCCGCCCCACTCGCT
>NW_006203676.1:346205-346596 GCF_000334495.1 Tupaia belangeri chinensis
CCACGGACCTCCCCCTCCGTGGGCAGCCTGTCCCCGGCGCACGACCTTGCTGCGTGGCGGCTGCAGCCAGGCGGGCTGGGCGTCGGGCGCGCATCCAGGGGCCGGGCGGGCACAGGCCGGGTCGCGTGGGCTGGCTGGACTCCTGCATTTGGGGGCGCATAATTCTTACCGCCGCCGAAATGTTGTGCTTGGGGAAATGTAAGGAGAGCCTCCAAGTGGAGCCCCTCTGGCTTTCCCAGTCGGGAGGCCTGGAAGCGTTTCCATGTGGCTAGAGGGCAGAGCAGGCAGGAGGCGGTGCGCCCTGGATTGCAGACAGCGCCCTACTCGAGTTCTCCCTCCCACGTGGCTGGAGGAGGGTCTGAGAGCGTGGTGGGTTTGAATTGAGCGGTGG
>NW_006203676.1:346614-348260 GCF_000334495.1 Tupaia belangeri chinensis
TTAGTTTTTGACCAAAAAGAAACACTCCAGTTTCACGCGTGCAGTTAACGGCATGGCAGCGCAAGCCCCCAGATTTTGAGGGGCCCTCACCATTTTATTCTTCTACAGTTCTCTGAAATAGGGTCAAAAAGGATCAGGATTCTTTTCGTGTATTTAAACTTCGTATTTTGAAATCATTTTAGATTTACAAAACCTTGCAAAAATGGCATGAATAGTTCCTTCATCCAACTTCCCTGAATATTGCTAACTTATAAATATGGTGCAGTTAACAAAACTGAGATGTTAACATGTGTACTGTATTTTTATCTAAACCGCAGACTTTATTTAGATTTCACTAGCTTTTCCAGTAATGGTTTTGTGTTCTAGGCTCCAATCGAAGAGACCACATTGCTTTAGTGTGTGTGTATTTAAAACTATTTTTTAAAGAATTATTTTATTTAACTTTATTTATTTATTTTAATTTGACCAGGGAGAGACAGAGTGAGCGAGGGGAGAGAGAGTGAGAAAGCAAGCTGCCAGGTCCAGAACTCGAACCGTGGTCAGAACCGTGTTCAGCCATGTGGAAGTCCAGTGTCCTTACCCACCACACCACCTGCCGGCCCCTTAAAACTATTTTTAATGTGGAAGATAATTGAATTTACACAACAGTATGAAAAATAATAAAGTAGTAAAATAAACAATTTTATATAAAAATAGAATAAATAGTAAACTTTATCCATCACTCAGCCTCCATGGTGATTAAGTCATGACTAGCTTATTTCATTCATACCCCAAACAAGACTAATTTTTCATCATCCTGGTCCTATTAGCCTATAGTTTACAGATTTATACACTCCATCACTTTTTTATTTCTCCTATTTCCTATATGTAATTTTCTAGTTCGTGCATATTTTAAAAATTATTTTAAAGAATTATTTTAATTTTATTCATTACTTTTAGTTTTAGTTTTAAAATTTGACCAGAGAGAGAGAGGGAAACTGAGAAAGTGAGCTGCCAGGTCCAGGATTTGAACTGGCCTCACTCATATGGGAGTCCAGTTGCTTAAACAACATGCCACCTGCTGGCCCCCGTGCATATTTTTTTAGGGGGGGAGGCTTTTGCCATAGGGCGTGTGCACTCACCAGACAGAGAGACAGAGACAGAAAGCGAGAAATCACCCTCCCCCCCGGGGAATGGTCACGCCGCAATCCCTTCTCCTCCATTCTCCTCTCGGGATCTTGGGCACGCATGCACACGCGCCCGGCGTGAGCTTTAAGCCACCGGATCCGGGACGCGAACCGTGGTCAACTACATGGGAGTCCAGCGACATAGCCATTATGCTAACTGCTGGTTCCCCCCATGCATATTATTAACAATGGAGTTTATAAGAACAATGTCTAGACTTCTCTCCTCTCCAGTAAAAGGAAATCTGTATTTAATATTTTGTTGGGGGATGACGCGGTAGACTGTGGTAAAATGGTAATGTTACACTCTTTGAGGCAAATCCCACTTAGGAAGGTTCCCATTTCACATCTGGAGACCTCATGGAGTATGCTAGGGACGCATTTGCCTGTGACTAGTTTGCTGAAGATAGGGTGGATCTCATTTTTGGAACCCTGTTGGGTATTCTCTGTCTCCATCTCTCCCTTTCTCTTTTTTTTTTTTTT
>NW_006203676.1:348455-354292 GCF_000334495.1 Tupaia belangeri chinensis
ACATGGGGGTCCAGCGACATAGCCATTACGCTAACTGCTGGTCCCCTCTCTCTCTCTTATTGAAGAAATAAACTTTAAAAAATTACTTTGTGGTGGGGCCAGTAAGTGGCATGGTGGTTAAGGTGCTGGACTCCCACATGCCCAAGCACGGTTTGAGTCCCAGACTTGGCCACCTGCTTCTCACTCTCTCTCTTTCTCTCTCTCTCTCTCTATCTATCTCTGTCTCTCTGGTGAGTACATGTGCCCTATAGCAAATTAATAATAATAATAAATAAAAATAAATTATTTTTAAAAATACTTTTGGAGGCAGTTGAAGGGTCCAGCGATGTGGCAAAATTATGATTACTTAAAAAAATGTAAAAGTTAAGATTTCTTCATGAAAAATTTTAAAAGATTTATTTATTATCTTTATTCTTCTGTTTTAACTGGAGAGAGACAGAGAGAAAGGGAAAGCGAGAAAGCAAGTTGCCAGGTCCGGGACTTGAACCATGGACAGCCATGTGATAGCCCAACATGTCAACCACCACACCACCTGCAGGCCCCTTACCTGCTATTTTTAAACATAAGTATTTTAGGGATTTGTTTTTATTTTTGTTTTTGTTTGTTTGTTTGTTGCCTGATAACACATTCACATGTATTTAAGGACTAAGAAGTCTATAGTAAAGGAATGGGATCACTCTTCCCTTCCCTGGAGGCAACCAGTGAAGAACTCTCAGACTTTTTCTGTAAGGGACCAGATGGTAAAATTTGTTCTTTTTTCTTCCCCCCTCATAGGGTGAGCATGCTCACCAAAGAAAGAGACAGAGAGGGAGAAAGCATCCCCTGACGGAGAATGGTCACACCGCAGTTCTTTCTCCTCCATGTCTCCATCCTGTAAGGATTTGGGGCATGCACAGAAGCGACCTGAATGTTTTTCAAGCTGTTGGGACTAGATTTGAATCTCAGCTGGCCACATGGGATTTAGCTCCCATTACCACTAGGCCACAGGCCAACCCCTCAGACAGTGAACAGGGTTCTGCCTTTGTAGTAGCGTGTCCTTGAAAGGAAATGCCATGCAAATAACAAGCACATATATACTGATAATTTTTGTAACTAGTGTCAATTTGCCCTTTGTGAGAACCGCCTCAATTCATATTCCCACCAATGTTAGGAAAGTACCCATTGTACCCATCTTTGCCTGCACAGTATTTTTAAGCCTTTTGATAATTACCAATTTCCTAGTTGGAAAAAAAAGTATCTCAGTGTAGTTTATTTTGCATACCTTTTGTTTTGATGAGTTACATACTTTTTCATTCATTTAAGAGATATTTTCCCCCCTTCTGCTGGCAGTTTTCCAGGTCTGAGGATCTTCTGGGGGTTCATTTTCTCTCTGTCTCTCTCTCTCTGTCTCTCTCTCTTCTGTTTTGTTTTTTGGTTTGTTTTTTGTTTGTTTGTTTTTAGATTTTTGCCATAGGACACGTGCGCTCACCAGAGAGAAACATGGAGAGGGAAAGTGAGAAATCACCCTTTCCTCCATCCTCCTCTTGGGATTTGGGGCACACACACACACACACACACACACACACTTGGCGTGTTTTTAAAGCTATCAGGTCCAAGACTTGAACCACAGAGTCTGCCTCATGGGATCCAGCACGTTAACCAGCATGCCACCTGCTGGCCCCTCACTCACTCTTTTATGTTAGTTAAACAAAGCAGATTTGGAGCACAGAAGTCCTAAGGACAAACACGTCGTGTCCCCTAGCACTCTCAACCTTCCAGATATTGGATTGAGAATCCAGGAGGACACCTGAAGATGGTTTTCATTTCTACTGTGGACTTGGAAGACGAAATTTCAGGGGACTCATATGGCATTGCATGTGTCAGGGGCCCAGTAAATGTGTGTGTTTGAATTACCAGAATATCCTTTAGTGGTGAAGCAATGGTCTCTGAAGGCAAATTTCCTAGATTCAAACTCTTGGATCTGTTTGTTTATTTTTTCATTTTATTTTATTTTATTTTTAGTGAGAGATTTTTGCTATAGGACGCGTGCACTCTGCAAAGAGATAGAAAGTGAGAAATCACCTGCCTGAGGGATGACCACTCCACAATCACTTCTCTCTATTCTCTTGGGGTCTTAGGCACACGTGTACATGAGTTTCAAGCCTCCGGGTCCAGGACTCAAACTGTGGTCAACTATGTGGGAGTCTAGTGACATAAGCATTACACCACTTCCTGGTCCCTGTTTCCTTTTTTTAAGTTTGTTTATTTAATGGGGTGGAGGGACTTGAGGAGGCCTTACCACCTAGATAGCCTTGACAAGTCCTCCCCACGCTTTGATGCTCACCCCTGTCCTCAGCCTTTGAGTCAGCCAGGATCATGGGCATACCTGTAGGCATGACTACAGTGGTCAGGTCAACTTGAGATCTGAACTCATGGCCTTCTAATGTGGCTTCAGTATCATGCAGTGGTGCTCTACTGCCTGCAGCACTGTGGCTGCGCCATGCCCCTATCTTTTAACAACTGTGTAACCGTTTATGTGCCTCATCTATAAAATAGGATAATAACAAACTGACATTGTAGGGTGATTATGAGGTTTAAATGTAAAGCACTTGGAACGGTACCTGGCACAAAGCAAGTACTTTATAAATCTTAGCTACTTCTGTTATCATTATGCCTTTCTTATAATTATAAGCCTATTTAACTTTTTTTTTTTTAAGAATTACTTCATTTTACTTTATTTATCTATTTATTTATTTAAATTTGACCAGAGAGGGACAGAGCAAGAGAGACAGAGAGAGGGAAAGTGAGAAAGCAAACTGCCAGGCCCAGGACTTGAAGCATGGTCAGCCATGTGGGAGTCCAATCCCCTTAACTACCATGGCACCTACCAGCCCCCAGAATATTTAACTGTTTTTCTTCCTCCTCATATGTGGGGTCTTCAAAAATTAATGAAAAATGTGTACTATGAAAAACCTATGCATAGATTTGGAAAATTTGTTCACCAAAATAAAATCTTACTTAATTACATATTCCCACAAACTTTTAGAAATTTCCTCATTATATTCTCCCAACTTTAAATCATCTTATTTCCCCTCCCTCTGTGTCATGCACCTTAAAGAGATCCATTTTTTGAGGCTGTTACTAGCACTTTGCCTGTATAGCCTCAGACACATTTGACTTATATGTTGTGGGCCCTCTCCCTGGTTTTGAGGTTCTTTGAATCTTTGCCGCAGGTTGAGAAGACTATGAGATGCAACCTCACTCTAGGATTTCCCTGTGAGGTTAGGCTCACGTTTTCTTCTCGCAGGACTCTAAGACCCCATTTATTATCTCCTTGCCACTCCCTTTCCTGAGTGTTCTCTTTTGTCCCTGAAGTAGTCTGTGCCAAAATTCTTAGCATCAGCGCAAATGTATGTCAAGCCCCAGCAGTAACTCCACAGAGAGAAGTACACGTCCTTATAATCTTAAAACAGGTTCTTGGGGGGACCAGCAGTTAACGTAATGGCTATGTCGCTGGACTCCCACGTAGTCGACTGCAGTTCGAGTCCCGGACCTGGTGGCTTAAACTCACACCAGGCGCGTGTGCGTGCATGCCCAAGATCCCGAGAGGAGAAGGGATTGCGGCGTGGCCATCCTCCCTGGGGGGGGATTTCTCACTTTCTGTCTCTCTGTCTCTGTCTGTCTGGTGAGCGCATGCGCCCTATAGCAAAAAAAAAAAAAACCAGGTTCTTGGGATGACCAGCAGTTAGCGTAATGGCTTTGTCGCTGGACTCCCACGTAGTCGACTGCAGTTCGAGTCCCGGACCTGGTGGCTTAAACTCACACCAGGCGCGTGTGCGTGCATGCCCAAGATCCCGAGAGGAGAAGGGATTGCGGCGTGGCCATCCTCCCTGGGGGGTGATTTCTCGCTTTCCATCTCTGTCTCTCTCTGGCGTGTGCACGTGCCCCATAGCAAAAACCTCTCAAAAAAAAAAAAAAAACAGTCTCTTAACGGGCCAACAAGTGACATGATGGCTAAAGCTGCTGAATCCCACATGGCTGACTGACTATACAGTTCAGGCCCTGACCTGGTAGCTTGAAAAACATGCCTGGTGTGGGTACGTACCTGAACTCCTGAGATGAGAAGAAATCGTAGCATGCCCATTCCCACAGGGGGGTACTTTCGCTCTCTCCCCTCCTTTGCCTTTCTCTGGCAAGTTCACATACCCTAAAGCATATTAAAAAACATAAACCAGACCCTGTGCATTAATGGTTTTGTTTTAAGATATGCAAGATTGTACTAGATATCTTAGTAGAGCAGTACTGAACTATCTTAAAATAAATCTCTAAGACATTGTGTCTCCACTTAACATATACTGACTGTTCACACACTGAAAGATTGGAGGGCATAAAATCGGTGAAAATAGTTATGGAGGACCAGCAATTAGCGTAATGGCTATGTTGCTGGACTCCCACGTAGTCGACCACAGTTCACATCCCGGACCGGTGGCTTAAAACTCACACTGGGCGTGTGTGCGTGCGTGCCCAAGATCCCAAGAGGAGAATGGAGGAGAAGGGATTGCGGCATGGCCATCCCCCCTGCGGGGTGATTTCTCACTTTCTGTCTCTCTGTCTCTCTCTGTCTGGCTGGCAAGCGCGCGCACCCTATAGCAAAAAACCTCTCCAAAAAAAAAAAATTAAAAAGAAGAAAAGAAAAGAAAATAGTCATGGATGCTGGAGACTAAGGAAGGAGGGTGAGAGAGGCAAAGAATATAGGGAAGGAAATTAGAGAGAAAAATAGGGAAGTGAGACATTAGTGGGACACAAATGGTTTATTACCTGTTGATGATAACGTGTATAGTATTCTCAACTGGACTGCTCTGAGAAGTATTTCATGTTGAATAAAGTCTCTCTACAAGCTAAATGATATATAGCAATCAAATGTATAAAATAGTAATGATAATATAAAAAATAAATGATTGGAATTTGGATGGGATGTGTTGCCATACCCAGCATACTCTACCTGACCTTGCACTGTCAGGCTTCCACTTGTTCCACTCCCTTCAAAAGTCCTTGTGTGGTATAACGTTTGATTCAGGTGAGGCTGTAAATCAGCACCTTGTTTAGTTTTTTGCCAATAAAGACAGATCCTTGTATGAATGAGAGATTAGGAAGATTGCAAAAGATTATTGAACAAAACAGGCAATATATCATTGATTGATCTTTGTTCTTTATATAGATAAATGACCTTTGAAAAACAAAACAATAAGTAAATTTTTTAAATGGAGTTCTGCCCCCCCCAAAAAAAATGTTGTTCTGTGGGCTGGCAGGTTGGCATGGTGGTTAAGGGTGCTGGACTCTTTCATGGCTGGCTGAGGTTCAGGTCTTGGACCCGGTGGCTTGCTCTCTCACTCTCTCTCTCTCTCTCTCTCTCTTTTTCTCTGTTCCTCTCTGGTCACATTAAAATAAACACATAAATAAATAAAGCTAAATATAATAGTTATTTTGTAAAATGTAGCTCTGAAATAGTGAAGGGATGTAAAGCATATTCCTAGGGTTAGCATTGTGGTTCAGCTTCTTAGCTTTTGTAGAGCTAAACCGTACTGGGTTTTGTTTGTTTGTTTTTGATGTTGATGTGAAACTAGTTGTGAGATTTCTCTTTTTTTTTAAAGAATTATTTTATTTAACTTTATTTATTTGTTTTAATTTAACCAGAGAGGAACAGAGTGAGAGAGTGAAAGAGACAGAGAAAGCAAGAAAGCAAGACTCCAGGTCTGGGACTCGACTTTGGTCAGCCATGTGGGAGTCCAGCACACCACCATGCCACCTGCCAGTCCCGTCATGTAGATCTTTCTTTTTTCTTTTTTTTTTTTTTTTTT
>NW_006203676.1:354393-356736 GCF_000334495.1 Tupaia belangeri chinensis
CTCCTCCATTCTCCTCTCGGGATCTTGGGCACGCACACACACGCGCCCGGCGTGAGTTTAAGCCACCGGGTCCAGGACGTGAACCGCCGTCGACTACGTGGGAGTCCAGCAACATAGCCATTACGCTAACTGCTGGTCCCCCGTCATGGAGATCTTTATGAGTTATGTAATTGAACAAATTTTTGTACTTTCTTGAGTTGAATACTCACTTATATACTGATTTAGGCAACTGTCATATCAGAGAGTTAACTTCTTTATATAACTAAGTTTTAAACTTTATAGATTAAGAAGTATTCCATACATACAGAAAAAATAAAGAGTATATTATAGGGACTGGCAGGTGGTGTGGTGGTGATTAAAGGTGCTGGATTCCCACACGGCCAACCACGGTTTGAGTCCCGGACCTGGCACAAGTCCTTGACCTGGCAGCTTGCTTTCTCAGTTTCCCTTTCTCTCTCTGTCTCTCTCTGGTCAAATTCAAAAACAACAACAACAAATAAAATTAAATAAATAAATCTTTTTTTTTAAGTATTATAGAAAACAATATAGTAAACAGACCAATACCCTCTGCCCTAAAAAGAAAAATTTGCCAATTTGTTTCAGATATTTCTGTTATTGTTCAAGCAGTAAACATTGGAACCAGCAGTTGGCATAATGGCTGGGTCACTGCAGTAATCGACTGCAGTTTGAGTCCCGGACCCGGTGGCTTAAACTCATGCCGGGCGCGTGTGCGTGCGTGCCCAAGATCCCAAGAAGAGAATGGAGGAGAAGGGATTGCGGTGTGGCCATCCCCCATGGGGGGTGATTTCATGTTTTCTGTCTCTCTGTCTCCCATTCTGGCAAGCGCACACACCCTATAACAAAAACCTCTCCAAAAATAAAAAAAAAGCAGTAAACATTATACATTAGTTGAAGTTTGCCTGTGTATCCTCTACATCACTTCCTGTCTCTTTTTCCCCAGAATTAACGACTCTGCTAAGGTTGGTGTGTAGTAATTTCCATGCATGTTGTTAGACCTTTACCACATTTGAAAGAATCCTTAAAACTAAGTCTTCTTTGTATGCAGGCTTAACCTTTAAGTAAATGGTGTCTTATTGCGTTAAAAAAAAAAAATCCTCATGTTAAAGCACTAGATCCCAACTCTGTCTGGTTTGAGTCCCAGACCCTAGTGGCTTAAAGACCACACTGATGCAAGTGCGCTGGCATGTGCGTATGTGCCTAGAATCCTGAGAGGAGTGTGGAGGAAAAGGGATTGTGGGGTGCACATTACCTCACCCCCAGGGGTGTGACGGCTTCTTAACTTTCTCTGTCTTTGACTCTGGCAAATGAATGCACCCTATAGCAAAAACTAAAAGAAAGAAGAAGGAAAATTTACATGACCTCTTTGGCTCTTCAGTCTCATGAGAGGGCAATCAAGATGTGTTGGTAGGGAGTTTCATATAAGGGGCTACACTCGGTTTACAATGGAACTATAACCATTTCAAGCATAAAGGGGACAAAGCTGGAGGCACCAGACCCTGTGGCCACACATCACCTGTGAAATGACATTTGGCCCTCTACGAATATAACACAAACTCTAGCAAAAAAGTAAGACATGAGCCTGGCTCTGCAAAACAGCAGGGATACACTGCTGAAGGACAGCTTGATCCCACGTGGCAACCATGGTTCTGTCTATGGCTTAGTCAGCCTGAAAACAGACCATGCATGCATGTGAGTACCTAGGAGCCAACGGGCTGGAGGAAGGGGATCAAGCCATGACCAGACTTTGTGGAGGGCGATCACTGTAAGTCACTCATACCGGAAGAATCCCACTCAGATTCAGGAGTGGAGGGCCAGGAAGAAGGCAGTAGCTGCCCTATCACATGTCCCTTGTGGGTTCACTGTCTTGCCCCCAGACCAATGTGGTTCCTGCATGGGGAGTTCTTTTAGTCTCCGTTGGGGGTCCTCTTCCCATGGTTCTGTATCCTTCTCAGATGAAGACTCATGGATGAGGTGACTAAAAGGCTTCTGCTATTGGTCCTCCATCACTCTGGTAAAAAGCGTACAAGTCCCTAGAAGTCTCCACAGGTCTGTGGGTGCTGGTGCACCAGAACATGGGTTCCAGTGGCAGTGGTGCAAAGTGGAGTTAGTCCAGGTGCTAAATGGACATACATCATTGGCATGGCCCCTGGCTGGCTCTATGCCATCCTGCCTGACCTCTGTGTATAAGTGTCCTGGCACCATCCTGGGAGAGGAAGTTGGCACCCGGGCTGCTTGTCTTGGGACTACAGTGTCACCTCAGTCTCTTTAATAACCCTTCCCTAGGCCCATGGGCTGCCAGCAGCCTCTTGGGCAAGCTGGACT
>NW_006203676.1:356842-357105 GCF_000334495.1 Tupaia belangeri chinensis
GCGGGAGGCTCGGGGCTCGTTGGGGTCCACTCCCGGGGCCCCCCTCCCCAATGGATGTCATCCCTTTTGGGTCAGGAAGGCCGGCTGCAGAGTCCCTAGTGAGGCAAAGCCCTGCAGGATTTAGCATGCCCCTCAAGGCAGAGTACCCATCCAGGCCAAGCAGAGTGGCCCAGCAGGCAGAAGCCCTGTTGCAGCACAGCCGAGGATTGGCCTTTTTTCTTCAGTGAAGGGCGGCCGGAGTGGACGTGGGGGGTGGGCAGGGT
>NW_006203677.1:0-5201 GCF_000334495.1 Tupaia belangeri chinensis
GGAGGCGCAGGCCTGTCCCGGGTCCCCGCAGGTCAGTGCGAAGGTGGGCGCTGCTGCCTGGTGCGGGGCGGGGTGGAGCGGGTGACGGTCGGATCCAGGAGCAGCGGGACCACGGAGAAGGAGGGGAGGGAGGACCCCGCAGCGGCCGGGGCCGTCTTCCTGAACCCCCTACCCTAAACCCTCTTTCTAGAGCTGGAAATGGAGGGGGGTCGCCCCCGCAGTGCGACAGTGAAACGTAGATGACAATGAAACGTAGACATAGTCTGGGATGGCCCCCCTCACACTCTGCCCCTGCAAAGACCGGCTGACCTCCGCCAAAAGGGGGTGGGGTGGGCCAGGTTGCCTCCTGGAGAAGGGGACCCAGTGACCCAGACAGAGCTTGGAAAGCATCCTGGCTTCGTGCCTGCCCGAGCCTGAAGCATCCTGGCTTCGTGCCTGCCAGAGCCTGAAAGAAATGGCGACTGGGGTGCGGTAGAGATGGAGGAAGACATGTTGAATGAGAAGGGCTCAGCTTCAGGAAAGGGCCTGAGTCCCTGGGAGTCCGCTGAGTGCGCAGCCTTGCCCTGTTCCCTGTCCCTTGTCCCCTGTCCCCTGTCCCTCTGCAGGTCTGCGCGCCTGTGGGTCCCAGCACTCTGCGGGGCCTGAAAAGGAGGAGCGACCTGTCCAGAATCCCTGCAGGTCAGTGAGAGGGAGGGAGGCACTGACAGGGACCCAGGAGGGATGGCAGCGGGGAGGGAGGGCATGGCCTGGACAGAATTGGGACCCCACGGCCCACTCCCCCCAATACACCTGCACACACACAATACATACACATGCACACACACAAGACACACACATGCACACACACAAGACACACACCTTGCCATGCTGACCAGGTGTAGAGATGGTGGCAGGGCCTGCCAGGGAATGGTTGGCTCCGTGGCTGGGAGGACTGGGGGAAGGGATGGGAAGAAGGCACACCTGGAAGGCTTTGGGGAACCCTCATGGGGGAGATGCAAGGACTGTCCTGACCTGCACTCCCCAAGCACTCAAACTCCGTGTCTGCTCTGTCTCTTCCCCTACCCCACCCCCAGGACAAGAGAAGGAGGTGAAATCTCAACATGGAAAAACCCTGCGATATAAATGAAGGAATGCCTTTGAAAGAAAGAAAGATGGATAAGGAAGAACAGCCAGAGGATGAGGGAAAGCCAGAAGTACTTTGTACTCTGAATGACAAGAACTTGCAAAATGAGGGAAAGCCTGAAAATGAGGAAATACTAAAGTACAAGGAAAAGCCAGAAAGTAAGGGAAAGGCAAAAGACGAAGCAAAGCCAGAGCCTGAGGGAAATCTAGACAGTAAGGAGAAGACAGACAGTGAGGGAAAGACAGACAGTGAGGGAAAGACAGACAGTGAGGGAAAGCCAGAAAGTGAAGGAAAGTCAAAGAGCGAGGGAAAGCCAGAGAGTGAAACAAGAGCTGCTGTGAAGCGTCCAGCTGAGGATGATGTACCCAGGAAAGCCAAAAGAAAAACCAACAAGGGGCTGGCTCAGTACCTCAAGGAGTATAAAGAGGCTGTACATGATATGAATTTCAGCAATGAGGACATGATAAGAGAATTTGACAATATGGCTAGGGTGGAAGATAAATCGAGAAAAAGCAGACAGAAGTTGGGGGGGTTTTTGTGGATGCAAAGAAATTTACAGGACCCCTTTTACCCGAGGGGGCCAAGGGAATTCAGGGGTGGCTGCAGGGCCCCAAGAAGGGACACTGAAGACATTCCTTATGTGTAGTGGCCCTAGCAGGCATTTGCCAGGCCCTGTGCTTTAATCTTATCCTATATATTGCTTTAGGTGTCCTTCCTGTTACCAGCAGCCTTTTGACCCAGTTGGGGCACTTGCTGTATGTTTCAATAACTAATTTTCACCCATACGCATTGTAAAGACATTATGATTCTTGAAAAAATAAAGCAGCTTATACTATCATCTATAGAACTGGTGTGTTCTTGTGAAAAAAAAAAAAGTAAATGTATATAGTACATCTATGCATAGGAAAAAGAGAAAGTTTTGTTCACTAAAAGGTTAATAGTGGGGCCTGCGAGTGGCATGATTAAGAGTGCTGGTCTCCCACATGGCTGTGGTTCAAGTACTGGACCTGGCAGCTTGCTCTCTCACTTTCTCTGTCTCTCTTTCTCTTTCATTGTGTCCCTCTCTGGTCAAATTAAAATGAGTAAATAAATAAAGTTAAATAAAATCATCTTTTTAAAAAGAGGTTAATGGTTTTCTAAGTTGTTAGATTGCAGGTGCTTTCATTTGTTTCCTTTCTTCCTATTCATCTGTTATTTTTTTCCCTAATGAACACATATTACTTTTCTCAAAAAACATTCAAAATTAGAAACAGTACATTAAAAGCATTGAAAATGATTGTTATTTAAGCTGTTCCCACTTTGGGGCTGTTACAAATAAATTTCAAAAAAATTGAGTATTTCTGTACAAAAAAAGAGTGATTTAGTGAGCTTATGAAGGCAGTGAATATACTTAAAATTCTTGTCAATAAAACTTAAAATGATAGGTAAAACTCACATTACTTCTGAGACTTACATCTGGAGGAATCCACCTGTGGGTATTAAAGATCCATTGATCTAAGGGATCGTCTTGCCACCTGTCAAATAAGGATAATTCTTACTTCCAGAACTGCCAAGTGGATTAGATAAGGTACAGAATATGTGAAGTGTTTTGTGTTCGCTTCTCTCTTCTCCCCTACACTAGCAGAATCAAGACCCCACCAAACATTTGGAGGACAAATTTGGTACATCTCAATAAGTCTAGGATCCCAAATGACAAGTGCCATCCTCTCTGGGTATATGTCTGCTAGGCACTGTGCCCCTTCTTGTAAGTGTTGGAACTTCCTAAGGCCCTGCTGGTATGGATGGGGTGGAGTCCTCGTGGTAACAAAGCCCAGTTTATTTCCTGGAGTACCCAGTGAGCCAAACCCACCTATCCCACCCCAGGATACCTACTGAAGTATGGGATAATCTCTTTTCCTCACATTAGTCATATCCAACTGGGTAACAATCCAGTGATGCTTTGGTACCTGATGGATTTCAGTTTTTTAGCAAAACGATCCTTTCTGTCTGTTGATTTGTAAGTGTTTTTGCATGCAGCCATCTCCACAAGATTCAGATATAGGAAGCTGTGATTAAATTCAAGTAGCATACACTGTTCTCATCTGTACTCTACTTGATTCCTGTTTCCTTAGAGAAAATTCTAGGAAACTCCTTTCAGGTCCCACCCTACCAGTTGAACACACCTGTCAATTTTGTGTTTTCTCAGAGAATTGCTACTCAAATTTAGCAATGGAACTGTTTAGCTACCACAGTCATCATGGCATTTGGAGGAGAAAATACTCTGTACTATGAGATGCCTAGGGACTCCAGATATGGTAGCATGCACTGGGCACTGCTGTTTGGCAGTTACGGCCATAGGTGAGGCCCAGGTTCTCTTCCCTGTCCACACTGAAAGGCCAGGGACAGTGATGTGTCCCTATAGTCCCAGCTACTTTGTAGGCTGAGGCAGGAGGATTATAACATAATAGGACCCCATCGTAATAGTACCTCATCTTAAAGTAACATATGCACACATACACACACACACACACACACACACACGCCCCATAAGGCTAGATGTGCACTGCAGCATTACTTTTTTTTTTTTTGAGAGAGTGATTTTTGCTATAGGATGCATGCACTCAATAGAGAGACAGACAGAGAAAGGGAATGTGAGAAATCATCCTCTGGGAGGAATGTCCATGCCACAATCCTTTCTCTTCCATTCTCCTCTTAGGATTTTGGGCATGCATGCACATGTGCCCAGTGTGAGTTTCAAATGGCCAGGTCCAAGATTCAGATCATGGTCAACCATGTGGGAATCCAGCACCTTAACCACTGTCACCTGCTGGCCCCAGAAGCCTTACATTTTAAGGTAAGAATTTCGTATAACTGACTGAACCTAAGCATGATGCAAGTTGCAAGGAAACTGCACAAGCAGGATGTTCAGACTTTCAAGCTACCTCCTCCTACAGTTTGCTGCCTCTCTAGCAACCCACGTTTATGGACAAATAAAGGCATTTCCTGTGACTAGAGAACAGAGTAAGAAAAAAAATAAAGCATGGATCTAGTTTTTGGATGTATGTGTATGGCATGCTGGAACCCACCACAAAAGGAAGGCTGCCTTGGGACCAGCAGTTAGCGAAATGGCTATGTCGCTGGACTCCCACATAGTCTACCGCAGTTTGAGTTCTGGACCTGGTGTCTTAAAACTCATGCCGAGCGCATGTGCGTGCGTGCCCAAAATCCCGAAAGGAGAATGGAGGAGAAGGGATTGCAGCGTGGCCATCCCCCCTGGGAGGTGATTTCTTGCTTTCTATCTCTCTGTCTCTCTCTGTCTTTCTGGCGAGCGCACGTGCCCTATAGCAAAAAAACCTCTCCAAAAACCAAAGGAAAAACAAAAAAAGGAAGGCTGCCTTAATACAGTCTTAGTCCAGGATAGGCCTGAAAGATAGTGGCAAAGAGAACTCCTTCCAATGGAGAGAAATTATTTATGTTCTTATGATCATAATCTTGTTTATATTACACTGAATCACATATAACTTTAAAGTGTATTACATTTCTTTTTCCAGAAGGAATACCATGCATATCAGTCAATACAAAGAAATTAAAATCCCCACCATCATCAAATAGTTTTTCATTATTTTTTTCTAGATGATTATTACCATTATTATCCCAATTATTTTTTAAACACTCAATCACTATCTATCATTTCATTTGTAAAAAGACTTTACCCAACATGAAATACTTCTCAGACCAGTCCAGTTGAGAATACTATACACGTCATCATCAACAGGTCAATTTCTGTGTCCCACTAATGTCATGCCTCTCTATTTGTTCTCTTGCTATCTTTCTCCATACTCTTCTCTTCTCTTCTCCCACCCTGTTCCACACTGTCTTCATCATCGTTAACAATTTTCACTGCTTATATGCTCTCCAATATTATGATTTCTACCATAAAGTGCAGATAGTCAGTATATATTAAGTGGATACATACAATATATTTCTTTCATATCCTGGCTTGCTTCACTCAGTAATAGATCTGCCATATCCGACCACTTTCTATCAAATGCAAGGGCCTTGTTTTTTTATGGCTGAGGCATATTCCATAGAGTATAAG
>NW_006203677.1:7467-13716 GCF_000334495.1 Tupaia belangeri chinensis
GAGACAGAAAGTTAAAAACCACCCCCCCCCCGCCCCGGGAGGATGGCCACGTCACAATTCCTTCTCCATTCTCCTCTCAGAATCTTGGGCATGCCCAGTGTGAGTTTAAGCCACTAGGTCCGGGACTTGAACCATGGTTGACTACTTAGGAGTCCAGTGACATAGCCATTACGCCAACTGCTGGTCCCTTCTTTGCCTATTTGAATGCCTTTTATATTGTTCTCTTGTTTGACTGCATTAGCTAAGACTTCCAGCACTATATTAAAGACCAGTGGAGAAAGTGGGCAGCCTTGCCAAGTACCAGTTTTTAGTGGAAAAGCGTTTAGCTTTTCCCCATTCAGTATAATGTTAGCTGTAGGTTTTTCATAGATGGCTTTTATTGTGTTGAGAAGTGACCCTTCTATACCAATTTACTGAGGGTCTTAATCAAAAAAGGATGTTGTATTTTATCAAATGCGGCATCAATTTAAATGATCATATGGTTTTTATCTTTTTTCTGTTATAATATGGTGTATTATGTTTTTGGTCTTGCATATGTTAAATCACATTGCATCCCTGGGATAAAGCCTACCTAGTTTTGATGTATAATCTTTGTTATATGTTGTTGGATACAATTTGCAAGTATCTTGTTGAGAATTTTTGCATCTATATTAATCAAAGATATTGGTCTGTAGTTTTCCTTTTTTGTCATGTCATTTTCTGTTTTGGGAATGATGATGATAGAAGCTTCAAAAAATGAATCTGGAAGGTTTCTTTCTTTTTGAATCTTTAGAAATAATTTGAGTAGAATAGGGATTAACTCTTCCTTAAAAGTTTTGTAGAATTCAGAAGTGAAGTCATCTGGACCTGGGCTTTTCTTTGTCGGGAGGTTATTTATTATTGATTCAATCTCCTGGCTCATTACAGGCCTATTAAGGTTTTCTATATCCTCCTGATTTGATCTTGGTAGATTATTTGCATCCAGAAATTTGTCCATCTCCTCCAAGTTCTCATGTTTGTTGGCATATAGTTACTCATAGTATCCTCTAATGATATTTTGTATTTCTATTATATCTGTTGTAATGTTGCCTGTTTCATCACGTATTTGATTTATTTGGTTTCTTTCTTTATCAGTCTAGATAATGGTGTGTTGATCTTGTTAATCTTTTCAAAGAACCAGCTTTTGCTTTCATTTATTTTCTGTATGGTTCATTTATTTTCTATTTCATTTATTTCTGCTCAAACCTTTATTATTTATTTTCGCCTTTTTTTCCCAATTCCCTGAGGCATGATGTTTTGGTTTCTTTCTTTATCAGTCTAGATAATGGTGTGTTGATCTTGTTAATCTTTTCAAAGAACCAGCTTTTGCTTTCATTTATTTTCTGTATGGTTCATTTATTTTCTATTTCATTTATTTCTGCTCAAACCTTTATTATTTATTTTCGCCTTTTTTTCCCAATTCCCTGAGGCATGATGTTAAGTTATCTATTTGCCACCTTTCCATCTTTTTCTTGTGTGCACTAATTGCTATGATTTTCCCTTTTATGACTGCTTTTGTCATGTCCCATAGATTATGGAAACTTGTGTCCTCATTATCATTTATCTCCATAATTTTTTTGATTTTAGACTTAATTTTTTCAATAGTTAAGAAGTCATTCAGAAGTAAGTTATCAAGTTTCCATGTGTGTGTGTTTTTTCGAGGGTGCTTCTCAAAATTAATCTTGAGTTTAATTCCATCATGGTCAGAGAAGATGCTGGGTACAGTTTCTATGCCTTTGAATCTGTAAAGGCTTGATTTGTGTCCTAATATATGATCTATCTTTGAAAAGGTTCCATGTCGGGGTGAGAAAAATGTATATGTTGTTTTTGTGGCCTTAGGATGGAATGTTCTATAGATATCTATCAAGCTCATTCAATTTATACTATCATTTAGGTCTTGTATCTCTCTAGTTATTTTTTGCCTATAAGATCTGTGTAAAGGAGATAATGCGGTATTGTGATCCCAACAATTTTAGTGTTTCTCCCTATCTCTCCTTTTAGCTCCAGCAGTCTCCCTCACATATTTAGGTGCGCCTGAGTTGGATGTATAGATACTTATAAGGGTTATGTCTTCTTGCTGGATTACCCTCATTTACTATTATATAATGCCCTTCTTTATCTTACAGTCTTTGTCTTGAAGCCTATTTTGTCTGAAATCAATATAGCAATTCCAGCCCTTTTTTATTTCCATTTGTATGCAATATCTTTTTTTCCAGATCTTCACCTTTAGTCTATATATGTCTTTATTCATAAAGTGCATTTCTTACAGACAATAGATAGAGGGTTTCTGTTTTTTCTTTTTTAATCCATTCAGCCAGTCTGTGTCTCTTAATTGGAGAATTTAATCCACTGACATTCAATGTTACTATCAATATTTCCAGACCTGTTTCCACCCTTAAGTGAGTCATTATCTTGGTTGCTTTTTATTCTTTTATAACTGTCCATCTGACTTTTTAGTTTTCTTGATATAGCACTCCCTTCAGAACCTCTTGAAGAGCTGATCTGGAGTTGGTAAATTCTTTCCAATTTTGTTTATCCAAGAATGTTTTTACCTTTTTTTTCCATATGAAAGGTAATCTTGCCAGGTATAGTATTCTTGGTTGAAATTGTTTTTCGTTCAATACTTTGACTATATTTCCCCATTCTTTCCTTGCTTGCATTGCTTCCACTGAGAAGTCCAATGTTAGCCTAATGGGGTGACCTTTGTAAGTAACTTGACGTTTCCCTCTTGCCAAATTTACTATCTTATCTTTGTCTGTTGTTCTTTCCAATCTTGCTATAATGTGCCTTGGAGAGGATCTTCTTGGGTTGATTCTACTTGGGGTCCTATGTATTTCTTGAGTCTGGATATTTCAATGCCTTCCTAGATTTAGAAAGTTTTCTTCCAGGATTTCATGGAATAAATTATCAGTGCCCTTATTTTCTTCCTCTTCTGGGATACCAATTATCCAGATGTTGGGTGACTTGATGGTATCCAGTATTATTCTCATTTTTCTTGGTTGTTTTCTCAATCTTCTTGATACTTTTTTCTAGGTCAGATGTTTTGTCTTCTACATTTGAAATTCGATCTTCTGCCTGCTCTAATCTACTTTTAATACTTTTGAGGGAGGTTTTGATTTCTTGTATCACATTTTTCAACCCTAGAAGTTCCATCTGGTTCTTGTTTAAAGTGTCTATTTTTTCTTTCATATCATGAAAGGTCTTCCTCATCTCCTGGGGCTCATTCTCTCTTTTCTCTTGCATCTCAATTAGTTTGGTCACTACAAATATTCTGAATTGCTTATCTGACATGTCCATGACATCCATTGTGTTGACTGTGGGTGATTTGGGCTTGACTATTTCTCTTCAGGGAGAGGCATTTTGTTGGTTGCTCAAATTTCTTGAGCCTCTATGACTGTTCCTTGTCACCTGCAGATCTATATGTTCCTTCCTAACTTATTCAAGGTATCTCTGAGTGTTAAAAGCTGTGCAGGACTAGAAAATAGGCAATCTCTCTTCTGGTCTGCCTCTCTGTTGCTCAACAGTACCATGCACTGTTGTCACTTGTCCTGGGTGACCCAAAGTCCTCCCTGTTTCAAAGGAGTTCTGGGCCTCCAATTGAGCTAATAAGCTTACCCTCAGAAGAATAAAAAAAAAAATTGCATGGCATGTACACTGCACGATATTCAAAGCGCTGAAGTTCTGAGAGTCCAAAGGCAAGTGGGAAAGGGGTGGAGGATGAGCACTGGGTCCAAGCCATTAGGGCCTGCAGCCACAGGCAGTCTGGTGTCCAGCAATGCCGCTGGCTTGAACCAGTCTCCAGATGGGGTGGGGAGGGCTGCAAGTTTGTTTTAAAGTCCCAAGAAACAAATCTGAAGTCCAGAGATGAGTAGGGGCAGGGATGAGTGATGGGTCCCGGCTGTTAGGGCCCTCAGCCACAGGCAGCCTGAGAGAAATTTAGATGCATATCTCATTGTTGATTCCATATGGAAAGAGATATAGTCTGATTCATGAGCCAGAGAAAATGGATTGACCAGCTTCTCAAACATTTGTAAAGAACAAACTTGGAAAATCGATGACAAGGAGACCTGAGAAGTATATGTATGAAATATTCACAAGATGGACAGAGTACAAAGAAACTTTTTTCCCAATTAAATAATCACTAGTGATCATATATTACGAATGAAAATTTTAATAATTAGGAGGGAAATAAAAGGTTTCCAGCAATGGTAGATTAGCTTGTTTCAGAGGATACTCTCTCACAGAGGATGACTAGAAAAGTTGGACAAAAGCAGTATGATTACAAATAAGGAAAAGATATCTGGAAAGATAAGGCAGTGAAAATTTGTGTGACCAAAATCCTGAAAACTAGCCTGGAAGTGAAAACTGCATTTGACACAATTTTTTGCCATGAAGCATTTGTTGATAGAAAAACTGAAGCTATTAGGCAGAAAAATGAGTGGAGCTTTCAACAGTCTCAGGAGACTCAAGTCTCAACAGTCTCAAGAGATCCTTGACACATAAATTGAAGTTCAGGATTTAAAGGAGGAGGGTATACATACATGAATTTCATTTGGGACCAGGTAAAGCTATACTCTAGGAATGCAAGTGAACAGGAAAAAACTTGCCCTCACAAGATCCAAAGCCTAGCTTTAAATAAGATCAATCCTAACCTGGTTAAAGTATTCTACCTCTATCCTAATCTTTCCTAACTGAGACCTTCACACCTATAGTATAAGGAACTGAAAATTCTACCAACAAGAATGAACTTGGTAGTACATTTTCCCTGCAAGACCTCCAGATAAGAAAATTCAGCTGACACCTTGATTTCAGCCTTGTAGGACTCTGAGTAGAGACTCCAGCTATGTTGTGCCAAAGTTCTGACCTACAGAAGTGTCAGGTAGTAAGTGTCTTTTTTTAGTTGACACATAGTAATTGTACATATTTAGGGGGTAAAGTGTGATTATTTTCTGTACATGGATGTAGTGTATAATGATCAAATCAGGGCAATTTGTATGTCCATCATCTTAAACATTTATCATTACTTTGTGTTGAGAATATTAAAAATCCTTTTTTAGCTGTTCTGAAATACACATTATTGTTCTCTAGTTACCCTACTGTGCTATAGAATGTTAGAATTTGTTCGTTCTGACTAATTTTGTATCCATTAATAATATACACATCTATATCCATTTCCCTCCTATCCTTTCCTATCTCTAGTAACTACTATTCTACTCTCTACTTTTTTAGTTTCCACACATGAATGAAAACATGTGATTTTTCTCTTTCTGTGCCTGGGTTATTTCATTAACATAATGTCTTCCGGGATTGTCCATGTTGCTCCAAATGACAGAATTTCTTTTTTTTTTTTCAGAAAGATTTTTGCTATAGGGTGCATGTGCTCTACCGAGAGAGAGAGAGACAGAAAGCGAGAAATCACCCCCCAAGGGGGATGGTCACAACACAATCCCTTCTCCACGTTTCTCCTCTTGGGATTTTGGGCATGCACACACACACACCCAGTGTGAGTTTTAAGCCGCTGAGTCTGGGACTCGAAACATGGTCAACTATGTGGGAGACCAGTGTCATAACCACTACCATCTGCTGGTCCCAAAACTTCATTCTTTTAATGGCTGAATTGTATTCCATTTTGTGTGTGTGTGTGACATCTTTATCCATCCACTCATTGATGGACACCTAGGTGGATTCCAGATCTTGGCTATTGTGAAAAAATTCTTCAGTCAACATTGGAGTGCAGATATCTCTATGAGCAGAAATAAATGTGCCTGGGTTATTTCATTAACATAATGTCTTCAATATGATGACAGATAAGGAAAAGATATCTGGAAAGATAAGGCAGTGAAAACTTGTATTACCAAAATCCTAAAAACTAGCCCAGAAGTGAACACTGCATTTGACACAATTTTTTGCCGTGAAGCATTTGTCAATAGAAAAACTCAGGCTATTAGGCTGAAAAATGAGTGGAGCTTTCAACAGTCTCAAGATACTCAAGTCTCAACAAATGGCTTTTTTTTCTTTGGGTACATGCCTGGTAGTGTGATTTCTGAATTATATAGCAAGTTCTATTTTTAAAATTTTTAAGGAATCTCTATCCTATTTTCCATAATGAATGTACTGATTTACATTCCTACCAACAATGTAAAAATGTTCCCCTTTCTTTACATCCTCATGAAGAGTTGTTGGTTTTCATATTTCTCTTTTTTTTTTTTAGAGTTTTTTTTTCCTACCGGA
>NW_006203677.1:13747-22441 GCF_000334495.1 Tupaia belangeri chinensis
CAGGATGCGTGCACTCGCCAGAAAGATAGAGAGAGACAGAGAGACAGAAAGCGAGAAATCGCTCCCCCAGGGGGGATGGCCACACCACCATCCCTTCTCCTCCATTCTCCTTCAGGGAACTTGGGCATGCATGCACGCACATGTGCACAGCATGAGTTTAAGCCACTGGGTCTGAGACTTGAACCACAGTTGACTTCATGGGAGTCCAGTGACATAGCCATTATGCTAAATGCTGGTCCCTGGTTTTCATATTTCTGATAATAGCTATTCTGACTGGAGAGACATATCTCATCATGGTTTTGATTCACACTACCCTGATGATTAATTATGAGGAATTTTTTTTTTCCATGTTGCCATGGAGTTGGCCATATGTGATCTAGTGCCTTAACTACAATACCATGCCACCTGCTGGCCCCTCTAATTTATTTTTAATCTTTTCAAAGAACCAACTTTATTTCATTGATCTTTTGTATTTTTTTGAGTCTCAGTTTCATTTATTTTTGCTCTGATCTTTATTTCTTTTCTTCTATTAATTTTGAGTTTAGTTTGTTCTCTATTTTCTAGGTTTTTTTTGAGGTGTGTAATTAGTTTCTTTATTTGATTTTTAAAAATGTAAGTGCCTACTGCTATAAAATTCCCTCTTAGTACTACTTTCAATGTAGCCTTTTTTTTTTTCAAATTTGTCAGCAGGCATGTGTGCTTGCCAGAGACAGAGATAATGAGAGAGATATAGAGAGCACCAAAGCACCCTCCTTCATGGGAGATGGTCATGTTGCAATTCCTTCTCCTTCATTTCTCTTCCTCTCAGGATTTTGGGCATACACACACATACACACACACACACACACACACACACACACACTCACATGACCAGAGTGTTTAAGCGATTAATCTGGGATTTAAATCAGTTAGTCATGTGAGATCCAGTTGCCTTAATTATCATGCCACAGGCTGGCCCTGAAACAAGGGCTGTTTTTTCCTTGTTGTCGGTTGGTTGGTTGTTTAAATAATGCATATTCATTTATTTCTTCCAGGACAGAGACAGAGTAAAAGAGAAAGAGATAGACATGCACAACATGCTTAGGGAGGTCACAGAGTACAAAGCTAGGACCTTTCCCATGTAAGTTCAGTTGTATTACCCCAGTGCCATTACCTGGCTCCATTTTTAGTGTATCACATAGGTTTTGGTATGCTGTGTTTTCATTTTAATTTGTTTGAAGATGAATTGATAGACTATTTGTTAAATAAAAATAAACTAGTACTTAATTATTTTCAAATTTCTATATTTTTTAAATGACAAAATATATTAAAGTTAAGAGATTTGTGCTGAAAGCATTATATACAGAAAAACGCGAAGGCATTCTTGGGTCAACCTTCCTCTGAAACCTCAGAAAGATAAGAAAGAGCACTCAGCCACAAAAGATTAAAAGCATCACATGCAATATCTCAACCAAACCATAGGGCCTGTAGGAAGCTTAGAATCTAGAGGTCAGAGACAGAGATATCAGAGATTCAAAGCACATGAAGGATTCAGTGGGTCACAGCAGGCTTAAAAATGGAGGGAACAATGTGGCAAGAAATCTGCACAGCCTTTAGGAGCTAAAAGCAGCCACACTCAGTTCCCTCAGCAAGAACCAAAAATTTGAGAAAGATGATCTCAAAAATATTTGTGACTATGGATTTCTTTTCCAGTGGAGGAAAACTCAGTGCAGTTTATGCAAGACTAAAAAGATTTTTTACTTATTGTTATTTTTTATACATTCAATTGCTATACATTATTTAGCTTGCGTAGATAATTTAGCCAACATGAAATACACCTCAGACCATCCAATTGAGAATACTGTGCATGTTATCAAAATGTTGTAAATCATTTCTGTGTCCCACAAATGTCTTACCTCTCTATTTTTTCACCCTAATTACCTTCCTTTCACACTATCTCCAGTGTCCATAACTATTTTCAATGTTTTTATGTACTCCAATATTTCAGTCTCCGCCATAGAGTGCAGACAGTTGGAATATGTTAAGTGGACATATACAATGTCTCTCTTTCATAGCCTGACTCACTTCACTCAGCAGTGAATCTTCATATTCGTCCACTTTCTATCAAATGCCAGGGTCTTGTTTTTTATGGCTAAATAGTATTCCATGGACTCTATGTGCCATATCCTTTTAATCTACTCATCTGTTCATGAACATTTGGGTTGGTTCCATGTCTTAACAATCATGAATAATGCCACAATAAACATAGCTGTGCAAGCATTTTTTTTTTTTGATTAAGTATTCTCCTGTCCTTTGGGTCAATACCCAGGAGTAGAATCTCTGAATCATATGGTAGTTCTATATGTAGGTCTTCTAGGAACCTCCATATTGTTCTCCACAGCAGCTGGACCAATTTTCATTCCCACCAACAGTGTAGGAGAGTTCCCCTTTCACCACATCCCTGCCAGCACTTATCAATTTTGATTTTTTAATCTTCAACATTCTGACTGGGGTTAGGTGGTATCTCATTGTGGTTTCGATCTGCACCTCTTATGATGAGGAATGTAGAGCATTTTTTCATATGTTTTTTGGCTATTTGTATGTCTTCCTTAGAGAGTTGTTTGTTCAAGTTCATTTTCCCATCTTTTAATTGGGTTAATCATTGGGGGGGGGGGGCGGGCGGCGGGGGTGGTGTAACTGTGTATTGTGGTTATCAGTCTCTTATCTGCGGCATAGTTTACAAAAATATTCCCCAATACCAAGTGTTGTCTGTTCACACTAATTGCTGTATACTTTGCTATGCAGAAGCTTCTTAATCTGATGTAATCCCACTTGTTTATTTTTGGGATTATTGTCTATGCTTTGGGATCTTACTTAAGAAGTCTTTGCCTACTCCAATGTCTCCCAGAGTTTCCCCAGTGTTTTTCACCAATAGTTGCACAATTTGAGATCTTGAGTTTAGATCTTTGACCCACTTTAATTTTTGTTAATGATGAGAGATAGGGGTTCAGATTCATCTTTCTTCAGGTGGCTACCCAGTTCTGCCAGCACCATTTGCTAAAGAGGTTTTCCTTTTCCCACTGGATTGACTGGTACCCTTTGTCAAAGATTAGTTGCCTGTATGTTTTGGGATTTATTTCTGGGATCTCTATTCTATTCCATTTGTCTACCTGTCTGTCTGTGTGCTGTTACCATGCTGTTTTATTATCCTAGCTTTGTAATACATTTTAGAGTCAGGGAGTGAAATGCCAACCACTCCACTCTTCTTGCACAGGATTGCTTTGGCAATATGGGGTCTTTTATGATTTCAGACAAATTCTATGATTGTCTTTTCTAGATCTGTGAAAAATGTCTCTTGTAATTTTATAGCAATTGTATTAAATGTAGATTAATTTGGGTAGAATTGCTATTTTGATTATATTAATTCTCCAGACACAGGAACATGGGATGTCCTTCCACTTTTTGGTGTCATTTTCAATTTCTTTTTAAAGATTTTTATAGTTTTTCTTGCAGAGGTCTTTGACTTCTTTGGTTAGATTTATTCCTAAGTATCTTCTACTTTTTATGGCTGTGGCAAATGGGATTATTTTCTTCAGTTGTGCCTTTGTCTGCTTGTTTGTATAGAGAAATGCTATACATTATTGTAAGTTGATTTTGTATTCTGCCAATTTAGTGTATTCATTTATTACTTTGAGAAGTTTTGTCAAGGATATCGTTGGGTATTCTATGTATACAATCATGTCATCTGCAAACTGTGATAATTTCAACTCTTCTTTATTATTAACTTTGTTCCCTAGTGGAATGCCTTTTATTTCATTCTCTTTTCTGATTGCACAGCTAGGACATCCAGCACTACATTGAAAGGGAGTGGAGAGAGTGGGCAGCCTTGTCTTGTATCAGTTTTTTGTGGAAAAACTTTCAGCATTTCTCCATTCAGTATAATTTTAGCTATAGGTTTTACATAGATGGCTTTTATTATGCTGAGAAATTATTCTTCTATGCCAATTTTACTGAGAGTTTTAAACATGTAGGGATGCTGTATTTTGTCAAATGCTTTTTCTGTATCAACTGAAAATGTGATTGAAATGATCATATGGTTTTTCTTTTCTTTCTTTCTGTTAATATGGTGTATTACATTTATGGTTTTGCATATGTTGAACCACCCTTGCATCCCTGGTATAAAGCCTACATGATTGTACTGAATAACCTTTTTTATATGCTGTTGGATACAATTTGCTAGTAACTTGTTGAGAATGTTTGCATCTACATTCAGTAGAGATATTGGTCTGGAGTTTTCCTTTCTTGTCGTATCCTTATCTGTTTTTGGAATGAGGATGATGGAGGCTTCATAAAATGAATTTTGGAGGGTTCTTTCCTTTTGTAGCTTTAGATGTAATTTGAGTAGAATGAGGTTACCTCTTCTTTAAAAGTTTTGTATAATTCAGCAGTGAAGGCATCAGGTCCTGGGCTTTTCTTTGTTGGAAGGTTATTTATTACTGATTCAGTCTCATTGCTTGTTATAGTTCTATTCAGGCTTTCTATGTCTTCCAGATTCAATCTTGGTAAATTATATGTGTCCAGGAATTTATCCATCTCATCCAGCTTTTGCTTATAGTATCCTCTAATGACGTTTTGTATTTCTATTATATCTGTTGTAATATTGCCCATTTCAGTGTGTTTGATTTAGCTTAATCCATTCTCTCTTTTTAATCTAGCTAATGCTTTGTCAATCTTATTCATCTTTTCAAAGAACCAGCTTTTGCTTTCATTTATTTTCCATACAGTTCATTTATTTTCTATTTGACTTATTTCTGCTCGAGTCTTTATTATTTCTTTTCGCCTGGCATTTTTGGGGATGTTTTTGTTGTTGTTTTTCCAATTCCCTGAGGCATGATGTTAGCTTATCCATTTGCCCCCTTTCCTTCTTTTTCTTATGGTCACTAATTGCTATGAACTTCCCTCTTATGACTGCTTTTGTGGTGTCCCATAGATTATAGAAACTCATGCACATATTATCATTTGTTTACATGAATCTTTTTATTTCAGCCTTAATCTATTTGGTAGTCATGGAGTCATTCAGGTGTAGATTATTTAGTTTCCATATGTTTGTGTATTTCGAGGGTTTTTCCTGAAACTAATATCAAGTTTAATTCCGGCATGGTCAGAGAAGATGTTGGATATAGTTTCTATGCTTTTGAATCTATAAAGGCTGGTTTCGTGCCGTATTATATTGTCGGTCTTTGAGAAGGTACCCTGAGGGAGTGAGAGAAATATATATTTTGTGGTCCGAGGGTGGAAAGTTCTATAGATGTCTGTCAAGTACATCTGAACTATGATATTGTTCAGGCCCTGAATCTCTTTACTTATTTTTTATCTTGTTGATCTGTCTAAAGGATATAATGGGGTGTTGAGGACCCCAACAATTTTGGACTGCAGTCTATCTCTCCTTTAAATCTAGCAGTCTTTCTTTCACAGATTAAGGTTCTCCTGAATTGAGTGCATAGATATTTATAAGCATTATATCCCTTTTACTGTTATATAATGCCCTTCTTTGTCTTTTCTTACTTTTTTTTTCTTAACGTATTCTGTCTGAATCAATATAATGACTCCTGCTCTTTTTTGGTTTTCATTTGCATGTGTTTTTCTAGCCCTTCACTTGTAGTCTATGTATGTTCTTATCTATGAGATTTTGTTTGTTTGGTTTTATTTATTTATTTATTTATTTATTTATTTATTTATTTTTGACAGCAGAAGGAGAATTTCTGTTTTGTTTTTTTTTATTTTTTTATTTTTTATTCATTCTGCCAGTCTGTTTCTCTTTATTGGAAAATTCAAACCATTAATATTCAACATTATTATTGATATTTCCAGACTTGTCCCTACTGTTAAGTTAGCCATGTTGTTAATCATTTTTTTGTTCTCTTATTTCTGTCTGCCTGTCTTTAGTTTTCTTGGTATAGCACTCCCTTCAGAATTTCTTGAAGAAAGAAATTTGGGGCTCGCAAATTCTTTTAGGTTTTGTTTATCTGAGAATGTTTTTATCTTTTCTTCCCATATGAAGGATAATCTTGTGAGGTATAGTAATTTTGGTTGAAATTGCTTTTCATTTAACACTTTGAATATATTTCCCCATTCTTTCTTTGCTTGCATTGTTTCCAATGAGAGGTCTGGTGTTAGCCTGATGGGATAACCTTTGTAAGTAACTTGACATTTCTCTCTTACCAATTTTAATATCTTGTCTTTGTCTGTAGTTTTGGCCCATCTGGCTATGATGTGCTGTGGAGGGTTTCTTCTTGGGTTGATTCTATTTGAGGTTCTTTGTATTTCTTGGGTCTGAATGTTTGAATGCTTCCCTAGATTAGGAAAGTTTTCTTCTAGGATTTTATGAGACAGATATCAATGCCCTTACCAATTTCTTCACCTTCCGGAATAACGATTATTCAAATGTTTGGGCATTTAATGATATATACTATTTCTTGTATATTGTCCTCATTTGAGGAGGGCTATTTTTTTCAGTCTTTTGGGTGATTTTTTTCTGGGTCAAAGGTTTTGTCTTCTACCTTTGAGATTTGATCTTCTACATGATCTAATCTGTTCTTATTACTTTCGAGGAGGGTTTTGAGTTGCTGTATGATAGCCTTCTCTAATAGTTCAATTTGGTTCTTCTTTATGGTGTTGAATTCTTCTTTCATAACACAGGACTTTCTCATCTTTTGGAATTAAATGTCTGTATTCTCTTGCATCTCATAAAGTTTTTTGGCATAAATATTCTAAATTCTTTTTCTGACATTTTGGTAATATCCTCTCATTTTACCACACTTAAAGAAAAATCACTGTGTTTCCTTCTTGGAGACATGTTAATTGGTTCTCTCATCCTTGAGGCTCTTTTCTAATTTTAGTCATTTGGTAATGTATTCACTTTTCACTGATTTGTTGGAGGTTTCTGTAACTGAACTCATGTGTTTTTTTCTCTTAACTGAGTTTGCGTGTTTCTCTTACTGAGAAATAATGCTGTTAGTTTCTCCCTTCTACTGTGTTTTCCAATGGAAAAGGCAGGAGTTTTGAAATCAGATTTATGAAGAGAAGTTTTTCTCTTCTTCCAATAGGTTTAATGTGAGCTGGAGATTTCTGAGCCTCACAGTATTCAGACACTTGGCTGCTATGCATCTAGACCTATATATGAAGTGGATGAAGACTGAGAAACAAAATGAGAAAGTAAGATAAAAGAAAAAGAGAATAGAAAAACACAAAGGGGAAAAAAAGGAAAAAAGAAAACAGAAAAAAAAGGAAAAACATGTCCGCCCAAATAAATAAAATTTAAAAATGAAAACTGTGTGGTGTAGGGACCAGCAGTTAGCGTAATGGCTATTTGCTGGACTCCCACATAGTCGACCGTGTTTCGTGTCCTGGACCCGGTGGCTTAAAACTCACGCCAGGCACATGTGCATGTGTGCCCAAGATCCCTAGAGGAGAACGGAGGAGAAGGGATTGAGGTGTGGCCATACCCCCTAAGAGGAGATTTCTCACTTTCTGTCTCTCTGTCTCTCTCTGTCTGTCTGGCGAGCGCAAGCACCCTATAGCAAAAACCTCTCCAAAAATAAAAAGTAATAAATATAAATTGTGTGGTGTACTTGCATGGCATGCAAAAAAAACGCAGCATATGCCTGAGATGGAGATGCCTGTTAGAGAAAAGCAGAGGGGAAATTTTTTTTTTCTTTTCAAATGTTAGAAAAGGCAGAAAATATGAGGAAAGAGACAGTTTTTTTCTCTACCTTTTCTAGCTTTCTGGGGACTGAAAGAGGAGAGAGACTAGCTGGGGGTTACACAGCAGTGATGCTGGGCCCATAAAAAGGGAGTACACGCCTGAGATGGAGATGTCTGATAATACCCTGTCATATATGGGGGTAAGAGAGAGAAATTAGCAAGAGAAAGACACAGGGGAAAGAAAACTTTTATTTATTTTAAAAAGTTAGAAAAGACAGAAAATAAGAGGAAAGAGAGAGATTTTACACTACATTTTCTAACTTCTGGGGAATGGAAGAAGAGGGGGACTGGAAGAAGACTGCACAGCAGTGATGCTGGGCCTAGAAAATGGCAGCACATGCCTGAGATGAAGATGCCTGTGAATACCCTGTAGTATATAGGAGGAGGAGAGAGAAATTAGAAAGAGAAAGGCACAGGGGAAATAAGCCACTTTATTTTCTTTTAAAAAGTTAGAAAAGAGAAAATAGGTGGAAAGAGAGAGATTTCCCCCTAACTTTTCTAGCTTCTGGGTTCTAGAAGAGGTGGACAGAATGGGGGCTGCACAGAAGTGATGCTGGTCCCACAAAAGTGTAGTACATACCTGAGATGGAGATGCTTTTGAATATCTTGTTGTATGTGGGGGGAGTAGAGAAAAATTAGCAAGAGAAAGGCACAGGGCAAAAAAAAAAAAGTTTTTAGATAGAAAAGAAAGAAAATAAGAAAGAGAGATTTTCCCCTAAGTTTTCTAGCTTCTGGGTTTTGGAAATAGAGGGACACTGGCTAGGGGTTGGACTGCAGTGATGCTGGTCTCAGAAAAGGGCAAGACATCCCTGAGATGAAGATGTCTGTGAATATTCTCTACTATATGGGGACAGGAGAGAGAAATTAGCAAGAGAAAGTCACAGGGGAAAAAGGACTGTTTTCTTTCCTTTTAAAGAGTTAAAAAAGAAAGAAAATAAGGGGGAAGAGACA
>NW_006203677.1:22913-24356 GCF_000334495.1 Tupaia belangeri chinensis
GGATGGGGGAGGGAGAGTTGGGGGTATGGGTGTGGAAGGAGTGGGAGGGGTGGAGGGACTGGAAAGATAAGTTAGCAAGAGAAAGGCGCAAGGGAAATAAACCTTTTTTTTTCTTTAAAAAAAGTAGTAAAACACAGAAAATAAGAGGAAAGAAATATTTCCCCTTACATTTCTAGCTTCTGTAGTATGGAAAAGAGGGGGACTGGCTGGGAAATGCACATGAGTGATGCTAGGCCCAGAAAAAGACAGCACATATCTGAGATGGAGATGCCTGTGAATACCTTATCATATATGGGGGAAGAGAGAGAAATTAGCAAGAGAAAGGCACAGGGGAAAAAAAAACTGTTTTTTTTTCTTTAAAAAAAAGAGGGGAACCAGCAGTTAACATAATGGCTATGTCGCTGGACTCCCATGTAGTCGACCGTGGTTCGAGTCCCGGACCCGGTGGCTTAAAACTCACGCCGGGCATGTGTGCGTGCGTGCCCAAGATCCCGAGAGGAGAATGGAGGAGAAGGGATTGTGGCATGACCATCTCCCCTGGGGGGTGATTTCTCGCTTTCTGTCTCTATGTCTCTCTCTGTCTGTCTGGTGAGCGCACACACCCTATAGCAAAAACCTCTCCAAAAAAAAAAGAGAGAGAGAGAGAGAAAATAAGAAAGGGAAAAAGAAATATTTTTCCCTACCTTTTCTTGTTTATTGGGTATGAAAAACAGGAGGACAGGCTGGGGACTGCACAGGAGTGATGTTGGGCCCAGTAAAGGGCAGAACACAACAGAGATGGAGATGCCTGTGAATACCCTGTCATATGTGGGGAGAGGAGAGAAAATTAGCAAGAGAACAGAACAGGGGGAAAAACTTTTTGTTTTCTTTTAAAAGTTAGAAAAGACAGAAAATAAGAAGAAAGAGATTTTTCCCCTGCATTTTCCAGCTTCTGGGGTCTAGAATAAAAGGCGGACTGAATGGGGACTGCATAGCAGTGATGCTGAGCCCTGAAAAGCACAGCACATGCCTGAGATGGAGATGCCTGCAAATACTCTATCAAAAGGAGGGGGGAGAGACATTAGCAAGAGAAAGGTACAGGATGAAAACAAAACAAAACAAAACAAAAGCTAAGCTTTTTTTCCTTTTTAAAAGTTAGTAAAGCACAGAAAATAAGAGGAAAGAGATATTTTCCCCTACCTTTTCCAGCTTCTGGAATATGGAAAAGAGGGGAACTGACTAGAAAATGCACAGGAGTGATGTGCTCAGAAAAGGGCAGCACACACCTGAGATGGAGATACCTGTGAATACCCTGTCTTATGTGAAAGGAAGAGAGAGAAATTAGCAAAAGAAGGACATAGAGTAAAAATTCTTTTTTTCTGTTAAAAAGTTAGAAAAGGGGGACCAGCAGTTGTCATAATGGCTATGTCGCTGGACTCTCATGTAATCGACAGCGGTTGGAGT
>NW_006203677.1:24453-24900 GCF_000334495.1 Tupaia belangeri chinensis
TCCCCCCCTGGGTGGTGATTTCTCGCTGTCTCTCTGTCTCTCTCTGTCTTTCTGGCAAGAACATGGGCCCTACAGCAAAAACCTCTCCAAAAAAAGAAAAAAAGGTTAGAAAAGGCAGAAAATAAGAGAAAAGAGAGATTTCCTCCCCCCCTACCCTTTCTAGCTTCTGGGTTCTGAAAGAAAAGGGGGAATGACTAGGGACTGCACAGCAGTGATGCTGGGCCTGGAGAAAGGCAGCACATGCTTGAAATGGCGATGCTTATGAATAACCTGTCCTATGTGGAGGTAGTAGAGAGAAATTAGTATGAGAAAGGCACAGGGGAAAAAAACTGTTTCTTTTTCTTTTAAAAAATTTAGAAAAGGGACCAGCAGTTGGCATAATGGCGATGTCGCTGGACTCCCATGTAGTCGACCGCGGTTTGAGTCCTAGACCCAGTGGCTTAAACT
>NW_006203677.1:24958-25481 GCF_000334495.1 Tupaia belangeri chinensis
TGTGGCGTGGCCATTCCCCCTGGGGGGTGATTTCTCCCTTTCTGTCTCTCTGTCTTCCTGTTTTTCTGACGAGCGCACATGCCTTACAGTAAAAACCTCCTCTACCCCCCAAAAATTTAGAAAAAGATAGAAAATAATAAGAAAGAGATTTTTCCCTATCTTTTCTAGCTTCTTTGGTCTGGAAGAAGAGGGGGACTAGCTGGGGGCTGCACAGCAATGATGCTGGGCCCATAAAAAGGGAGCACATGCCTGAGATGGAGATGCCTGTGAATACCCTGTCATATATGAGAGGAGGAGAGAAAAATTAGCAAGAGAAGAAAAAAACTGTATTTTTTTTAAGTTAGAAAAGACAGATAATAAGAGGTTAAAATGACATGTTTTTCTGCCTTTCATAGCTTCTTGGGTCTGGAAGAAGAGAGAGAGTAGATGGGGACTGCACTGCAGTGATCCTGGGTCTATAAATGGGCAGCATACACCTGAGATGGAGATGACTGGAAATATCCTGTCATATTGGGGGGGGGGG
>NW_006203677.1:25507-27482 GCF_000334495.1 Tupaia belangeri chinensis
TCCTTGGATATTGGGGGGGGGGGTAAAAGAGAAAAAATAGCAAGAGAAAGGCACAGGGCATAAAAAAACCCTGTCTTTTTCTTTTAAAAAGTTAGAAAATAAAAGCAAAGAGAGAGATTTTTCCCTAATTTTTCTAGTTCCTTGGGTATGCAAAAAAGAGGGAGACAGGCTGGGGCCTGTACAACAGTGATGCTGGGCCCAGAAAACAGCATCATACACAGGAGATAGATCAGCCTGTGTATACCCTGTCATATGTGGGGGGAGAAGAAAAACTTTTCAAGAGAATGGCACACTGGAATAAAAGCAGTACTTTTTTTCCTTTAAAAATTTTAGAAAGGACAGAAAATAAGAGGAAAGAGATTTTTACCTACCTTTTCTAGCTTCTGGGTTCTGAGAAAAGAGGGGTACTGGCGGGGTCTGCACAGCACTGATGTTGGGCCCAGAAAAGGGCAGCACAGGCCTGAAATGGAAATGCCTCCAAATACTCTGTTGTGTGTGGGGGGAGGAGAGAGAAATTAGCAAGAGAAAGGGAAAGGGGACAAAAAATAGTGCTTTTTTACTTTCAGAATGTTAGGAATTACCAAAAAATAAGAGGAAAGAGAGATTTTCCCTTACATTTTCTAACTTCTGGTGTCTAGAAGAAGAAGGCGGCTGCACAACAGTGATGATGTGGCCAGAATAAGGCATCATAGGCTTGAGATGGAGACACCAGGAAATACCCTGTCATATGTGGGGAGAGGAGAGAGAAATGAGCAAGGGAAAGACACAGGGGGGAAAACCTTTTTTTTCTATTATAAAGTAAAAAAAGACAGATAGTAAGAAGAAAGAGAGAGATTTTTCCTTACCTTTTCTTGCTCTGGAGTCTGGAAGAGGAGGGGGCTGGTGGGGGTTCACAGCAGAGATGCTTGGCCCAGAAAAGAAAAAGGCAACAGACACCTGAGATAGAGATCCCTGAGAATACCTTTTCCCAGGTGGGAAGAGAAGAAAATTAGCAAGAGAAAGACACAGGAAAACAAAACAAAACAAAGCAAAACAAAAAAAAAACATAAAAACACATTTTTTTCTGTAGAAAAATTGGAAAAGACAGAAAATAACAGGAAAGGGTGAGATTTTTCCCTACCTTTTCTAGCTCTGGAGTCTGAAAGAAGAGGAGACAGGCTGGGAAGCTGCACAGCAATACAGAGAAGGGTCTAGAGAAGGGCAGCACAGGACTGAGATGGAGATGCCTGGGAATACCCTGGCTTATGTGGGGGGAGGAGAGGAAAATTAGCAAGAGAAATCCACAGGGAGTAAAAAAGCTATTTTTCTTTAAAATGTTAGAAATGAGAGTAAGAGGAAAGAGATTTTTCCCTATCTTTTCTAGTTTCTGGGTTCTGGAAATAGAGGGAGACTGGCTGGGGGAGCACAGCAGTGATGCTAGGCCCAGAAAAGGGCAAGACACCCCTGAGATGAAAATGCCTGTGAATATTCACTTGTATTGTTACCGAACTCAAATCAGGTTCGCTCACCCAAGCGCTATAAACCCAAGCCATAGGCACAGGGTGTGATGAAGGAAAGTACAGCTTTATTGCAAAGCACAAAGCAAGGAGAGCGGGCAGCTCATGCTGAAAAGACCCCCGTCTCCCCGAGATGTTCCCCACATGCGTTTTTAAGGGCAAAATTAGGGGCAGAGGTCCTAGGCGCATGATCAGTTCAGTGATTGGTTCAAGAGGGTGTGATCATCTCGTGGGCATTCTTGATTGGTGAGGCCTTAGATAATCAAATTCCTCTTCAGGTGTCTGGAACCATTCAGCCTGGAGTCTCTGAGCTCACAACCAGCAGTTTCCAGCCTATAAAACATCTTACATGTTGAAATGAAAACCTGCTTTCCTTTTAGTGAGTTTTAGAGGTCAAATGGCCCTCACTCATGGTCCATGCTGGTCATTATCATAACCAAAGTCTGAAGACTTACTCCTTACTCTGGGCCATTACAATG
>NW_006203677.1:27677-28100 GCF_000334495.1 Tupaia belangeri chinensis
CATGTTCCAGGTTCTGGGGTCTGGGAGAAGTGGGGGACTGGCCGGAGGGTGTACAGAAGTGATGCTCGGCCCAGGAAAAGGGCAGCACGTGCTTGAGGTGGAGGTGCCTGTGAAAGCCCAGTCATCTGTGGGGAGGAGAAGAGAGAAGTTAGCAAGAGGGGGGAAAAAAATCTGTATTTTTTTCTTTTAAAAAGTTAGAAAACACAGAAAATAAGAAGAGAGAGAAATTTTTCCATATCTGTTCTAGCTTCTGGGGTGTGGACAGAAGTCTGACTACTTTTCCTATTTTTCCAAAATCTTTTTAAAAGGGGACGGGAAGTCATGCCCACAAACATTAACAGACCATTTAGTTTCTATTAACAGGATTCTTCCTACCTCCTGTTCCTGGCATAGTATCTTTGAGATGTATATTTCAACCCATTA
>NW_006203677.1:28393-32318 GCF_000334495.1 Tupaia belangeri chinensis
TGGGAAATAACCCACATTAATTATTAATTATTAATTATTAATTTTATGGTCGGTTATTTTTTCTGTGGACAGGGGAAAGGGAGAAAAAGGTGACGGACTGGGGGCTACACAGCAGTGATGATATGGACAGAAAATTGCAGTACATGCCTGATTTGGAGAAGCCTGTGAACACCCCGTGGTATGAGAGGAGAGGAGAGAGAAATTAGCAAGAGAAAGTCACAGGAGGAAAAAATAAACTGCTGCTCCTCCCACCCCATCACTGAAAAGCTAGAAAAGACAGAAAGTAAGATTAAAGAGTGAGGTTTTTCCCTCAATTTTCTTTTCCGGGATCTGGAAGAGGAGGGGGACTGGCTGGGGGGGGCGGTCACACAGAATTGATGATGGGCCCAGAAATGGGCAGCACATGCATGAATGGAGATGCTTGCAAATACCCTGTCCTATGTGGTGTGGGGAGAGAGAAATTAGCAAGAGAAGGGCACAGGGGAAATAAACCCTTTGTTTTTTTTTTCTTTTTCTCTCTCTTTTAAAAAGTAAGAAAAGACAGAAAAATTTTTCCCTACTTTTTGTAGCTTCTGGTGCCTGGAGGAAGAGGGCAACTGGCTGGGGGTTGCATAGCAGTTATGCTGGTCCCAGAAATGTGCAGAACATGCCTGAGATGAGGATGCTTGTGAATACCCAGTAGTATATAGAGGGAAGAGAGAGAAATTAGCAAGAGAAAGGCACGGGGGAAGAAAAACTGCTTTTATTCCCTTTTAAAAAAATTAGAAAAGACATAAAGTAAGAGGAAAGGGTTTTTCCCTTACCCTTTCTAGCTTCTGGGGTCTGGAAGAGGATGGGGGTGGCTGGGGGTTGCACAGCAGTGATTCTGAGCCCAGAATAGTGCAGCACACACCTAAGAGGGAGATACCTGGGAATAACCTGTTGTGTGTGAGGAGAGGAGAGAAAGATTAGCAAAAGAAAGGGACCTGGAAAAAAAACAGCGTTTTTTATTTGTTTTGTTTTAAAATTAGAAAAGACAGAAAATAAGAGGAAAGAGAATTTTCCCTACCTTATCTAGCTTCTGCAGTTTGGAAGAAGAGAGGGACTGGCTGAGGGTTGCACAGGAGTGATGCTGGGCTCAGAAAAGTGCAGCACACACCTAAGAGATGCCTGTGAATACTCTGTTGTATGTTCGAGGAAGAAAAAGAAATTAGCAAGAGAGGCACAGAGGAAAAAAAAACCTGTTTTCATTTTCTTTAAAAAGTAAGAAAAGCCCTAATGTAAGAGGAAAGTGAGATTATTCCCTACCTTTTCTAGCTTCTGTGCCTGGAATAGGTAGGGGACTGGCTGGGAGCTTCTGGGGTCTGGAGGAAGAGGAGGGACTGGCTGGGGGCTGCACAGCATTGATGCTGGGTCCAGAAAAGGGTAGTACATAACTGAGATGGAGATGCTTGATCTTTAAGAAAACTTTATCAGCAGAAACATTGCCAATTTGGAATGAGACAGAATAAATACAAATTGAAATATAACCCCCAAATTCTCCTGGTGGGAACTGGCCTGATAAACTACTCAACTGGGAACTCAATATATTTTTAATTATAAAACAATAATTATTCTAAGGTTTGAGCCAAGAGCTTGGAGATGTGAAAGTCCTGAGGACAAAGCCAAGAGTACAGAATGTGAGGCTGAGAGTGTGTGAAAAACCAATTTGACTCCATTTTGTTAGAGCTAATGCCTTCCACTTTGCTATCTCTAAAAATAATTTATTTTGTTTAAGGTAAGATACCTCACTAGTACAGCTCAAATTTGTTAGAAAAAGAAGAATGATTTTGAGAACTTGGGAACAATCCTGTATCCAAATCAGGTGACTTGCTTTCCCCAGGCTTGCTTCCATTTAGCCCCTTCACTTTTCCTTTAAAAACTCCAGCTTGGGCCCAGTAAATGGTTTGGTGGTTACCATGCTGGACTCCCACATGTTGACTGCTATTTTAGTTGCAGATCTGAACTCAGACCCAGTGGCTTGAAAATCATGCCAGGCACATGTATGTGCATCCCCATGATCCTGGGAGGAGAATGGAAGAGAAGGGATTGTGGCATAGCCATCCCTCCCGGGGGGGAGTGGGTATTTCTCACTTCCCCTCTCATTGTCTCTGTTTCTCTCTCTCGTTCTCCAGTGAGCACACATGCACTAAGGAAAAAAAAAAACTGAAAACAAAAACAAAAGAACCTCCAGTTTGTTTCAAGGCAGTGTAGAGTGCAGCTGTGAATGTTTCTGAGTAGCTATCTGCCTGATGCTTTCGGTCTGAAAGTTACTCTCTAATAAACTCCTATTAAATGCTCCATAGAGTTGCTTGCTTAATTTTTTTTTGGTCTCAATGTTCCTTAGTTTGGGGCCACTATACATTGACCTTTTCATCTAATAGAGCCACAAAGGATTTTTCCTAGGCTTTGAAACAAAATATTTTTTTTTGGGGTGGGGAGCAATTACTTATTTTTATCATCCATGTTACCCATTTTTGTCTATAAATGTTATCCTGTGTCTGTCTTATCATCACATGTTGGGAGCTTTCTGGGCAGAGAAACGTCTCCTTAATATCACAGATCCACAAATGGGTAGGAATGTATTGAAGAGTTTTACTTAATGACAAGATCTGTATCCACATATAGTTTAGATGATGTTATTTTTACTTTTGAGCTGATGCTATAGTTGGATAAGATTCTTGGGAATCTTGGGAGGAGATGAATGGGTCTTACATTTGGGAAGTACATGAACTTTGGGGACCAAAGTGCCCACTATCAGGCATAATTCTAAGAGGGCTTAGTCAAAGTACCATCCCACAGTATGGACTACCTTTTCCCAGTTACTAAATAAAATAATAATTTATGTGTTGCTGTGAAGAGATTTTGCAGATGGAAATAGTGTCCCAAATCAGTGGGCTTTAACATAGGAAAATGATTTGTGTTAGCTCATCCTAATCATATTTTTTTTAATTTTAATTTATTTTATATATTCAATCAGTATATATCACTTACCTTGTAAACTGAATTTACCCGGGACCAGCATTTGGCATAATGGCTATGTTGCTGGACTCCCATGTAGTTGACTGCAGTTCACGTCCTGGACCTGGTGACTTAAAACTCACACAGGGCACGTGTGTGTGTGTGCCCAAGATCCTGAGAGGAGAATGGAGGAGAAGGGATTGTGGCGTGACCATCCCCCCTGGGGGATGATTTCTCACTTTCTGTCTCTCTGTCTCTCTCTGTCTGTCTGGTGAGCACACGCACCCTATAGCAAAAACCTCTCCGAAAAAAATCAGTTGGCTGTACGTTTTGGGGTTTAGTTCTGGGATCTCTAATCTGTTCCATTGATCTTCTTGTCTTTTTTTGTGCCAGTACCATGCTGTTTTGATTATCACATCTTTGTAATATATTTTGGAGTCAGGAAGATAGATGCCACCCACTCCTCTCTTCTTGTGCAGGATGCCTTTGTCAATATGTGATCTTTTAATGATTCCAGACAAATTCTAGATCTGTCAACAATGTTTCTTCTAATTGTATAGAGATTGCATTAAATATGTAGATTAATTTGGGTAGGATTGCCATTTTGTTGATATTAATTATTCCAGTCCAGGAACATGGGATGTCCTTCCACTTTTTTGTGTCATTTTCAATTTCTTTTTAAAGATTTTCATAGCTTTCTTTATAGAAGTCCTTAACTTCCTTAGTTAGTTTTATTCCTAGGTATCTTATACTTTATGTGGCTATGGAAAATGGGATTACTTTCTTCGGTTCTGTCTCTGTTTGCTTTTCTGTTTGTATATAGAAATGCTAAAGATTTTTGTAAGTTATTTTGTATCTTGCCACTTTAATGTCTGAATTTATTACTTCAAGAAATTTTTTCGTGTGTACTATTAGGTCTTGTATATATACAATCATGTCATCTGCA
>NW_006203677.1:32941-34164 GCF_000334495.1 Tupaia belangeri chinensis
TTTTTTTTATCTTTCTTTTTCTTAATATGGTGTATTACGTTTTTGGTTTTGCATATGTTGAATCACCCTTGCATCCCTGGAATAAAGCCCACCTTGTTATGATGAATACTCCTTTTTATATGCTGTTGGATACGGTTAGGAAGTATCTTGTTGAGAATTTTTGCATCTATATTCATCAGAGATATAGGTCTGTAGTTTTCCTTTCTTCTTGTATCCTTATATGTTTCAGGAATGAGGGTGATGGAGTCTTCATAAAATGAATTTGGAAGGATTCTTTCCTTTGGATCTCTAGAAACAGTTTGAGTAGAATGAGAGTTACCTCTTTTTTAAAAGCTTTTCAGAATTCAGCAGTGAAGCCATCAGGACCTGAACTTTTCTTTGTTAGGAGGTTATTTATTACTGATTTAATCTCATTGCTTGTTACGGGTCTATTCAGGTTTTTTGTGTCCTCTTGAGTCAATCTTGGTAGATTATATGTGTCCAGGAATTTGTACATCTCATCCAGGTTTTCTTGTTTGTTGGCATAGTCTCTCATAGTATCCTTTAATGATGTTTTGTATTTCCATTATGTCTGTTGTAATATTGCCTGATTCATCGCAAACTTGATTTATCTAGTTCCTTTCTCTCTTCTTAATTGGTCTATCTAATGGTGTGTAAATCTTCTTTATCTTTTCAAAGAACCAGCTTTTGCTTTAATTTATTTTCTGTATGTTCGATATTTTCTATTTTATTTATTTCTGCTTGAATCTTTATTATCTCTTTTCTCATGGCATTTTTTTTTTTTGGTTGTTTTTCCAATTCCCTGAGGCATGATATTGGGCTTTCCTTTTGCTAGCTTTCCATCTTTTTCTTGTGTGCACTAATTGCTATGAACTTCCCTCTTATGACTGCTTTTGCAGTGTCCCATAGATTATGGACACTTGTGCACTCATTATCGTTTCCATGAATCTTTTAATTTCAGTCTCAATCTCTTCAGCAGTTATGAAGTCATTCAGAAGTAGGTTATTTTGTTTCCAAGTAGTTGTATATTTTCAAGGGTTTTGCCTGAGATTAATATCAAGTTTAGGGACCAGCACTTAGCGTAATGGCTATGTTGCTGGACTCCCATGTAGTCAACTGTGGTCCAAGTCCCAGACCCGGTGGCTTGAAACTCACACTGGGCGTGTGTGCGTGCGTGCCCAAGATCCCAAGAGGAGAATGGAGGAGAAGGGATTGCAGCATGG
>NW_006203677.1:34248-53195 GCF_000334495.1 Tupaia belangeri chinensis
AAAAAAAAAAAAAAAAAAAAGAAAGAAAATATCAAGTTTTATTCCAACATGTTGGGAGAAGATGCTATATACAGTTTCTATGCCTTTGAATGTATAAAGGCTGGTTTTAAACCCTATCATGAGGTCAGTCTTTGAGGGAGTACCATGCAGGACTGAGAAAAATGTATATTTTGTGTTTTTTGGGGGTAGGAAGTTCTATAGATGTCTGTCAAGTCTATTAGATTTCTGGTATCATTTAGGTCCTGAATCTCTTTGCTTATTTTTTGCCTCATTGATCTGTCTAAATAAGATAATAAAGTGTTCAGATTTCCAACAATTACTGTCTTACAGTCTTTCTCTCCTTTTAGATCTAGCAGTCTTCACATATTTGGGGCTTCTGATTTGGGTGCATAGATATTTATAAGCGTTATATCTTCTTGATGAATTAACCCTTTTACTAATATATAATGCCCTTCTTTGTCTCTTCTCACAGTTTTTGTCTTAAAGCCCATTTTGTCTGAAATCATATAGTGACTTCCACTCTTTTGTGATGTCCAGTTTCATGGAATACCTTTTTCCAGCCTTTCACATTTTTTTTTAATTTTTAAAATTTCAATTAATTAATTAATTTACATTCATTCACTGAGCATTGTCACAGCATACAAAATCTGATTTCCCATCCAGAATATACTGCATAGTGCCTTAATCATACATGTTCTCCTCAATAATTTTCATCTTCAATTTCATATATATTTTTTCCCCCATTTCTCGTTATCTGCCATTTCCCACCCTCCCCTCACACTATCTCAGGTGTCTATAGTCATTTTCCATTCCTTCCCCCAAATTTTATTGATTCAATCATTTCTTAAATAATCTAACTATTTTCAATAGCAAGTTCAGCTGGCATATACATATCTCTGAATATATATCTGACTTTAGGTGTGAAACTCTGAGTAGAATGAGTATACTATAATGTAACACCTAGCTGATGCTACATAGCTTACTACGGTCACTAAATAGTTTTTTTGAACCACAGTTGACTATGTGGGAGTCCAGTGACATAGCCATTACGCTAAGTGCTGGTCCCACTAAATAGGTATTTTTTTAATGTGCTTTTTAATTTCCAAGAAAAGCAATTTTAGCTTTATAAATAAAGAAATGCTAAGGACCTTTGCTTAAAACCTAGAGCCAGAAAACAGGTTAGAATTACATTCAAATAGTAGGTACATGAACCTATCAGCAGCTCAAGACAGGACAAAAATCCTTAAAACCAGAAAACAAAGCCTAGAAAAAAATCAGCAATGTTTTAGTCAAAGATTTTAAAATTCTATTTCACCAGTCTTCTCTTATGATCTGATCTTCCTGATTAAATTCTGAGATATAATATTCAACTCCAGACTTGTCCCTATGATTAAGTTGGCCGTTTTCTTAGTTTTTGAACTATATTTCTGTGTGTCTGTATTTAATTTTCTTGGTATAGCACTCCCTTGAGAACTTCTTGGAGATCTGGTCTGGTGTTGGTAAATTCTTTCAAGTTTTGTTTATCTGAGAATGTTCTTTTCTTTTCTTCCCATATGAAGGATAATCTTGCCGGGTACAGTATATTTGGCTGAAATTACTTTTCCCTTAACACTTCTAATGTATTTTCCCATTCTTTCCTTGCTCACATTGTTTCTGATGAGAGGTCCACTGTTAGCCTGATGGGATATCCTTTGTAGGTAACTTGACATTTCTCTCTTGCCAATCTTAGTATCTTGTCTTTGTCTATGGTTTCGGTCAATATGGCTATAAAGTGTCTTGGAAAAGATCTTCTTGGGTTGATTCTATTTGGGGTCCTTTGTATTTCTTGGTACTGGATCTTTGAATGCCTCTATAGGCTTGGAAAGTTTTCTTCCACAATTTCATGGAATAGATTATCAATGTCCTTATGAGTCTCTTTACCTTCTGGGATACCACTTATCTGGATGATTGGATGTTTGATGATATCTAGTATTTCTCGTATATTATTCTCATTTTTGTTGGCAATTTTCTCAGTTTTTCTGGAGGAATTTTCTAGGCCAGTGATTCTACCTTCTATATCTGAGATTCAATTTTCTGTATGATCTAGTCTCCTTTTAATACTTTCAAAAGAGGTTTTTAAATTTTGTATTATAGCCTTCATCTCTAACAGTTCCATTTGATTCTTTTAGATCTTACAAGAATTTCCTCACCTCCTGGAACTCATCAGCTCCTTTCTTCTGCCTCTTCTGCAGTTCATTGTCTCTCTTCTCTTCCATCTCTGTTATTTTTATGACTATGAATATTCTAAATTCTTTATCTGACATTTCCATGAGTTTCATTGTACTGTCTGAGGATGAAGAAGAGTTATTATTTTACCTTGGAAGAGAGGTATTTTCTTGCTTTTTCATATTTCTTGTGACCCTGCAGTGATTTCTAGTCATCTGAGGGATGGTACATTTCTCCTAATTCTTGTAGTTCAAAATGAGGTTCAGAGGTGTGCTGGAAGAGGTGATCTGCAATCTTTCTTCCTTTCTGTTTTCAATCTTGTGCATTGGATTCAATGGGAATAGGGGAATATTCTGACCCTAATCATATTCAGATGTTTGGATCCTGTTCATTTGAACCTTTCTAGGCAATGCATAGAAGCTAAGCAGACAAAGAATAAAGATAAAGAAAAAAAAGAATTAGAGAAGAGGGAAAAAGAAGAAAAACAAAATAAAAAATAAGAAAGAAAAAAGATAATACAAAAACTTTAGATATTAATTTTCAAAAGCAAAAAATGAAAAACAGGTGGTGCACATGCATGGCACATGAAAGCAATATTTCATAGCTCAAATTCATTATCCATCTCAGGATGGGCATGGTTTATGCCTTTCATAAATGGAATGGAGAAAGGAACAAAGCTGCCTAATTAAGGAGGGGCTTGAGAGCCCGAAGAATACTTTGCCTTAAAAAAAAATGAAAAGAAACAGGGAGCCACAGAGAGACAGAGATTGACAGAGAGAAATGGAGAAGAGACAGAGGTAGCTCTACCAACTAGAAAAGAATCTGGAGGGAGACATCTCAGTAGAAAATTTTATTTTGGTCAAGGAAAGCAATATTTCACAGCTCAAATTTGGTATCTCAGTCCAACTCTTCACTTTTAATCTATGCATGTCTTTATCCATGAGATGGGTTTCTTGTAGGCAGTAGATGGACGGTTTCTGATTTTTAATCCATTCAGCCAGTCTGTGCCTCTTGATTTAAGAATTTAATCCATTAACATTCAAAGTTATTATTGATATTTCCAGACTTGTCCCTACTATTAAGTAGGCCATATTTTTGGTTGTTTTTTGTTCTCTTATTTCTGCCTACCTGACTTTAGTTTTTCTGGTAATTTCTTTTTCTTTTTCTTTCTTTCTTTTTTTCTTTTTCTTTTTTTTTTTTTTTTTTTTGGGAGGGTTTTTGTTCACGGAGTCAAAAGTTGTAAATTCCATTTCACCAGTTCAGTCTTATGTAATTAAATCTCTCTTCTCTTGTGGTCCAGTCTTTCTGTTTAAATTCTGGAAGTTAACATTCAATTTCAGACTTGTCCCTACCGATAAGATGGCTATTTTCTTGGTTGTTTTTCAGACTCTTATTTCTGTGTGTCTGTCTTTAGTTTTCCTGGTATAGCACTCCCTTCAGAACTTCTTGGAGAGCTGGACTAGTGTTGGTAAATTCTTTCAGGTTTTGTTTATCTGAGAATGTTTTTGTCTTTTCTTCCCATTTGAAGGATAATCTTGCCAGGTATAGAATTCTTGATTGAATTTGTTTTTCACTCAACATTTTGAATATATTTTCCCATTCTTGCCTTGCTCACATTGTTTCCAATGAGAGGTCCAATGTTAGCTTCATGGGATATCCTTTATAAGTAACTTGACATTTCTCTCTTGCCAATTTTAGAATCTCATCTTTGTCTGTGGTTTTGGTCAATCTGGCTATGAAGTGCCTTGGAAAAGATCTTCTTGGATCGATTCTATTTGGGGTTCTTTGTATTTCTTGGGTCTGAATGTTTGAGTGACTCTCTAGACTTGGAAAGTTTTCTTCCAGGATTTCATGGAATAGAAATCAATACCCTTATTAGTTTCTTCACTTTCTGGGATACTTTTTATTAAGATGTTTGGGCGTTTCATAGTATCTAGTATTTCTCATATATTATTCTCAGTTTTCTTGGCTGTTTTACCAGTATTTTTGATCATTTTGTCTAGGTCAATGGTTTTGTGTTCTACTTCTAAAAATCTATTTTATGCATGTTCTAACATGCTCTTAATACTTTCAAGGGAGGTTTTGATTTCCAGTATTACAGCCTTCATGTCTAACAGCTGTTTGATGCTTTTTTATGCTATACAATTTTTCTTTCATATTGTGGAAGAACTTCTTCATCTCTTAGAGCTCAATGTCTCTTTTCTCTTCCATCTCATAGAGTTTTGTTACCATAAATATTCTAAATTCTTTTTCTGACATTTTGGTAAAATCTTTTAATTTTTCCCTACTTGGAGACAAGTTACAGTATTCCCTTGCTGGAGATGTATTACTTGATTGTCTTATTCTTGAGGATCTTCTCTGACTTTTAGTCATTTGGTAATGTATTCACTTTTGGCTAACTAGTTGGAGAAGGATTCTGTATGAGCTCATGTGTTCCCCTTCTCATGAAATAATTCAGTGCTATTTTCTCCCTTAACAGTGTTGTCCAGTGTGGGAATCACAGAAGGACTTTTAAAATTGGATTTATGAAGGAGAGTTTCCCTCTTTTTACAACCAGTACAGTGAGGGACAAAGAATTTTCTAAAACTCACAGTGTTCAGATATTTAGCTACTATGTACCTAGTGTTCTCTAGGCAGTGGGTAAAGGCTGAGCAGTAAAATAGAAAAGTAAGGTAAAAGAAAGTAGGAAACATAAATAGGAATAAAAAGGAAAGAAATAAGAAAAGAAAACAGAAATAGGAAGAAAAAGAAAAACAGAAATAGAAAAAAAGAGAGAACTAGAATGAAAACAGTAAAAAAATAAAACCGGGTTAAAAAATGGCAAGAAAGGCAGAGAGGGAGGTGCCTGCAGGGATTCTGTCTTGACTAGCACTGGGGTATTGGGGGAACCCTGGCTGGGTGAGCTTCACAGCCATGAAGCTGAACCCAGAAGGGATAGGCAAGGCAGAGACAGAGGTTCCTGAGCAAACTCTCCTGACTATCACTAGGGGTTGGTGGGGAGTCCTGGCTGGAGAAGCTTCACAGCCGGAAGCTGGACCCAGAAGGGTCAGGAGAGGCAGAGATGGAGGTGCCTGAATGGATTCTGTCCTGACAAGCACTGGGTGCTGGGGGGGGGCCTGGCTGGGGGAGTTTCATAGCCATGACGTTGGACCCAGAAGAAAAAGAGAGCCAGAGATGGAAGTGTCTGGACAGATTCTTTCCTGACCAACCCTGGGGTCTAGGGGGGGAGGGTGCTGGCTGGTTGGGAAAGCTTCACAGCCATGAAACTGGACCCAGAAGGGAGAGGTTAGGCAGAGATGGAGGTGCCTGGACATATTCTGTCCTGACTAGCTTGGAGTCTCAAGGGGAGGGGAGGGCTGGCTAAGAGAGCCTCACAGCTGTGAAGCTGGACCCAGAAGAGACAAAAGAGGCAGATATGGAGGTGCCTGGAAAGATTGTGTCCTGACTAGAACTATGGTCTGGAGAGGGGTTGGCCCTGGCTGGCTCCATGAAGCTGGACAGGGGCCCTGCTTTACAGCCATGAAGCTGGACACAGAAGGGACAGGAGAGGCAGAGATGGAGGTACCTGGATGGATTTTGTCCTGATTAGCACTGGGGTCTGGAGAGGGCAGTCATGGCTGGGGGGAGCTTCACAGTCATGAAGATGGACCCAGAACATACAGGAGAGTAGAGATGGGGGGCGTGCTGGATGGTTTCTGTCCTGACTACCACTGGAGTCCAGAGTGGGGAACCTGGCTAGGGAAGCCTAAAAGCCCTGAAGCTGGATCCAGGACAGGAGGGGCAGAGATGGAGGTACCAGGATAAATTCTGATGAACACTGGGGTCTGGGGCAGGATGGTCTTAGCTGGGGAGTTTTACAGCCAGGAAGCTAAAACCAGAAGAGACAAGAGAGGCAGAAATGGAGGTGCCTGGATGGATTCTGTCCTGACTAGATGGAGGTTCCTGGACCAATTTTGTCCTGAATGGGAGAAAAAGCAGTAAATTAGCAAAAGAAAGGCACGAGGAAGGGAACAGAAAGCTTTTTTTTTTTTTTTTTGAGAGATTTTCACTGTAGGGCGCGTGCGCTTGCCAGACAGACAGAGAGAGACATAGAGACAGAAAGCGAGAAATCACCCCACCCGGGGGATGGTCACGCCGCAGTCCCTTCTCCTCCATTCTCCTCTCGGGATCTTGGGCACGCACGCACACACGCCCGGCGTGAGTTTAAGCCACCGGGTCCGGGACGCGAACCACGGTCGACTACGTGGGAGTCCAGCAACATAGCCATTACGCTAACTGCTGGTTCCCATGGCTGACCAAAGTTTAAATCCCAGACCTGGCAGTTTAACTAATCACTTTCTCTCTTTCTCTCTGGTGAGCACACCTGTCTTATGGCAAATTAATATAATAACAACAATAATAATAAAATTAAATTATTATTTTAAAAATTGTGATCAGAGAATCTAAATAAACATTTCTCCACGGAAGATATATGAATTCTCAATAAGCATATGAAAAGATGTTCGTTGGGTCTATTCTATGACCTTGTGGTTCAGGAAGTTGGACCTCACATGGCCAGCTGCATGATTAGAATCCTGGACCCAGTGGCTTGAGAAACATGGTGGGCACATGTACATGTATAACCAAAATCCTAAAAAGAAGGAGAAATGGAGGAGAAGGGATTGTGCCATGACAATTTCCCATAGAGGGTGCGTTCTCCTCTTCTCTGTCTCTTTGTCTCTCTCTGGTAAGTACACACACCACTGACTAAAAAGAAGAAGAAAGGAGGGAAGGAAAAAAGAAAGAGAAAGATGTGTGACCATTTTAGTCCTCAGGGAAATACAAATCAAAACCACCATGAGATACTATTTTACATCCACTGAGATAGCTAGAATAAAAATGTTAGATAATAATAGGTATTGGTAAAGATGGAGAAACATCAGAAATCTCACATACTGTCAGTGTGAGTTAAAATTACGCATCCAGGTGAGCAGAAGACATAGTGGTTAAGGTGCTGGACTCTTACATGGCCGACCTCAGTTTGAGTCCCAGACACAGAGGCTTTGAAACTCACTCTGGGCCTATGTGCATGCATGTCCAAAATCCCAAGAGGAGAATGGAGAAGAAGAGATGGGATTGTGGTGTAGCCAGCCCCCCTGGGGGATGTGATTTCTCACTTTTTCTCTCTCTGTCCATCTGGCAAGGCATGTGCCCTACTATAGTGAAAATTTCTCTTAAAAAAATATGATGCATCTACTTTGAATAACAATATGACAGTACCTCAAATCATTAAATATAGAGTTTCCATATAACCCTGCAATTTTTTTCCTAAGTATTTACCGAGGGGATATGAGAATATATCTACTCAAAAGCTTATACATTAATGTTTATAGCTACATTATTTATAATAGTCAAGGAATGGAAGTGACCCAAATGATCATAATCTGAGGAGTGAATGAACAGAAAATATTCTGTAGTCATATGATAATCCATATTTATACCATAGATTATTAGTTCACCAGAAAAACAAATGCAGTACTGATATACGCTATTCTCTGGGTGAATCTTAAAAATATCATTCTACATAAAGAAGTCAGTTCTAAAAAAATCACAGAATTGGTGTTTTTATTCATAAAAATGTCCAAAATAGGGAAATATATTGAGACACAAAGGAAATTAGTAGTTGCTTAGGGCTGAGAGAGCGGAAGGGTAGTGGGTTGATAGCTAAAGGGGGTGGGGTTACTTTTCGAAGTGATAAAAATGCTATAAAATTATGGTGATTTTGGCACATATCTACAAATATATTAAATATCATTAAATTTTACAATATATATTGATAAATTGTATGGGATATTAATCATAATTCCAAGCTATATTCTAAACTCATCTCTCCTTAACATTTTCCTTTTATTTTTTAATTGCGAGAGGGTGTGTACCAGAAAGAGACAGGGAGACAGAAAGAGAGGGGGGGAAATGCACATCTCAATGGGATGCAACCTTTTCTCTTCCATTTCTCTATCTCATCAGGATGTGGAGCATGCATGCATATGTGCATGCACCTGGCATATCTTTCAAGCTGCAAGGGCTGGTATTCAAACCCTGGTTAGCTATGTGGAATCCAACTCCCTTAATCATTATGCCCTAGGGGCCATGCCACCCACTTTCATAGAGTTTTTCTTCACTTAAAGATAGTTGGTGCTGGGACCAACAAGACTCCCATGTAGTCGACCACAGTTTGAGTCATGAACCGAGTGGCTTAAACTCACACCAGGTGCATGTGCGTGTGTGCCCAAGATCCTAAAAGAAGAATAGGGGAAAAGGGATTGCAGCGTGGCCACCCCTCCGTCATATGATTTTTTACTTCCTGTTTCTCTGTCTCTCTATATATATCTTTATTTTTTTGGAGGGGGGAGGTTATAACTTTATTTGAAAATCAGCAGTTCGTTCTCATCCACATTGACTGTAGATGTTTGAAAGTGGTAACAGGTACATAGGTCACCAGAGTGTAGAGCTTGTTGGGTGAATCTTCATCCTAGTTTCATTTTCTGGACAACCACACACGGATTCGATTTGGGACGTTCCTTATTCCTTTGGCCCAGGCAGCTTTGTTGAGCCTGGTCTCAATGCACACATCTGGAGTCCCCATCTCTTCCATGGCAAATTTCTGGATTTCTTTGAGTGTCCAAGGGGCACGTTTCCTGAAGCCCACGCCATGGATGCGCTTGTGAATGTTGATGCTGTATTCCCAGGTCACCACCTCATTGATGGCAGAACGGCCCTTCTTCTTCTTGCCACCCTTCTTTGTGGGAGCCATTCTGCAGGGCCTAAGCTGGAAAGCCAGAAAGCTTTTATTTATTTATTTATTTAAAAGAAAGAAAAAAGAACTTGTAAGGGATAGTAAAAAACAAGAGGGAGAGACATACTTTGCCGACTATAAATGGCATCTGGAGGGGGGGATGCTCTGGCTGGGAGAGGTTCACAGCCATGAAACTGGACCCAGAAGGGACAAGAAAGGCAGAGAGGGAGGTACCTAGATGGATTCTATCCTGTTTAGCACTGGGGTCTGTATCAAGTGTCTGGCTGTGGGAGCTTCAGAGCCATGTAGCTGGACCTAAAAGGGACAGGAGAGGCAGAGATGGAGGTGCCTGGGAGCATTCTTTCTTCTTCTTAGTCTTGCTAATTAAGTTGATCTTGTTTATCTTGTTTATCTTTTCAAAGAACCAGCTTCCACTTTCATTTATTTTCTGTTCACTTATTTCTGCTTGTATCTTTATTATTTCTTGTCTCTTATCAATTTCTGGATTTTTGTTGTTGTTGCTTTTTCCCTGAGGCATGATGTTAGGTTGTCCGTTTGCCACTTCCCTATATTTTTCTTATATGCAGTGATTGCTATGAACTTCCCTCTTATGACTAATTTTGCTATGTCACATAGATTATGGAGACTCTTGTGTTCATTATCATTGTTTTTTACGAATGTATTGATTTCGGTGATAATTTCTTCAGTAGAGTAGCTGTGATCTCATTCAGGAGTAGTTTGTTTAATTTTATATGTGTTTGTTTATTTTTTAGGGTTTTTCATGAAATTAATATCAAGTTTAATTCCATTATGTTTGGAGAAGATGCTGGATAGTTTCTATGCCTGTGAATTTGTAAAGGCTTGATTTGCATCCTATTACATGGTCAGTCTTCAAAAATGTTCCATGCAGAAGTGAGAAATGTGTATTTCATGGGTTTTGGGTGGGAAGAGTCTACAGGTGTCTGTTAAGTCCATTTGATTTATGGTATCATTTAGATCCTGTATCTCTTTGCTTATTTTTTGTCTAGATGATCTGTCCAAAGTAAATATGTGGTGTTGAGGTCCCTAATGATTAATGTATTGCAGTCTATCTCCCCTTTTAGATCTAGCAGTTTTTTCTTTACTTATTTGGGTGCTCCTGAGTTGCATGCATAGATATTTATAAGTGTTACAGCTTCTTGATGAATTAACCCTTTTACTACTATATAATGCCTTTCGTTGTCTTTTCTTACAGCTTTTGGTTTAAGCTCTATTTTATCTGAAATGAGTATCATGACCCCAACCTTATTTCGGTTTGCAGTTGTGTGGAATACCTTTTTCTAGCCCTTCAATTTTAGTCTATGTATATTTTTATCCATGAGATATGTTTCTTGAAGGCAGCAGATAGAGACTTTCTGGGTTTTTTAGTCCATTTAACCAGTCTGTGTCTCTTGATTGGATAATTTAATCCATTAACATTTATCATTATTATTGATATGTCGTCTTGACTTGTTACTATCATTAAGTTAGTCATTTTCTTGGTGATTTGTTCATTTTTCCTCTCTCTCTTATGTCTGTCTTTAGTTTTCCTGGTATAGCACTCCCCTCAAAACTTCTTTTCTTTTCTTTTTTTTTGTTTTCTGGAGAGATTTTTTGCTATAGGGCACGTGTGCTCGCCAGACAGACAGAGAGAGACAGAGAGACAGAAAGCGAGAAATCACCCCCCAGGGGGGATGGCCACGCTGCAATCCCTTCTCCTCCATTCTCCTCTCAGATCTTGGGCATACACGCGCACGCACCTGGAGTGAGTTTTAAGCCACCGGGTTCGGGACGCAAACCGCGGTCGACTACGTGGGAGTCCAGCAACATAGTCATTACACTAACTGCTGGTCCCCCCTCAGAACTTCTTGAAGAGTTGTTCTGTTGCTGTAAATTTTTTCAGGTTTTGTTTATCTGTGATTGTTTTTATTTTTTCTTCCCATTTGAAGGATAATCTTACTGTGTATAGTAATCTTGGTTAAAATTATTTTTCCTTTAAGACTTTGAATATATTTTCCCATTCTTTCCTTGCTTTCATTGTTTCTGGTTAGACATCTGAAATTAGCCTGGTGAGGTAACCTTTGTAGATAACTTGGCGTTTCTCTTTTGCCAATATTAGTATGTTGTCTTTATCTGTGGTTTTGTTCAATCTGTCTATGATATTCCATGGAGGATCTTCTTGGGTTGATTTTATTTGGGGTTCTTTTTATTTACTGGGTCTGGATGTTTGAATGCTTCTCTAAGTTTTGGAAGTTTTATTCCAGAATTTCATGGACTAGATTATCAATGCCCTTAGGGATACCGATGATCTAGATGTTTGGGTGTTTAATGATGTCTAGTATTTCTCATATGTTATTCTCATTTGGGGGAGTTACTTTCTCAGTTGTTTTATTTGTAATTTTTTCTAGGTCAGAGGTTTTATCTTCCAGATCCAGTATTCAATCTTCTGCATGATCTAATCTGCTTTTAATACTTTTGAGGGAGGATTTGATTTTCTGTATTACAGCCTTCATCTCTAAGAGTTAGACTTGATTCTTTTTTATGGTGTCTATTTCTTCTTTCAAATCATGGAAGGACTTCCTCTTCTCCTGGAGGTTGCTGTCTCTTTTCTCTTGCATCTTCTGGAGTTCTTTGTCTCTTTTTTCTTGTATCTTGCTCAGTTTTGTCGCTATGAATGTTCTGAATTCTTTTTATTTTTCTTTCATTTTTCTTTCTTTCTTTTTTTTTGTTTTTTGTTTGTTTGTTTTTGGAGAGGTTTTCGCTATAGGGCACGTGCGCTCGCCAGACAGACAGAGAGAGACATAGAGACAGAAAGCAAGAAATCACCCCCCAGGGGGGATGGTCACACCCCAATCCCTTCTCCTCCATTCTCCTCTCGGGATCTTGGGCACGCACGCACACACACCTGGCGTGAGTTTTAAGTCACTGGGTCCGGGACATGAACCGTGGTCGACTACGTGGGAGTCCAGCGACATAGCCATTACGCTAACTGCTGGTTCCCTATTCTGAGTTCTTTATTTGACATTTCTATGAGTTCCACTGTACTGTCTTTGGATGATGACAAGTTGTTCTTTTCCCTTGAGGGAGAGATATTTTCTTTGTTTCTCATATTTCTTGTGCCTCTGCTGCGGTTTCTGGTCATCTGATGGATTATACATTTCTTCCTAATTTCTTACAGCTAATTCTGAGCATTCAGAGACATATGGGAGGAGGTGATCCACAATCTCTCTGCAGTTCTGTCTCCCTGAGGCTCACCTAGCAACCTTCAGGTTTTTTGTTGGAACTGGATACTCCAAAGGCCTCCCAGTTTCTAGAAAACAGGTGCACCTGGGGCTGAGCTACGGGGTTTCAACTGAGGAAGACACAGGGGCCGTGCAACACACACCATGCTTCAAGAAACTATGAAGTCTAAAACAGTGAGGAGATAGCAGAGGTGCTAAGGCAGTCTCGCCTGTCCTGGCTGGAGCAGATGTTCAGAAGGTATGGGCAACAATGGGGAGGAATGGGACTCACCAGATCCCAGCTAATACACCTGCGAGTTCAGAGGCCTGTGGGAGGATGTGAGCTGCACTAACTCTGCAGCTCTGTCTTTCTCCCTGCCACTCATCGTGCAGTCTGGCCTATCCAGGCTCGAGCAGATGTTCAAAAGGCCCACATTATTTTTTAAAATAAAGATTTAAAGTTAGAGAAAGAGAAGTCAGAGATTAAAAGAATGAGAGGAAATATGCCAGTGCACAGTGACGATTAGGGGGGTATAATAAGAAATATAGTGGCCTCTAGGAGCTGAAAACAGACTGACAGCTAACCAGAAAAGTGGGGACCACAGGTCTACAGCTATAAGGAACTAAATTCTAAACACAGTCTGAATATAAACTTAGAAGCAGATTTCCCTTCAGAGCCTCAATCTGGCTGACATCTTCATAACAGACTTGTGAGACCCTCAAGCAGAGAACAAACCATGCCACTCCAGATGCCTAATCTACACAACTTTGAACTAATAAATGTGTGTTTTGTTAAGCTTCTAAATGTGTGATAATTTGTAATACAATAGTAAACCACTACATCATGGGACACAAATATTTTTATTTTCTGTGCCCTTTATGAGTGGTCCATCTACAAACCTATTCCCTAGACCTCCTCATTATTAATTTTCTCACTTAGTTCTTTCCAAGTCCCTGGCCAGTTAATCTTTTGGTCATTGCTCAGGAGGCAGAATCTATCCATACGTCAAGCATGATGGGTTTTACACAAAATGGACAATCATATGAATCACACAAAATCCTACCCACTGGTAGCTTGTCTCTTTCCTACTGTTTTTTTCTGGATTATCCCTGAGTGAGACTATAGTGTAGTAACCATCCACTTACACCAACTATTAACATATCAGGAAGATACATTCAGGCACTGGATCATTGTTTGTCTCTTTTTTTTCTTTTGTAATTTTCTAGAGGGTTTGTGTGTGCATTAGAAGAGAGAGAGAAAATTATAACATACTCCCCAGGGAGGATGGTCATGCAGCAATCCCATCTCCGTTTCTCCTTTTTAGAATTTTGGGCCTTTGGGTGTTTTTCAAGCCTCCAGTTCTAGGACTTGAACTGCACGGTAGGCCATGTGGGATCTATTCACCTTAACCACCACACTACAAGCTGGCCCAATGTCCCTTTTTCTAGCTGGTCACTAGCAATTCCCCATGAGGCTTTATGTGTTATATGTAGGTTTGTAAAGAGACAATGAAATAGCAGGAGTAGATATCAAGGGTGTCTAATCCAACTGCACATGTAATTTACTTGAGCATTTTGAGTAACTCTGGCTTTGTATTTAAAAGCTATTTGTAATTAATAAAGTTGGTGCCCCCACCAAACTTTACAAATCAACACAGTAGACCAAAAAACTCCACATGAGTAGTTCATCTATGTAGGAAACTAAAATCTCATATTCAGATGTTAAGTCTCTATCAGGGTCTGGTAAAAAGTCAGGAGGAGCTTCTCAAATGTAGACTGGTTAACAAGAGAAGAAAGCATGGCTTTGCTCTGAAACTCTGGGAGGTGCATACTCTAATTCTCCTTTTGGGGCCTTCTAAGACTTCATGGAGCCTCTCTGTCTAGCACTGACACCTACAATTTGATCTACAGGGTCATGAGGCTGAAGTGTTAGAGAAGTTTACTCTACAATTTTGACCTAATGTAGACATTTTTCTTGCTCTGGGAAGCACTGAAAACTGGGAACTGTCTGGAATTCAGCCACAAAAATCACTATGATATAGGTTTTCTCTGAAGTCCAAGGCCTTAATTCCCTCAAAATAAGTGGAACTAGATTATTTGCAGGTTTGTGCTCAACTGTTATTCTTTCTGAACCATCCCCACCCCCTTGAAACTGATAGGGCTTTGGAATCTTAAAGACTCTATCATTGATGGGAACAGCAGACAGCGTTATGGTTACATCACTGGACTCCCACATAGTCAACTGCTGTTTGAGTCCCAAACCCGGTGGCTAAAACTCATGCCAGACACATGTACATACATGCCCAAAGTCTCGAGAGGAGAATGGAGAAGGGATTCCAGCATGGTTATCCCTCCTGGGGGGTGATTTCTCACTTTCTGTCTCTGCCCCTCTCTCTGGTTTTCTGGGGAGTGCACACACCATATAGCAAAATCTTTCTCTAAAAAAAAGGACTGGTAGGTGGTATTGAGGAACTGGACTCCCACATGGCCAACCATAGTTCAAGTTCAGGACCTGATGGCTTGCTTTCTCACTCTCCTTTTTTCTCTGTCTATCTCTCTCTGGCAAAAATTGAAGAATAATGATAATTAATAAACTTTGAAAAAAGGCTCTATCAGTGAAGAATGTAGGACTTAGGAGAAAAGGCACAGAGTTCAGAAAACAGGACTGTACCCAGCAGGGGGTGGCATCTACCTCTCAGCTGCCTGGACTTTTTTCTAGGCAGGGGTAAGACTTTTCTCAGCCCTCTTGAAAGTGCATGATTCCATTCATGGCACTAACAGAAACATTATTCATGCTTCTGTTTGTGAAGCTGTGCTCCTGTGGCATATACAGAATATTCCACTGGGTCCTTTTATAGCACAAATTCCACAGTCCTTTAGTTTCATTTTGCAGTATTTGTCTTCCTAGGTTGAGAAGGTCCGCCCTGTACAGCCCAGGAGCTCTCCTTGGTGCTGCTAAGTATTTATTCCTTAATAATGGCAACTTTGACTATAAACTTAGCAAATCCTGTTTACCTTTAAAGAACATGAGTCTCTCATTCTTTTGGAGTTGAAATTGTAAGTAAACCCTGCTAAATAATTTAAATTATTTATCCAATGTAAGCTCATGTACACAGAAGAACTTGTCTTTTCTGACTCACTCATTATTGTTTACACTTTTATTAAGTACTTCCTATGTGTCAGATACTTGTGCTTGGCACTAGGTATACAAGTAAAACTGGATAGGTTATGCTTTAGGATGCAGATCCCAGTGCAGGCTTTTCCTTTTCTTTTCTTTTTTTTTTTTTTTTTTTTTTTTTTTTTTTTTTTTTTTTTTTTTTTTTTTGTACCACAGCCAGAAATACATTTACATCACAACTCATGGTGCCCACGCGTTCATAGATACATAATTGAAACACAAATTTCACAAAATATTCACTCTACTCAATGTGTAACTTGATATTTTTTATTTGGCTCTGTTCTATCCTATTCCATTAAAAAAACCCTGAAAGTCTTGACACATTAAATTGACTTCAAGATCTACATTGCAGGGAACCAGCAGTTAGCGTAATGGCTATGTCTCTGGACTCCCACGTAGTTGACCGCAGTTCGCGTCCCGGACCCGGTGGCTTAAAACTCATGCCAGGCATGTGTGCGTGCGTGCCCAAGATCCTGAGAGGAGAATGGAGGAGCATGGATTGTGGCGTGACTCTCCCCCCTGGGAGGTGATTTCTCGCTTTCTGTCTCTATGTCTCTCTCTGTCAGTCTGGTGAGTGCACGCGCCCTATAGCAAAAATCTCTCCAAAAAAAGAAAAAAAGAAAAGATCTACATTGCATGGGAAAAGGGCAGCTACAGTTTGATAAACATGGGTCTACTTAGTAATCTGTAAAGTGTATCTTACTTAGTATCTTTATATACATATATGTACACACACACACATATCTTTTATCTTCACATATTTTATGTAAAGTGGGGTGGGGAGCCTGACAAGTCTCCGTCTAAGCTAGTGCATATCAAACTTTGATATGTATAGAAATTGCCTTAGGAGGGCCCAGCAGATGGCATAATGGTTACATAGATGGACTTCCACATAGTTGACCATGGTTTGAGTCCCAGACCCAGTAGCTTATAACTCACACCGGGCATGTTTCCATGCATGCTCAAAATCCCGAGAGGAGAATGGAGGAGAAGGGATTGTGGGGTGGCTATCACCCCCGGGAGGGTGATTTCTCACTGTCTCTGTCACTCTGGTGAACACATATTGTCTTGGGATCATGTTAAAATGAAAATTCTAGGGGCCAGCAGATGGTGTGGTGGCTACATCGTTGGACTCCCACATGGCTCATCCCCAGTTAGAGTCCTGGACCCAGTGGCTTAAAACTCATGCCAGGTGCATATGTATTCATGCCCAAAATCCTGAAAGGAGAGTGACAGAGAAGAGATTGTGATGTGGTTATCCTCCCTGGGGGGTGATTTCTCACTTTCTATCTCTCCAGTGACCACATGTGCCCCATAGCAAAAATTCCCCTCAAAAATATTTTTTAGTAAGTCTGACATAGGGCCTGAGATTCTGCATTTCTAATGAGATTTCAACTGATGACGAAGTAATTGGTCCACGGACCATATGGTCACTACTGAGCATTTAAAACTCAAGTATATTGATGAGTCTGCTGGACTGCTAAGGTGAGACCTTACGAGAATTTCCTAGGAGTAATCTTAATCTAGGAAAGATAGTCTACAGACAAGATATTGACCTATGAGAACAGCAGTCTCTATCATACAAATAGTATTCCTGGCTTAGCCTACAATATCTGTATTTGGTGACAATATTTATGTATGCAGAAACAGACACAAACATACACACAGACCAACAGAATACACATAATAATTTTGCTAGAAAGAATCTAAAATATTAGAGGCTCAAGCAGCACTAAGGTGATACCATGGGTAACTATTGAGTATAGCCAACTGGAAAGGGTTTTATCCACTTCTGTTAACATTGGCTCACCAATGACACCAGTGAAATTGAAAGGCTTTGGTATCTTAAAGACTCCACCAGTAAAGGGTGAAAGACTCGGGAGAAAGAGCACAGAGTCCAGAAAATTTGGCAGTACCTAGGAGAAAGTAGCACCCACCTCTCAGCTACTTGAATTTCTTTCTGGGCACAGATAAGACTTCTCTTAGCCCTTCCCCAAGTGTATGATTCCACTCATGTTCCTGTTACCAAATGGGAGTGGTATAGGAGCCATTCCTCTCCCAGTTGCCTGGTACAGGTCAGGTCACAGTACAGCACACATACTCAGTACCCCATCTGATCCCCTGTGCGGTCCTGTGAGGTAACTATTATTTTCATTTCACAGATGAAAAGACTGACCCTTATAGCCATGGATCTATCAGAACTGCCAGGTTGATTCCTCTACCTAGGAATCTCAGAGGTAATATGAATTTTACCTATCATCTCTGTTATAACAATAGGAATTTCAAGTGGCTTCATTGTCCCCATAAGCTCACTGAACATTTCTAAGCTTATTATGCATTTCTCTCTGTTTTTATTTATTTATTTTATTATGACAAACATAATTAATATATTTTGGGGGAAAAAGTGGAAATGAATGAGCAAAGAGAAGAAAAAGAACCACACAATGAGAGCCATAGAACACCTCTAAATAGATTGAATAGAAGACACCGAAGGGCCAGTCATGACTACTGACCTGGTTCCACATACCTGGGTAAGACATGGAGCTAGGCACACCAGCAGAGAAAGGACAGAGGTACCTAACTATCAGGTGGTTAGACTCATGTTTGTACTGGTGTTTGGCCATGATTTGAGAATAACCATTGCCTACTTCTCAGAGTATATGCTTTTAGTTTTTTCTCTGCTCAAATGCACCATGCAAACATTTATATCTTTATAAAAATGGGCTGATACTGTATGTGCAGTTCTGCCAACTTTTATTATTTTACAATGTACATCTCTTCCATGCACATGGGTGAAAATCCCCTACTAAAAGACAGAGCGCTGCGGTTGGATCAAAAGGCTGCTGGTAACGAGAGTGACACCTAAAGCAACGTTTCAGCTTAAGGTTAAAGCACAGGACCTGGCCAGTATCTACCAGGGAAAGCAGGGCTGGCAATATTCCCATCAGAGAAGTCAGAGTCAAAAGCCAAAGGCCTTAGAGGTATGGGATATCGTGTAAGCCCCTTTGGCCTCTACCTCCACCCCTCACTCCCCTGACACCCCGCTGCCCCCTGGGGGTGAATGGGTCCTGCACATCTCTTTGCATCCAATGGAAACCACCCATTTTCTGTTTTTTCCTCAGCTCTTCCTGAGCCCTGGACACATCTCCGCATTCTCTCATCACCTCCTCACTGCTCAAATGCCTCTCCTGTAAGTCCTCCTCTGAGTCCTTGGGGGAATCATCCGTCCCCCTGTCAGTCTTCCTTTTGGCTTTCCGGGGAACATAATCTTCAGCTGGGCGCTTTTCGGCAGCCCGTGGCTCGCTCTCAGGCCTGGCCTGGGAGTCGGGCTTGCCCTCACCATGGGCCTTGCGCCCCTCCTCAGACTGGCCCTGCCTCCCTGGCCTTCCCTCCTCTCCTGGTTGACCCTGGTCGTCTGGCTCTCCTTCCTCCTCTGGCTTTCCCTCTGCATCAGGCTCTTCTTCCTTGTCTGACTTTTCTTCATCTTCAGGCTCTATTTCACCTTCTGGTTTTCCCTTGTTTTCCCCCTTTCCTTCATTTATATCGCAGG
>NW_006203677.1:54593-61711 GCF_000334495.1 Tupaia belangeri chinensis
CAGGAGTCTGAGCGTCCACCCTGAGTGGCGGCGTCCCCAGGGCTTCTGTCCTGGGCCCCCTGTCTCCTCTGTCCACTTGTTCTTGGTCCCTGAGGGATCTGTTCACCTCCTCTACACACCGTGACTCCCAAGTCTATCTCCAGTTTTTTCCTCCTTTGAATCTCAGACCCATCTTGTTAATTGTTTATTGGACATGACTACCCAAATATCCCTGAGGGACCTCAAAGTCCATGTACCTCAAACTGATTTCACCAGCTTTCTTCTTGCTACCTCCGTTCTCTCTCCACCGTCCAAACATATGTGTGTGTATACACACACACACACGCACACACACACACATAGCTATAGGGTGCATACACTCACCAGAGAACAAAAACTGGGAAATCACCCCCCAGGAGGCTTGGCCATGCTCCAATCCCTTCTCCTCCATTATCCTCTCAGGATTTGGGGCACTCACATACACATGCCTGGCATGAGTTTCAAGCTGCCAGTTTAGGGACTCAAACCGTGGTCAACCATGTCAGAGTCCTGCACCTTAACCATTACACCACCTGCTGGCCTCCTCCACCATCCAACCTTAATTTTATAACATTCATACTATTTTCACGGAGAGAGATTGTCAGACAGCTAAAAAAGAAAGTATTTAAATTTTATTTTCTTTTATTTTTATTTTTTAAAAGAATTAGTTATTTATTTATTACGATTTTTCAATTTGACCAGAGAAAGACAGAATGACAGAAAGAAAGTGAGAAAGTAAGCTGCAAAGTACAGAACTTGAACTGTGGTTGACTATGTGAGAGTTCAGCGATGTAGGGAGTCCAGTGCCTTTAACCACCATGCCACCTGCCAGAGCCTTTAAATTTTATTTATTTTTAAAATATTAACCTCACATGCACAGATTCATCATAAGCTTTGGTTTAACATGCTGTCATGTAATTGACTCCTGTTTGCTCGACTTTCCTTTTCTACCATTCTTTTTTTTTCCTTTTCTTCACCTTACTTCTCTTCCCTTGTTTTCTTTCACATTAGTGAAATCACCACCCAAACAAAATAACTAGAAAATTGCCAATATTGTAATATTTACAATGCAGTGTCTTATATGTGGGTATGACAAAATGCCTATAATGCATCTTGTTTTTTATCTTTTTGAGTATATTCTTTTAGAATTTATTATTAAGTTTATTGGGACATGTGTTGTCATCTTTCATCAACCTTAAGTCATTTTCAGCCATTCTTTCCTTAAGAATTCTTTCTGCTTCTTTCTGTTTCTCTTCTCTCTATTGGAATTTTATGGATATCAATAAACTTCACGGTATCCCACAGATCTCCTGGGCTTTGTTCAGTTTTCTTCATTCCTTTCATTTTCTGCTTCTCAGACGAGATCATCTCAATTGACCTATTTTCAAGTTCACTGATTCTTCTATCTGCTTCAGTCTTCTCTAGTGAATTTTTCACTTCTGTTATTGTACTTTTTCCAAAATTTTTATTTTTTTATGATTTTATCTCTTTGTATATTTTTATACTTATAGTTTAGATTTGGTGAGACATTCCTCTCTTTTCCTTTAGCATTTTGAGCATGTTTAAGACAATTGATTCAATATCTTTGTCTAGTAATCAAATATAAAGACTTCCTCATGAATAGTTTTGAATTATTTTCTTTCCTGTGGGTGAGTCATATTTTCTTGTTTCTTTGTGTAACTCACAAAATTTTGTTGGAATGTGTATATTTGAATACAATATGTCGACTATGGAAGTCAGATTCTCCCCCTTTCCTGGAAATGGAAACAAGAAATACATAAACTACCAAAATGAACTTAAAAGAACTAGAAGTGGCCCACTTGTAGTAGTGTGCACTACTAAGGCACTATGCTTCCATGACAAAATCCTTATATAAATCGCGAGTTGGTTTTGCTTGCTCAGTGATTTTTTAAACTCTTTCTGTAAATTCTGTATTTTTTGTCGTTTATAGCCAGGAAGTCTCTGTTTTGTTAGCTTATTGGAAGGCTGGTGTTTGTACAGTTACTTTAAATGTTTAGAGAAATTGAAAGAAAAAAAGAGAAACACACAGTTCATTAATTTTTGCAGATGTACTCAGAGTTTGGAATTTTTTTTAGTTCTTTCCTTTCTCCTTCTTCAGATTCTGAAGGTCAACCCAAGGTTAATGCTTGGGTCTTCTCTAGTCTTTTTAGAGTATGTGTCCCATCCTGGGCCTTCTTGATTCTCTAGTATACTTGAGAGGTTTTTTTTCTTTTCTTTTCTTTTCTTTTCTTTAAATTTATTTTTTTTACATTAATTCACTATACATCATTACAGCATACAAAATGAATTTTCCATCCAGAGTACACTGTATATTGGCTTAATCAAGCACATCAACATATATGTTATCAACAAATAATTTTCCATTTCTCTCGTCTTGTATATATATATATTTTTTTGTCATCCTTGATTCCCTATCCCTCACCCTCTGCCATGTTCCACCCTCCTCCCACATTGTCTCTGGTATCCATGGTTGCTTTCTATGCCTCCCCCCCATTTAATTGATTTGCTAATGAACTTAATTAGTCTAAATATTTGCAATAGCAAGTGCAGCTGATATATACATATACATGAACCCAAGTCTGACTTTAGGCTGACTTGAGGCATAAACCTCAGTGAGTAGTTGAACATACTATAAAGTAGTACCTAGCTGGGACTATATAGCTTACTGTAGTCATCACATACACATTTTTTTTAAATTTCAATAAGAACAGTTTGGTTTGTTTTTCTCTCCTGAATCTTTTTTTTTTAATTAATTTACATTCATTCCCTGAGCATCATCACAACATACTAAATGTGGTTTCCCATCTAGAATAAACTGCATGGTGGCTTAATCACGCATGTTATCATCAATACTATTCCATTTCTACTTTCATATATATGAAAAAATATATATATATTTTACCCCATGTCTGACCCTCTGCCCTTTTCCACTCTCTTATTACACCATTTCTGCTGTCTACAGTTGTCTTCAATTCCTTTTCCCCCAACATTTCGTTGATCACACAATATCATAAGTAATCTAACTACTTTCAATAGCAAGTTCAGCTGGTAATTTCAAGAAAAGTAGTTTTGAGCTGGTAAATATCCTTACCAGCTCAAAACTACTTGAAAAAAAAAAAAAACTACTTGAGAGGTTTTAAAAGTGTTTGTTTCCCCCACATATTTCTTTTCCAAAACTCTTCTTTCCTATGCTTCTCAGTCTACTTATGGCTTGTTCTGAGTGTTGCCTCAGACTGCTGTGGTGAATACCTGTGACTTTAATAACTTTTGGGAAAAGCCAATATCCAAGGCAACACATTCTGAGCCCTGAGAGTGCTTTCAATCTTGATAGATAAAATGAAGTCTTAGTGCTAGTCTTGAAGGAAGCTGCCAGGCAGAGCAAGCCCCGCAATGACAATTCTAAGAGTGTTAAATCCAAATTCTTATATCTGACATTATCAAAGTAGCAGTTTTGTTTTGTTTTGTTTTTTGGGTTTTTTTTCCAAGTTATGCTATAACATTTTGACTAGATTCTAGACTTCTCAAAAAGTTGATTCTGACAGACTTTTTCAGGTTCACTAATTGCTCATCATGAGGTACTGGAGTTCCATATTCTCATTCTCTATCATTTTTGGTGATGTTACCTGCCTTTGTAGTTTTTGTTTTTGTTTTTGTTTTGATAGGGTTTCACTGTTGATGTCCTCCTATTCCAGGTTCCCAGTTAGACCCACAGATGTGCACCGTGATACGCAACTCTCTCTTTTTCTTTCTCTCTCTCTCTTTTTTTTTTTGGATAGAATCTCATTATGTTACCAAGGCCAGCCTTGACCTTGAGATCCTCTTTTTTTTTTTTTTTTTTTGAGGTCCTTGCCTTAGGGCATGGGAGCTTGCTGGGGAGAGAGAGAGAGCACAAGATCACCCTCCCTCTAGGGGGATGGCCATATTATAATCCTTTCTTCTCCATTATCCTGCCAGGATCTTGGGCACACATGCACATACCTGGCCTGAGTTTCAAGCCACCAGGACTCCAAACACAGGCAGCCATGTCAGAGTCCAGCAACATAACTGCAACACTATTTGCTGGCCTTGAGCTTGTGATACTATTGCCTCAGTCTTCTGAGCTGTAAGTACATGGCATGTTCCTGTAATACTAGCAGCTCAGAAGACTGAGGCCTTTATGTACTTACAATTTAACTTGGACCTCCTACATGGTCTCAGCCTGTGGAGCATAGTGTCTTAGCAGTGCAAACTACCACTACTGGACCTCTTTCTAGTTCTTTTAAAGTTCATTTTGGTAGTTTGTATATTTCTTGTTTGCATTTTGTCTTATTTGTTGCCATAGAATTGTTCATAGAATTACCCCTATAATCCTTTATAAATCTATAGGGTTGGAACTGATGATCCCTCTTTCATTTTTGGTTTTAGTAATTTCAACCTTCAGCCTTTTTTCTTGGTCACTCACTCTCTTAAAGCTTTGTTAGTGTTTCTTTCATTAGAGATTTTCAAAGAACCAAATTTTAGTTTTGTTGATATTTTGTGCTCTATTTAATTTCTTTCTACGTTAATCTTTACTAATTTCTTATGTAAGTTACTCATGTTTTTCTAGTTTATTCTCAAGATGATTTGAGATTTTAAGTTACTCTTCTTTTTCTAGTTTATTCTCAAGATGATTTGAGATTTTCTTGTTTGTAATTTTTTTTCTTTTTTTAAAGAATTATTTATTTAGTTTTATTTATTTTGATTTGACCAGAGAGAGACAAAGGGGGGGGGAGTGAGAAAGCAAGCCACCAGGTCCAGGACTCAAACCATGGTCTGCCATGTGGAAGTGTCCAGCGCCTTTACCACCACACCACCTGCTGGTTCCATGTTTGTAATGTTGACATTACATATTTCTGTCTAAGCACTGCTTAACTATATGCCATAAGATTTTTATGTTTTTTTTTCAAACAAAATGAGAAATTTCTCATAAATTCTTGTTAAAATAGGAATATATTGCTTAATTTCAACATATTTGCAATATTTCTGTATTTCCTCATGTTCTAAATTGCTAATTTAATCTCATTATGATCAGAGAATATTATTTCTGTGATTTCAATCCTTTTAAGTGTGTGAGGGAACTTCGAAAAGTCAACGAAAAAAGAGAATTAAAGCATGAGAGTATGAGTGTAGGGGCTACCTGGCATGGTGGTTAAAGCACTAGTTAAGGCCCACATGGCCAACCACAGTTCAAATCCTGGACCAGGCAACTTAGAACTCACACCAGTCACATATGCATATGTGCCCAAAAACTCAAGAGAAGAATGGAGGAGAGGGATTGTGGTGTGACCATCCCCCTGGGAGGTGATTTCCTGCTTTCTGTTTCTGTTTCTGTCTCTCTGGCAAGTGTATGTAATCCTATAAAAAACAAACAAACAAACAAACAAAAACTCTCAGGAACTAGCAGTTGGCATAATGGCTGTGTCGCTGGACTTCCATGTAGTCGACCATGGTTCAAGTCTCAGACCCAGTGACTTAAAACTCATGCTGGGGATGTGTGCATGCGTGCCCAAGATCCCGAGAGGAGAATGGATGAGAAGAGATTGCGGTGTGGCTAGCCCCCTGGGGGTGATTTCTCTCATTCTTTCTCAGTCTCTGTCTTTCTGGCAAGCGCACACTCCCTATTGCAAAAATCTCTCAAAAAAAAAAAAACAGAAAAAGAAAAAAATCTCTCAAAAAAAAAAGAATTGGTATTAGATATTCTTTATTTTAAGAATTATTTATTTAATTTTATTTATTCATTCATTTATTTTGATTTGACCAGAGAGAGACACAGAGAGAGAGAGAGTGAGAGAGCAAGTCACCAGGTCCAGGACTCAAACCATGGTTGGCCATGTGGAAGTATCCAGCACCTTAGCCACCATGCCACCCGCTGGTCCACATGTATTAGATATTCTTTAATAGATTTGTAAACCTTAACAGTAAAATTTCCAGATCTGGGTTTTTCTTGGGATTTTTATTATTATCATTATTATTATTACTGATTCTTGTTACTTTTTACTCTTCAAGCTTCCTATTTCTTTTGAATTCAATCTTCGTATATTATATGTATTCAGTAACTTATCCATCTTATATAGGTTTTCTAGCTTTTCTGGCATATAGTCATTCATAATAGTTTCTGATAATCTTTTGGGTTTTATTAGTATTGGGTGTAAGGTCTCGTTTTCATTTCTGACTTAGTTTAATTGGATTTTCTTTTTTTTTGTCCCTGAGTCTAGTTAGTGGTTTGTCAATTTTGTTTATTCTTCAAAAACAAAGCAACTTTTCTTTTTATCAAATTTTTGGAATCGACCCAAGAAGATGTCTCCAAGGCACATCATAGCCAGATAAGCCAGAACCTCAGACAAAGACAAGATACTAAAACTGGCAAGAGAGAAACAATTATCGCATCAGGCTAACATCAGAACTCTCATTGGAAACAATGTAAGCAATGAAAGAATGGGAAAATATATTCAAAATGTTAAATGAAAAACAATTTCAACCAAGAATACTATTTCCAGCAATATTATCCTTCATATGGGAAGAAAAGATAAAATCATTCTCAGATAATCAAGACCTGAAAGAATTTACCAACATCAGACCAGCTCTTCAAGAAGTTCTGAAGGGAGCACTATACCAGGAAAATTAAAGGCAGACAAACAGAAATAAGAACAAAAAATGACCAAGAAAATGTCCAACTTAATGGTAGGGACAAGTCCGGAAATATCAACAATAATGTAGAATGATAACTTCCAGGATTTAAATGGAAAGATCAGACCACAGTAACACTACAGATTTAACATAAGAGACATTAATAACATGATACTGAATTGGTGAAATAAAATTCTATGACTTTTGACTAAAATATTACTGATTTTCTTCTATGCTTTGTCTTTCACATTCAAAATTTTTTCCCTTTAATTTTTTATTTCAATTTCTTTTGTACATTCAATCACATGTTACTTAGCTTGCAAAGTGAATATTCCAACATGTGTAAATTTCTCCCCGGTCCAGTTAACAATACTATAAAATTATCTTCAGTAGGGACCAGCAGTTAACGTAATGGCTATGTCGCTGGACTCCCA
>NW_006203677.1:61844-62230 GCF_000334495.1 Tupaia belangeri chinensis
CCCTGGGAGGGTGATTTCTCGCTTTCTGTCTCTCTCTGTCTTTCTGGCGAGTGCACGCTCTACAGAAAAAAAAAATCTCAAAAAATTATCTTTAGATATAGATAATAACCCCTTTCTTTGACCCATAAATGACTTGCCTTTCTATTTTTCTCCTTAATGTCCTTCCTCATGCTCTACTCCTTCACCCACACTCTTCCCACACTGTATCTGTTATTTATACCCATTTAATATGTTTCTTTATGCTTTACTCATTCAGTTTTGGCTTGAAGAAAGAATTTTTTTTTTGGAGAGGTTTTCGCTATAGGGCGCGTGCGCTTACCCGACCGACAGAGAGATAAAAAGCGAGAAATCACCCCCCGGGGGGATGGCCATGCCGCAATCCCTTC
>NW_006203677.1:62305-69910 GCF_000334495.1 Tupaia belangeri chinensis
CACGAACCGTGGTCGACTACGTGGGAGTCCAGCGACATAGCCATTACGCTAACTGCTGGTCCCGAGATTTATATGCTTTTAGATTGTGTCTCTAGTATTTATTAGTTGTATCCTATTCCCTTTATAAGCTGATTGGCACATTCCTTGCTTTTTACTTTTTTTCTTTTTTTAAAAAAATATTTAATTCCATTTGTTATTATTATTTTTTAATTTGACCGGAGAGAGACAGAGAGAGAGGAGGGAAAGGGAAAGTGAGAAAGCAAGCTGCCAGGTCTGAGACTCAAACCGTGGTTGGCCATGGGGGAATCCAGTGCCCCTAACCACCATGCCACCTGCCAACCCCACTTTTTACTGTTTTCTAACACATAAAACATATGTATTCATTTTGGGAAAGAAGAAAAACAGATAATTAAGAAATAAGTAAATAAAGGTATCAATAAGTATACTACGTAGAATAAAACATTCTGGTTTTCATACACATTTCATATAAATATGTTTTATATATACATAAATATAAATATGCATGCTTTTAAATGAGATAATATATCTATAGACTTTTGTAAATGCTTTATTAACTTTATGGTGGTATGTAATAAACATCTTTCCATGCAAGTTGATAGAATTCTCCTGTTGACATAAAAACATAATGACAAGGTCAAGATGAAATCCCCAATCAGGAAATAGCAGAACTCCAAAACATTCACACTAAGTTTGCACCAAAAATACAAGTTTAGAAAGCAGGGGTTTATGATTATTAACCTCAAGATTCAAGGCATAAGGCAAAACTCATCATGATGATCATGGTGAGGAGGATCCCCTATAAGAATGCGCAAACTGTACCTCAACTGAAGCTCCCTAATTTTCCTCCTTAGCTCTCTCATCTCTTCCATGAACCGTTCCATATCATCTGCGTCTCCATCTATCATGTCAATGTTATTGACAAGCCTGTTAGGCACATCCCCTCCAAAATCCTGAACCGGTGGAGCCCAACCCCCTGTAATATTTCCTACAGGCTCCTGGCCTTCACCGCCTCTTAAAGGGCAAACTTCATCTTCATTCTGCACTGAGGCCTGCTCCCCGACTTTGTTTTCCTGGGAGATATTTTCCATGTTGGATCTTTTTCCTGTTTCTTCTTCCTAGGAGATAAAATGAAACAAGAGAGATTGAATGCTTGATAACAGGATTCAGAACTCGGTATGGTAAAGGTTTTCCTGAAACTGGAGATATTTTGTGTACTGTCTAGAGGATGTCTCAGACCCAGCCCTGCCACTAAACCCACAATTTTTCCTGAAAATCTTTCCCCAGGAGACTCCTCTCAAGATGTTGGACAGGTGGTGGGCAGGGCAATTATTGACATACCAGGCTTCAGCTCCCAAGGATCCTGATAGGCTCCCCTGGGGTACCCCAGACCTTGCCCCTCTACTCCCTTCTTCTCTCAGCAGTCAAAGGCCTATAGTTTTGTTCAACTCTGCTAGGTTTCTCCTGTACTTAACCTGGACAGGGAGGGATTGAGTCTCGCAGATTCTGGTCTAATCCTTGATACCCCTGCACCAGAGGGCCCCCCAAAATCCCCTACCTGCAGAGATCAGAGGCAGCCTTTCTTTCTTTGCCTTGAAATTTGCTGTGCCAATAGCCCTAAAGACCTGCGGACACAAATGCAACAATGTCCAGGACTGATCTCCTGATCAAAGGACAGAGATTGGGGGCTCCTGTTCTATGTGGACTTAGGGGCCTTCCATTCTGTCTCACAACCTCTTCTCCAACCCTGTGACAGGTTATCCACCTTCTAGTAGTGGGCATTATAATCAAAGATAATAATTTACCCATCCTTTTAACTTCTTTAGGCCATCTATCTTCACCGTCTTTTCTCAACTGTCACCTAATTATTTCTTGAACATAGATGGACAACTTGCTGAACAGGTAAATCAGAAGAGCTTGCTGGGTGGAAATAAGAGTTTATTTACAAAGATTTTCAATCTGGATATCCAGCTGGCCCCACAAACATCTCTTCGGCCCACCTCTGCCCATAACCACCATTTTATACATCAAGATGGAGGATGAGCAAAGAGGTGTGTGAGCACTGCAAACCAGGACCCGCTGCAATCTCAGCGCTTTGTCATTCTTATCCCAAAGTCCACAAGCAGTTCTCATGCTTACACCGACCTGTATGGACCAGGAACAGTTTCTCAGAGCTCCTTGCCTCTATCTCCCAGTCAGACATTCGCCTGCTTAACCGCCTTAACCGCCTTAACCGCCTTAACCGCCTCCTCCGCCTCCTCCGCCTCCTCCGCAGTGGGGACTGCTTCCGTAATTCCTGACCCTCTCCCCTCCCCACCAACCCCCAGCCAGCCCCGTGGCAATTCCCCCTCCCCTGCTCCAGAAGCCCGCTATTTCGGCCCCAAATGGACTGAGTGTGAGGAAAAGAGCGCAGGCTTGGAACCGTGGAGGGTCTGCTCTCCCCTCAGCCCCTGGTTGTCGGCTGTGTCCCTCTCCGATAGCCCTGCAGGAATCAGGCAGCTTATACACCGTCACGTCTACCGGCCCTCTCTATCTTTCAGAGGGCTAGATCGCCAGCCTCCTAGGAAATCCCAACTAGTACCCATTCTCAACCTCAAGTCCGTCTCGAGTTCCTCCTCTAAACCCTCCATTTTTTGCACCAAATGGGTGGGAGTTAGTGTACAGATAGAGAACCCAGTTCCAACCCGCTCGCTCTGATCTTTGCCTTCTGCCACCCCCACCCCTCAATTCAACACCCACCAACCTGTCTCAGATTGGGGTCAGTTTCTACTGCTTTCCTCCTTCTCTGGGCAACAGGCTCGCCCACTTTCAGAGCAATATTGAGCCGGCACACCGCCGCCAAGAACCAGTAGACTGAAACTGGGACAGGCTAGTCCAGGCATCAGCTCTGGGGTCTAGTAAGAGTCACGTCACTGTGAGCTCAGATTCCCAATTACCGTTCACACCTGCAGTGCGGCAGGAGGGTGGGGGCGGGTGAGTGGGCGGAGTCACCTTTTTCTCATTCCACAATAATAAGATAAGGAACAACAAAGTAGAAAAGGGTAAGGAGTTTTCATAAAGACTACAAAAGAAGATATGCAAATCACAAATAAGTACATGAAAAGATGCTCAAAATCTCTAGTCATTAGGGAAATGCAAAGTAGAATCAGAAGATTCACCTGCTATAATGGCCCCAAACAAAAGCTGGCAATGTCGAGTGCTGGAAATAGAACAAATAGAACTGTCTCACATTGTTCCTGGAAATATAAAATGATCCAAATACTTTGGAAAACTATTTAGCAGTTGCACATAAAGTTAAACATATGCTTATCATACTCTCAGTTCCACTGTAATGTATTTATACAATGCAGATAATATCCTATTTGCCGCAAAAATCTCCTTCCTCTTCTATAGCCCCTAAATGCCTACTTCTCTCACCTTTGCCCCCCAGCAAGTAAAGCCCAGCATTTACCCTAAAAATCTTGTTCCAGATTTGAACCCAGATGGAAGGTGGGAAAGGATGCTTGAAACTAGGTAGTCTGAAAAATAGATAGGAAGTGACGTTTAACTTTTTTACCTCAATTACGATATTTTCCTTTCTGTCTGTGTATTTATTTCGGGGAGGGGATGATTGTTTCATTTTCTACCAATACTGATTTATATTTTGGTTGTTATAATTAAACAATACAATTACTTTCAGCTGGAAAAAAATAGGATCACAGCAGTAAAAACATGGCAGCCCTGTTTCTGTGACTGAATCACATTATAAATATAGATCCTTCAGATAGCACTCTTTTGCCCCCTTTAAGAACTTTGCAATTTAAATCTAAATGAGTGATTCCACTTGTGAAGGGTTCCTGTTTATGGAGGTGATGTGCTGAGTCTAATAGAGCCTGCTGATGCATTTTCAGATCTTGAGAGTCTGGGACACACTGAAGATCCCCTCTACTTTGTATTGGTGAAACTTCACCATATAGTAACACTCTAGCCTTGTCCCTAATGTAGAACACCAGTGAAGTCTTTGAGCAATTCAGAACAGTAATTTGGGGGAATTTACACTGACAGATTAAAAAGTATTGTGAAACTACATGTTAAAGCAATATTGTAACAAAATAAATAGAAAATAGGTGAACTGGGACCAGCAGTTGGCATAATGGCTATGTCACTGGACTTCCATGTAGTCGACTGTGGTTCGAATACTGGACCTGGTGACTTAAACTCACGCCAGGTGCATTTGCATGCATTCCCAAGATCCCGAGAGAAAAATGGAGGAGAAGGGATTGTGGAGTGGCCATGTCGCTCTGTCTCTCTCTGTCTTTCTGACAAGTGCATGTGCCCTATAGCAAAAACCTCCCCCGCTCCAAAAAAAAAATAAAATAAAATAAAAAAGAGAAAGAAAAGAAAAGAAAAAACAGAAAGAAAGAAAACACGTGAACCAGAAAAGAAAGTCAGTTGTCTAACTCCAATGTGGGCAAGTGCTAGTAAACTAATTGAAAACTTTTGAATCAGTAGGGATGGGACCCAGACCAGGTTCAGGTCCAGCTAGGTGAGTGAACCCAGGTTAGGATCCCCACTGATCAAAAGGCCATTATTGCAGAGGCAAGTAAATGTTGGTGAAAAGGAAACTGGACCTGGGAAGATAGTGAACATTGTAATTAAGGTTCAAAGATCATCTACAAAGTTTCAGGCCAGGACAGGAGATTTTAAAGGAAAAGACAATAAAGTGGGAAGCAGGAGAGCTCTACTTGCTCTTCTGCACAGCTGTATGGACACTAGTTGGCACCAGAATTGTGATGCATAGGGGTCATTTTGTACTCAAGGCCAGCATCTCTTTCCTCTGTTTTCTTACAGGCATCTGCTCTCTGACTTGTGATTTCAAGCCCCAGGTCCTGTGAAAACTCAGCAAAATTATGATTAGATTGTTTGCTACAAGTTAAATAGTAAAGCAAGGTCAGTTAACAAAAGGGAAATAAATCAACTTTAAGGGCTTTCTATTATATGGGATTTAATATAGAATTATTTTGGTTCCTTCTTGGAGTTGGGCTATAGAGAAAGTTTATATTATTGAAAAAAATGGTATTGGGATAATTGGCTCAGTATTTGAAATAACAACGAAGCACCTATCCCTCTCATATACTTCCATATAAATACTAAGTGTTGAGTTAAAAAACAAAACATAAAACTTAAGTTTAAGATCCCCAGACTCCTTTTGTGGATATTCTGTCCTAGTAATTGGAGTCAAACTTGGGGCCTTGCAATTAAGAAGATTCTTAGTGTGGGACCAGCAGTTAGCGTAATGGCAATGTCACTGGACTCCCACGTAGTCAACCGCGGTTCACATCCCGGACCCGGTGGCTTAAACTCACGCCAGGCATGTGTGCGTGCGTGCCCAAGATCCCGAGAGGAGAATGGAGGAGAAGGGATTGCGGTGTGACCATCCCCCCTGGGGGGTGATTTCTCGCTTTCTGTCTCTATGTCTCTCTCTGTCTGTCTGGCGAGCGCACGCGCCCTATAGCGAAAACCTCTCCAAAAAAGAAAACAAAAGCAAAGAAAAACAAAACAAAACAAAACAAAAAGCTGGTCTGGCTTACAGGCATGTGCCCATATACCCTGAGTGCCTAGGGAGGTCCTGGGTTGGAAACGCTGGACCTTTCCTATGTAGGTCAGTTGTGTTACCACACTCTGCCACTGTCTTACCCCTATTTTCACTTTCTTTATGGTGTCCTTTGAAACACAATACTTTTCAGTTTTGATAAAGTCCTAACTGTCGATTATTTGTTTTGTTGCTTATGTTTCTGTTGTCACATCTAAGAGTCCTTTGTAAAATCTGAAGCCATAAATATTTATTCTTATGTTTTCTTCTAAAATTTTATAGTTTTGGGACCAGTGGACAGCATAATGGTTATGCTGTTGGACTCCCACATAGTCTATCGCAGTTCAAGTCCTGGACCCGGCAGCTTCAAACTCATGCCAGGTACGTGCATGTACGTGCCAAAATTCTGAGGAGAATACAGGAGAAGGAATTGTGGTGTGACCACTTACAGGGGGGGACTTCTCCCTTTCTGTCTCTCTGTCTCTCCAGCAAGCATACATGCCCTATAGCAAAAATATTTTTAAAAAATTTTTATACTTTTAGGTTTTATGTTTAGTATTTTTTTCGGGGGGGAAGAGGGAGATTTTTGCTATAGAGTGTGTGTGCTTGCTGGAGAGACAGAGAGACAGAAAGCAAGAAATCACACACACACACACACACACACACACACACATATCCCAGAGGTGGCCATGCCACAATCCCTTCTCCTCCATTCTCCTCTCAGAATTTTGGGCACACACGAGCATGGGCATGCACCAGCACATGCCTGGCTTGAGTTTTAAGTCACCAGGTCCAGGGCTCAAACCATGGTTGACTATGTGGGAGTTCAGCCATGCAACCACTACACCATCTGCTAATCCATTTAGTTTTTTGATCCTTTTGGTGTTAATTTTTAGGCATGGTTTGGGTTAAAAGTTCATATTTTTGCAAGTGGTTTTCTAATTGGCACAAAAACATTAAAAAGTAAAAAGTATTCTTTTTCCCAATTGAATGGCCTTGGAACCCTTATCAAAACTTACTTTACCAAAAATATTTGAGTTTAGTTTTGAACTCTCAACTTTATTACATTGATCAATACACATATCCCTGTGAATACCAGTTTTTTTTATTACCATTGTTTTGTGGTAAAATTTTTAAAGTTTATTTATATCTTCTCAGACAGAGACCCCCAACAGGATACTCACACCAAAATCCACTCTTAGTTTCAGATGAGCAAGATTACAAGCACACATCTTCAGTCTCAGCATACTCAGGGTGGTCCCAGGACAGAAATCCAAGACCCTTCCCTGTGTGTCCAGGTGAGTTACCACTGTACGACCATTTTGCACCTGTGCTCAGTTTAGAAAGCTGTGAATTTTCCTACTTTGTTCTTTTTCAGGATTGTTTTGGCTATTCTGAGTCCTTGTAAACCCATATACACTTTAACATGAGTTTGTCAATTTCTGCACAGAAATCTGCTAGGTTTCTAGTAGACATTATGTAGAATCTGTAGATCAATCTAGGAAGTATTGCCATTCTAATAATATTGTCTTTCAAGCAATGAACATGGGATGTTTTTCTGTTTATTTAGGTCTTGTTTAATTTTTTAATAATGTTTTATAATTTTCAGATGTAAAAATTGCAACTCTTACTAAATTAACTCAGAGGCATTTTACTTGTTGGTGCTACTATTAATGGACTCGTTTTCTTAATTTCATTTTAGATTTACTATTTAGAAATCAAATGTTTAGAAATGTAATTAATTTTTGTACATTTATTTTGTATCCCCCAATTTTGCTGAGCTCAATAATTAGTTTCTAGTAGTTTTTTAGTAGGTTCTTTAGGATTTTCTACATGTTAGTTCATGTTATTTGTGGATAGAAATAGTTTTATTTTTTCCTTTGTAACCTGTATGTGATTTATTTATTTATTTATATATTTATTGTCTAACAACCCTGCTAGAAACTCCACTACTGTGTCAAATAGCAGTGTAAGAACAAATATTCTTTTTTTTTTTTACTTTTTTTTTTTTTACT
>NW_006203677.1:71928-73743 GCF_000334495.1 Tupaia belangeri chinensis
GGGGGTGATTTCTCGCTTTCTGTCTCTATGTCTCTCTCTGTCTGTCTGGCGAGCGCACGCGCCCTATAGCGAAAACCTCTCCAAAAAAGAAAACAAAAGCAAAGAAAAACAAAACAAAACAAAACAAAAAGCTGGTCTGGCTTACAGGCATGTGCCCATATACCCTGAGTGCCTAGGGAGGTCCTGGGTTGGAAACGCTGGACCTTTCCTATGTAGGTCAGTTGTGTTACCACACTCTGCCACTGTCTTACCCCTATTTTCACTTTCTTTATGGTGTCCTTTGAAACACAATACTTTTCAGTTTTGATAAAGTCCTAACTGTCGATTATTTGTTTTGTTGCTTATGTTTCTGTTGTCACATCTAAGAGTCCTTTGTAAAATCTGAAGCCATAAATATTTATTCTTATGTTTTCTTCTAAAATTTTATAGTTTTGGGACCAGTGGACAGCATAATGGTTATGCTGTTGGACTCCCACATAGTCTATCGCAGTTCAAGTCCTGGACCCGGCAGCTTCAAACTCATGCCAGGTACGTGCATGTACGTGCCAAAATTCTGAGGAGAATACAGGAGAAGGAATTGTGGTGTGACCACTTACAGGGGGGGACTTCTCCCTTTCTGTCTCTCTGTCTCTCCAGCAAGCATACATGCCCTATAGCAAAAATATTTTTAAAAAATTTTTATACTTTTAGGTTTTATGTTTAGTATTTTTTTCGGGGGGGAAGAGGGAGATTTTTGCTATAGAGTGTGTGTGCTTGCTGGAGAGACAGAGAGACAGAAAGCAAGAAATCACAAACACACACACACACACACACACACACATATCCCAGAGGTGGCCATGCCACAATCCCTTCTCCTCCATTCTCCTCTCAGAATTTTGGGCACACACGAGCATGGGCATGCACCAGCACATGCCTGGCTTGAGTTTTAAGTCACCAGGTCCAGGGCTCAAACCATGGTTGACTATGTGGGAGTTCAGCCATGCAACCACTACACCATCTGCTAATCCATTTAGTTTTTTGATCCTTTTGGTGTTAATTTTTAGGCATGGTTTGGGTTAAAAGTTCATATTTTTGCAAGTGGTTTTCTAATTGGCACAAAAACATTAAAAAGTAAAAAGTATTCTTTTTCCCAATTGAATGGCCTTGGAACCCTTATCAAAATTTACTTTACCAAAAATATTTGAGTTTAGTTTTGAACTCTCAACTTTATTAAAATGATCAATACACATATCCCTGTGAATACCAGTTTTTTTTATTACCATTGTTTTGTGGTAAAATTTTTAAAGTTTATTTATATCTTCTCAGACAGAGACCCCCAACAGGATACTCACACCAAAATCCACTCTTAGTTTCAGATGAGCAAGATTACAAGCACACATCTTCAGTCTCAGCATACTCAGGGTGGTCCCAGGACAGAAATCCAAGACCCTTCCCTGTGTGTCCAGGTGAGTTACCACTGTACGACCATTTTGCACCTGTGCTCAGTTTAGAAAGCTGTGAATTTTCCTACTTTGTTCTTTTTCAGGATTGTTTTGGCTATTCTGAGTCCTTGTAAACCCATATACACTTTAACATGAGTTTGTCAATTTCTGCACAGAAATCTGCTAGGTTTCTAGTAGACATTATGTAGAATCTGTAGATCAATCTAGGAAGTATTGCCATTCTAATAATATTGTCTTTCTTGCAATGAACATGGGATGTTTTTCTGTTTATTTAGGTCTTGTTTAATTTTTTAATAATGTTTTATAATTTTCAGATGTAAAAATTGCAACTCTTACTAAATTAACTCAGAGGCATTTTACTTTTTGTTGCTAC
>NW_006203677.1:73810-76736 GCF_000334495.1 Tupaia belangeri chinensis
TGACTCGTTTTCTTAATTTCATTTTAGATTTACTATTTAGAAATCAAATGTTTAGAAATGTAATTAATTTTTGTACATTTATTTAGTATCCCCCAATTTTGCTGAGCTCAATAATTAGTTTCTAGTAGTTTTTTAGTAGGTTCTTTAGGATTTTCTACATGTTAGTTCATGTTATTTGTGGAGGGAAATAGTTTTATTTTTTCCTTTGTAACCTGTATGTGATTTATTTATTTATTTATATATTTATTGTCTAACAACCCTGCTAGAAACTCCACTACTGTGTCAAATAGCAGTGTAAGAACAAATATTCTTGTCCTTTTCCTGATCTTAATGGAAAGATATCTACTGTTTCACCATTGAGTATGCACTAGCTTTGGGGTTTTCATACTTTACCAAGTTGAAGATTTTTCCCCCATCACTAGTTTGTTAAATTTATTATTATATTATTATTATCGTTATGAAGGTGTGTTGGAGTTTTTCTTTTTTTGCATCTAGTGAGACAATTATGTGATTTTTTTATTACTACATTATTATAATAGAGTACTTTAATTGATTTTTGGTTATTAAACTATTCTTATATTTCTAAGAATAAGTCCCACTTGTTCGTGGTATGTAAGTCTTTTTACAATTTGCTAGATTTGGTTCCCTAGTATTTTGTTGAGTATTTTTCCAGCCATATTCATGAGAGAGAATAGAATGTGATTTTCTTGTGTCATTATCTGGTTTGAGTATGAGGACAGTACTCTTTTCATTGAATGATTTAAGAATTGTTCTCTTTCAGACCAGCAGATGGCATAATGGTTACATCGCTAGACTCCCATATAGTCAATTGCAATTCAAGTCCTGCACCCATCAGCTTAAGGCTCATGCTGGGCCCTTATGTGTGTGTGCCCAAGATCCCCAGAGGAGAAGGGATTGTGGCATGGCCACCTCCCCAGGGGTGATTTCTCACTTTCTGTTTCTCTGTCTCTCCAGCAAGCACACGCAACCTATAACAAAAAATCTCTCTCAAAAAAAAAAAAACCCAAAAGAATCATTCTCTTTCACATGCTTTTTGCAAGAGTTTATGAAGTATTGATATTTATTCTTATTTAATTATTTGGTAGATTTTGGGCATAACGCCATTTGGATGTTGGATTTTATCTGTGGGTAGTCTTTTGATTACTAATTCAATCTCTTTTCTTCTTATAATCAATTTAGATTGTCTTTCTTCTGGAGTCAATTTCCATAGTATGTTTATCTGTAGTAAGTTCATTCCATGTAATTTATCTAACTTATTGTTACAACTGTTCACAGTACTCCTTAATAATTTTTAAAAATTCTATAAGAATGGTAGTAATCAGGACCAGCAGATGGTATAGTGATTAAGGCACTAGAGTCCCACATGGCCAACTGAGATTCAAGTTCTGGTCCCAGCATCTTGAAACTCACACTGTGTGCATATGCTGGGCATGCTCAAAATATCAAGAGGAAAATGGAGAAGAGATTGCAGTGTGGTCCTCTCCCTTGGGGGGGGGGGTGATTTCTCATTTCTCTCTCCAGCCAGTACATGTGCCCTATGGCAAAAAATAACCTTTAAAAAAATGGTAGTAATATCCTGACTTTCGTTCTCAATCCTAACAGTTTGAATCTTTTCATTTGTTCTTGGTCAGTCTATTTAAAGGTCTGTCAATGTTGTTGACATTCCCAAGAATGAGCTTTTGTTATCATTTATTTTCTTTATTATATGCCTATACTTGGTTCCATTAATTTTCACCCTAATCTTTATTATTTACTTCCTTGTTATTGCTTTAGGTCTACTTTGCTTTCCTTTTGATAGTGTCTTAAGGTGGAATGTTAATTCATTGGTTTTAGGTCTTTCTTCTTTATTAATATTGGCATTCACAACTAAAAATGTCCATCTAAGCTTTAGCATCCATAACTTTTGTTTTTTGTTTTTTGTTTTTTTTTTTTTTTTTTTTTTGGAGAGAGATTTTCACTGTAGGGTGCGTGCGCTCGCCAGACAGACAGAGAGAGACATAGACACAAGAAAGCAAGAAATCACTCCCCAGGGGGGATGATCACGCCGCAATCCCTTCTCCTCCATTCTCCTCTCGGGATCTTGAGCACACACGCACACGCGCCCGGCGTGAGTTTTAAGCCACCGGGTCTGGGACACGAACCGCGGTCGACTACGTGGGAGTCCAGCGACATAGCCATTACGCTAACTGCTGGTTCCCAACTTTTGTTATTTTTTTCTCCATTTCCATTCATCTCAAATTATTTTTTGATTTCAGTTTTATTTCTTATATGGTTAAATATTTATCTGGAATTATTTTGTTTCATTTCCATATATTTATAACTTTCTTAATTATTTTTGTCATTGATTTCTAATTTCATTCCATGTTGGCTAGAGAACATATGTTAAATTATTTCTATCCTTTCTATTTATTGAGGTTCGTTTCATGGTGTATGGTGTATCCAGGAAAATCTTCCATGTGGACTTAAGAAGAATGTATATTATATTGGGTGGAATGTTCTATAGATGTCTACCAGGTTAATTGCTTTACAGCATTGTTCAATTTTTGTTTCACTATTGATTCCTGCTTAGTTTTTCTATTTATTACTGAAAGTGAGGTACTGGCATTTCCAAATATTAATGTACATGTTTATTTCTCCTTTAAATTATGTTAATGTTTACTTCATTTATGTTTGTACTCTGGTGTTTAATGTGTATATGTTTATAATTATATCTTCTTAATAAATTTACTGTTTTGTCCATATGTAATGTCTTTTTTCATCTCTTATAACAGCTCTTTTCTTTAAGTGCAATTTGTCTGATATTAAAATAATGAATACAGATCTCTTTTGGTTTCTGTTTTTAAGTAACACATTTTCCTTCCTTTTATTTTCACCCCTATTTTTGTCTTTAAATCTAAAGTGAACC
>NW_006203677.1:76991-83069 GCF_000334495.1 Tupaia belangeri chinensis
AATTCATAATCACATTAACTTGAAAAGCAGAAGTGTTAATATAAAATGGTGGGAGAAGGTGGATGTTCCAGTTCAAACAGAGAGAATAAATGTACCTTTCCTTTGCATTTTTGTTCTATTCATGACTTCAGTGTATAAGATGCTGCTTATTCTCATTGATAAGAGCAATCTTCACTTAGTCTATTGATTGAAATACTAATCTGTTCCAGAACATGTTCACAGACACAACCTGAAATCATGTTTTACTAGCTACATGGGCATCTCTCAGCCCAGTCAAGTTGACACATAAAATTAAGCATCACAGAGAGAAAGGAGAAAAATACATTTGCACTTGTACTGTCTTTTATAATTACATAATTCTCATCACCATTTCTCATATTCTTTTTCTAATATTTTTTGGAGAGTTTTTTTTTTCCTCTTTTTTTGCTATAGGACATGTGCACTCGCCAGAAAGAAAGAGACAGAGAGACAGAAAGTGAAAAATCACCCTCCAGGGGAATGGCCATGTTGCAATCCCTTCTCCTCCATTCTTCTCTCGGGATCTTGAGCACACATGCACACGTGCCCAAGAGTGAGTTTAAGCCATTGGGTCTGGGACTCGAACCATGGCTGATTACATGGGAGTCCAGTGACATAGCCATTACTCCAACTGCTGGTTCCACCATTTCTATTCTTTTTCATGTGCATATGACTTATCATCTGGTGTCTCCTGCTTCCACCTAAAGAACTTAGTATACCTTGTAAGGATAACTTGCTAGCAATCACTTTTCAGTTTTTGTTTATCTAGGGATGTTTTTATTTATTTTCTTTCATTTTTGATGGATGTAGAATTATGTGGTTTTAATTCTAACTTATATAAGCAATTAAATGAGTATAGGTAATTTAGGAATTTAGATAAACTAGGCTCTACATGAGAAAACAAATCCAACACTTTCTAAAAACTAAATGTATACTTTTACTATTTTCCATGTTGTAATCAGAGAGAAGACATATACCTGTCCATACACCAAGATACCAAACCAGCCTTGCTTGCCTAAGAATTCACATACACATGGATTCTTATTTAAAATGCTTCCAAGATAAAGTTTATTTGAGAAGGGTTATTTGTGTATGCCTGTGTGCTCCTTAAATGTAAGTGCATTTAGAGTAGTGGAAGATTAAGTTTTTAACAGGAATTCTTATGTTACCTTTTATTAGAATTATTTAAGCATTTTACAGATACAATAAGCCAAAGCAGATTCAGATTTGAACTACATTTTTTTAAAGAGAGATTTTTGATATAGGGTATGTATGCTTGCTGGAAAGACAGAGAGAACAGAGAGACAGAAAGCAAGAAATCACCCCCTAGGGAGGTGGCCATGCTGCAATCTCTTCTCCTTTCTTCTCCTCTTGGGAGCTTGAGCATACACACACATGTGCCTGGCATGAGTTTAAGCTAGTAGGTCCAGGACTTGAACCATGGCCAACTATGTGAGAGTCCAGCGATGTAACCATTACACCATCTGCTGGTCCTTGAATTACATTTAAAAAAAATAAAGCATCAATTTTATTAAATCCTTCAGGTATAGAAAAATATTACACCCTCATAGCCTTAGGAGGAGAGACTTTTCTCATTTCTGGACACACAGAGCTTGCAGTTTCAGTTCCATAACCTGGACACACAGAGAGCTTGCAGTTTCAGTTCCATAACCTGGACACACAGAGAGCTTGCAGTTTCAGTTCCATAACCTGGACACACAGAGAGCTTGCAGTTTCAGTTCCATAACCTGGACACACAGAGAGCTTGCAGTTTCAGTTCCATAACCTGGACACACAGAGAGCTTGCAGTTTCAGTTCCATAACCTGAGGTAGAAATCAAATGCAAATATCAATTAAATGTATATGCAAAGAAAAGATGAATTATTGTAAGGTGAAGACATTATATAGCTACTTGATCACTTTAATCATTTTATAAGAACTTCCTTGTTCTTCAGATAAATCTCTTTTCTCATTCACTTTGGAATTTCATAACCTCCCTCTCCCAACCTGTGAAGTTAATTAAACAAAATAAATACTTCCAATACACTATTTTAAAGATTTCATTGTTGAGCATAGTTACTGAAAACAGAATGACAGTCTAAACAGAAATAAAATTTACCTATCTCTTCCCTGGAAATGAATTTATTTTATTTTATTTATTCATTCATGTATTTTAATTTGATGAGAGAGAGAGAGTTATAAAGTAAGTCACCAGGTTCAGGACTTGAACTTCCGGGACTCGAACCATGGCTGATTACATGGGAGTCCAGTGACATAGCCATTACTCCAACTGCTGGTTCCACCATTTCTATTCTTTTTCATGTGCATATGACTTATCATCTGGTGTCTCCTGCTTCCACCTAAAGAACTTAGTATACCTTGTAAGGATAACTTGCTAGCAATCACTTTTCAGTTTTTGTTTATCTAGGGATGTTTTTATTTATTTTCTTTCATTTTTGATGGATGTTAAATTATGTGGTTTTAATTCTAACTTATATAAGCAATTAAATGAGTATAGGTAATTTAGGAATTTAGATAAACTAGGCTCTACATGAGAAAACAAATCCAACACTTTCTGAAAACTAAATGTATACTTTTACTATTTTCCATGTTGTAATCAGAGAGAAGACATATACCTGTCCATACACCAAGATACCAAACCAGCCTTGCTTGCCTAAGAATTCACATACACATGGATTCTTATTTAAAATGCTTCCAAGATAAAGGTTATTTGAGAAGGGTTATTTGTGTATGCCTGTGTGCTCCTTAAATGTAAGTGCATTTAGAGTAGTGGAAGATTAAGTTTTTAACAGGAATTCTTATGTTACCTTTTATTAGAATTATTTAAGCATTTTACAGATACAATAAGCCAAAGCAGATTCAGATTTGAACTACATTTTTTTAAAGAGAGATTTTTGATATAGGGTAGATTTGAGAAGGGTTATTTGTGTATGCCTGTGTGCTCCTTAAATGTAAGTGCATTTAGAGTAGTGGAAGATTAAGTTTTTAACAGGAATTCTTATGTTACCTTTTATTAGAATTATTTAAGCATTTTACAGATACAATAAGCCAAAGCAGATTCAGATTTGAACTACATTTTTTTAAAGAGAGATTTTTGATATAGGGTATGTATGCTTGCTGGAAAGACAGAGAGAACAGAGAGACAGAAAGCAAGAAATCACCCCCTAGGGAGGTGGCCATGCTGCAATCTCTTCTCCTTTCTTCTCCTCTTGGGAGCTTGAGCATACACACACATGTGCCTGGCATGAGTTTAAGCTAGTAGGTCCAGGACTTGAACCATGGCCAACTATGTGAGAGTCCAGCGATGTAACCATTACACCATCTGCTGGTCCTTGAATTACATTTAAAAAAAATAAAGCATCAATTTTATTAAATCCTTCAGGTATAGAAAAATATTACACCCTCATAGCCTTAGGAGGAGAGACTTTTCTCATTTCTGGACACACAGAGCTTGCAGTTTCAGTTCCATAACCTGGACACACAGAGAGCTTGCAGTTTCATTACCATAACCTGAGGTAGAAATCAAATGCAAATATCAATTAAATGTATATGCAAAGAAAAGATGAATTATTGTAAGGTGAAGACATTATATAGCTACTTGATCACTTTAATCATTTTATAAGAACTTCCTTGTTCTTCAGATAAATCTCTTTTCTCATTCACTTTGGAATTTCATAACCTCCCTCTCCCAACCTGTGAAGTTAATTAAACAAAATAAATACTTCCAATACACTATTTTAAAGATTTCATTGTTGAGCATAGTTACTGAAAACAGAATGACAGTCTAATAAGAAATAAAATTTACCTATCTCTTCCCTGGAAATGAATTTATTTTATTTTATTTATTCATTCATGTATTTTAATTTGATGAGAGAGAGAGAGTTATAAAGTAAGTCACCAGGTTCAGGACTTGAACTGTGGTTAGCCATGTGGGAGCAGCCAGTGCTTTAACCACCATGCCACTTGTTGGTGCCCGGAAATGAAATTTTTATTCATAAATTCCATCTAAGAACTAGACTAGACCTTTAGGCTTCTCAATTGACAAGAAAATTGGATTAAGCAAAATTTATAAATTTTAAACTATGGTTGTGTCATTACTAAGAGTAACAGATTTTAAAAAATAAATATACTTCAGAGAGTTCAATAGACATTGTACCTAGAAATGTAAAAGCATAGAAAATTAATTTAACTTGCTGCATCTTACTGAGATTGTATCATTAATCATAGCAGGTCAGGGATAAAGAATTTCAGGGAGAACCAAATGATCACAAAGTCAAGCTTGTTGTTTCATTTACTAATCAAGAAACCACTCTCCAGTTCATTGGATGAACAAGAGATGAACAGATCTTGGTAGACTTATCAGACATATCAAAATACAATTTTCAAAAAATCTATGTAGAGACATGCAGTTCTGTCCAAGCTAGAACTTGGAGCACCACTCTTCCCAAGTGGTCTCGTCACATAAAAACAGCAAAGGAAGGGACCAGCAGTTAGCATAATGGCTACGTCACTGGACTTCCATGTAGTCAACCACAGTTCGAATCCCGGACCCGGTGGCTTAAACTCACGCCGGGCGTGTGTACATGCGTGCCCAAGATCCTGAGAGGAGAATGAAGGAGAAGGGATTGCGGCATGGCCATTCCCCCCTGGGGAGTGATTTCTCGCTTTCTGTCTCTCTGTCTCTCTCTGTCTGGCGAGCCCACGCGCCCTATACAAAAACCTCTCAAAAAAAAGAAAAAAAAAAGCAAAGAAAAACAAACCATACAACAAAACCACCCAGACATAACAGCAAACATGAAAAGGAAACTCTGAAATGTTAAAAGGAGAAGATGGACTAACTGTTGCTCTCAGGACTTGAGCAACAGCACAACAGTCAATCCCCTTGACTTTCTTACTTTTTCTCAAATGTCCCAGATATGGCATGGTGAAAGTCTCCATCCAAGAACCACCAACAGTCATAGACCCAAAGCACCAAGAAAAGCATATTCCTTTAGCATATGGACCAGGAAAAGAGTGATCTAAGTCTGTAAAACCTTTCTGGGAAGTCTTCCTCGTCTACTGTGTACAAACAGGAATGGAAAATGTCACATCTCACCCTTGAGGTTTCAGAGACCAAGAGGGAAGATGATCTTCCAGCTTGGCTCTCTGAAGAAGGTGGTTATGATCCAATATACCTGTCAAGTAGTGTCAGTGGGGTCCAGTAGCAAGCTGAACCTTCACCTCCATCTAATATCAAAGACACTGAGCAAAATAAAACAAGTTAGGAGTAGTAAGCTTCCCATTTACCCATATCTTTGGTGTCAGCGATGCCCACTAGAAAGTGGAACCTCTATACCCATTCAGCGTAAATGAAGTGGAATGAGATGGAGCTGGTTGATACTTTACTTTCCTCCTTATCTCTCCTGTGTGAGCTGGATCCTATTCAGGACTGAGCTACCTATCTTGAAGATGGAACACCACGTATCTTGAAGATGGTGGGAGAAAGGCTTCATCTGTGCTCTGCTTTTTACCTTCTTCCCTCAATTTCCTCAGAGAACAGAAGTGAGCTAAGCTTTTATCCCCCACCTTGCAGCAACAAATTATTGGATCAGCCATAAGTTGCCCATCTCTGGTGCTAGCAGAATCTAGTGAGTAAATGAGCTTACACCTCTACTTTGCAGCAACAAGGCATGAGTTGGTGTACTTTTTTCACCCCAGTGGTGCTGGGATATGAGTTAAACTCTCACTCCAGCCATCGGCAAAGAGGCAAGATGAATGAGCAATCCAGTTTGCCAGGATGAGATAAAGACAAGAGCCTTAACATATAATTCACACGATTCTGTGTTTATACTTGAGACTTTTGCAAAAACCAGAGATAAAATAGTATATAGATTATCACAAAGTAACTTCCAGATATCCAGGATACAATGGAAAATCAACACACCAAGAGCAAAGAAAACCACGCACAGAATAATAAAAGAGAACCTATGAATGCCAATACTAAAGTAAACAGATGTTGAAATTATCTGAGAGGACTTCTTGGAAATGACAAAAATATCT
>NW_006203678.1:0-1389 GCF_000334495.1 Tupaia belangeri chinensis
ACCAACAGCGTGTTGAATATTTTATTGCAATTTTTTTGCTTTTGCCTAGTGCTCTTGAATGTCCGATAGATATATTAAAATGTAGCTGTTCATGGAATTGGCCAGCATTTTTATTTAATAGATCTTAGGATCACTTGTTTTTGGATGCCAGTGTTTCTGTTCACTTTGGATTGGTCTTGGCATCTCTTCTGGTGCTTATTTTTTCATTTGCAAAAATGAGAGTAATAGTCTGGTCTCTAAGCAAAAAAGTTCTATTGTTTAGAGTACTGAGAAAACTCATAGGGGACTCCCAGGAAAGCTGGTAAACCAGAATCTTCCCTACCTCCAAAACCAGATTCGCCAGCCCTTGTATAATTACAAAGGTTGTGTATTTATTATTATTGATTGTAACTATCATGATTTTCACCTACTATTCTATATAAATTTCAAAGGAAAGCTACTGATGCATCTCGCTGAAAACACGATGGCTCACGGAATGAAACCCTGAATCAAATTTTCAAGATGTGATGACTCTTAGCCTGGCTAAGTAATTGTGAAAGATGGATCTTATTACTGTTAGATTGTGTATTGTTTTTGTTTCCATCAAACAGTTCTCCAGGCTGTTCCTATGTATCTTGCAAGGCAATCCATCCAAAAATAGAATCTAATTTCTTCAATCAGCAACTATTTCTTGAGTTGAGCACCTATCATGTGCCAGTCACTATGGTAGGTACTGTGAGTACAGATATAGATAAGAAAGAACTGTCCCTAGCTCTCGTGTAGCTTATTTTTAGGACAGTGCTATAATAGACATGTAATAAGGGCTTACAGAATGAATAAAGGCTTGTATGTATGTACGAATGCATGAATGAAGCAAGCATACTTTTGATGAATTTATGGTATACATTAGGCAGATAATATAAGTGCTCAATTCAGTTCATTTTAACAGTAATTTACTAAACATAGTCTATACTCCAGGTATTTGACTTAGCTCTGGACATTTTTATTAGGGAAATAAAATACCAGTAAAAGTTGATGTAGCAAGGAGAGCTATTAAGTGATGTGTACTCTTGAATTTTTTTTTTTTTTTAATTTTGCCAGGCATGTGTGATCCCTGGGGAGAGGAGGGAACAAAGAGAATGAGAAAGTATCCCCATAGAGAATGGCCACACCACAATCTCTTTTCCTCTATCTCTTCTTCATTTCGGGATTTTGCACACACATGCACACATGCGCCTGGTGAGTTTCTCAGTCCTCTGGGTCCAGCTTGCATAGTATGTAGCAGGCTATGTGGGATCCAGCCCACCTTAACCATCATTCCACCCACTGGATGACCCATTAAATACTTTGCAGTAGACATAAATTCCAAGTGCTATATTTGCAGCAGAACCGGCTCTCGTACGCTTCATT
>NW_006203679.1:0-7324 GCF_000334495.1 Tupaia belangeri chinensis
CTCTCTCTCTCTCCGTTTGTCACTCTAATATATGTAGATAAATAAAGTTAAATAAAAATAATTATTAAAAATAAATCACACTACCTTGTAGGAATGTATGCCCATTAAAATAATTTTTAAAAGAACTAAAAAAATAAATAAAAGAGAAGTGTTTAAAAATTTGGACGTAGATGAGGATAAGGCAGACATAGATGGTCTGGGGTCTGGTAACGGTGGAAGTCGAGTGGTAAAGATGTGACCATCTTTCGATTTAGGTTTTTATTCTTTTCTTCATTAAGATCAACTCATTTTATTTCCCATAATGATTGTAGTATAGATAAAATCGTCATTTTTAAAAAAGAATTATTTAATTTTATTCATTCATTCATTTTAATTTGAACAGAGACAGAGAGAGAGGTAAAGTAAGAAAGCAGGCCACCAGGTCTGGGACCCGAACAGAGCCTAAATCACCACGCCACCTGTTGGCCCTCGTTTCTTCGTTTTTTTAGTTAGTTTGTTTGTTTTCTTTCTAACTTGCTTCACTCAGTAACAGTTTTTAAAAGTTGTTTATTTAGGGGCCAGCAGTTCGTGTAATGGCTATGTCGCTGGACTCTCATGTAGTCAACTGTGGTTTGAGTCCCGGACCCGGTGGCTTAAACTCACCCCAGGCGTGTGTTCGTGCGTGCCCAAGATCCTGAGAGGAGAATGGAGGAGAAGGGATTGCGGTGTGGCCATCCTCCCTGGGGAGTGATTTCTCGCTTTCTGTCTCTGTGTTTCTATCTTTCTGACGAGTGCACGCACCCTATAACAAAAACCTCTCAAAAAGAAAAGTTTATTTATGTAATTTTTATTAAAAAAATTTTTTTAGCCCATATCTTCATTTTTTTATTTCACCTGTTGTTATTTTTACATTTTTCCACATTTACTTTATTATTTATTTATTTTTTATTAAGAATATTACCTTTTACTTTTCTGCAGGTAAATTTTCTGTATCTTCAGCATTTTCTGCTCAAAATTAAAAGAACAAAGCAATCTCAAAATTTAGAACTGGATCACCTGGCTCTTTCCTTCTTATCTCTCCCCAGTTCAAAATGTTTGTATCTTTTAATGGCCAGCATCCTCTTGGATTTGCAGTTCAGTTCAACACACTCAAGCCTTAGGACCATCTTCTTAGTGGTTTTAGCCTTCTTCCGGAAAATTGGCTTCGTCTGCCCACCATAGCCACTCTGCTTCCGGTCGTAGCGCCTCTTCCCTTGAGCATACAGGGAATCCTTGCCCTGTACTGGGTCACTTTGTGAGGGTGATAACTTGCCACATTTCTTATAGATAGTCCTTCGAGTTTTAGGTACATTGACCATCTTATCTTGGTAGTCTAGCTATCTTCACGTTGAGAATGAGAAGTTGGCGTGCACAACCCTCGCCTCGTGCCACTCACGCCTGACAGGACACAAACATTTATTTTACATATAAAAAATTTTTTGCTCATACTCTATAGTTCTTGACAGTTAATAAACTTTCAAAATTTCAAAATACTGAATTTTAAAGATAATGTTCAGTATATTTTTTATAATTTTGTATGATTTTGTGACTATAACAATGGAAACAATATGGTTTTAAATATTTTTGAGAAAATATTTACATGTCAGCCATTCAAATTGTTGAAAAGCAACACCCAGCACACTAGTCACACATAAACCCTCTCAATTCAGTCCTGCCTACCAAGTACTCTGTGCTATACCATCTGCTAGCAAAGATCACTTTCTTTTTCTTCCTTCAAGGTCTCTCTCAGGATAATCCTCTGGTGTGGTTGCTCTTTTGCGATCTCTACTGATTACAGTGCTCGGCTGGAAAAGTCCAGGTTATTTTATGTTAGAAATTCTTTCCTATATCTTCTCTAATCGTCTCTGCCAGGCAGTAGTATTTATGGTGCCAGGCCATCTTTCTAAGAGCTTCTGATGGCTTACTTGAGATCCACCTTAGTTCCATAGCTTTCTGATTGATCTTCAGATATGACATTCCAGTCAAAGCCCTGTCCAATAATGAGTATTTCCAATTTCTGATTCAGTGCAAGAAGCATTATTGAACTTATGCAAAGAACCCTTCTGCATATCTTCATTTTTTAATGAAATACGATTTTTTTTTTTAAAGGTTTTTGCTATAGGGAGTGTGTGCTTGCCAGACAGATAGAGAGAGACAGAGAGACAGAAAGCGAGAAATCACCCCCCAGGGGGGATGGTCACGCCGCAATCCCCTCTCCTCCATTCTCCTCTTGGGATCTTGGGCACGCACGTACATGTGCCCGGGATGAGTTTAAGCCACCGGGTTCGGGACTCCAACCACGGGCGACTACATGGGAGTCCAGCAACATAGACATTATGCTACCTATTTGTCCCATGAAATACTACTTTGAAAATTAATTTGGACATGTGCATTAGCCATGTTCAGTATTTTTTAAAAAGAATTATTCACCTTTATTTATTTTAAGATTTATTTAATTCTATTTGTTGTTATTATTTTTTAATTTGTTCAGAGAGAGAGAGAGGGAAAGTGTGAAAGCAAGCCACCAGGTCCGGGACTTGAACCACGGTTGGCGATGTGGAATTCTGCACCTTTAACCACCTGCCAACCTCTTTTTTATTTATTTTAATTTGACTAGAGAGGAACAGTGGGAGAGTGAGTGAGTGAGAGAGAGAGAGAGAGAGAGAAAGCAAGCCGCCAGGTCCAGGAGTCAAAGCATGGTCAACCATGTGAGAATCCCACACCCTTACCCATCATGCCACCACCCATTCCCCCATTTGCTGTAATCTTAAGCCAAAAATTTGCTTGACTTGTTTCCTGAATTATCAAATTAGTTATGGCTTATTCTGAACTTGGGTTTGTCTTTGGATTTGATTTTAAACCTCTGAGTCTTTTTTTTTTTTTTAAGAATTATTTTTAAACTAATTTTATTTCTCCATTTATTTATTTATATATTTAAATTTGACCAAAGAGGAATAGAGTGAGAGAGATAAAAAGAAGGTGAGAAAGTAAGCCACCAGGTCTGGGGCTCTAACTGTGGTCAGCCATGTGGGAGTCCTGGGCCCTTCACCACCACGCCACCTTCCGGTTACATTAAATATAGTTGAACTTAAGTGCATTATGTCATAGACAGTGACCCTAAACTACCTTGATAGCTTTATTTTGGTTAAAACTTCCTTTAACACCAAACTATAGTAGTCACTTACACATCTAATGTCTTGGTTTTTCATCTGGGCATATAAAAATAATACTCACAGAAGGAGAGATACGGACACAGTGGTTCTTACCTCTGGAGAGGTGGAGTTGCCTGAAACTGAGAGACTTAGAAAGACAGAAATGAATGAGGCAGAATTGTCTTATTCCTTTTATGGTTTTTTTTATTCCCAACCTCAGGAGGAATCTGGGAGAACTTAATGAGAGTTAAGTAAGAATCAGAAAAAAAAAGTTGGAATACCAGATTTGTGAGGGATATTAAAGAAGTTGGAATCTTATCTTGGAAGAAAGCAAGCATTGTTGGTCTCTTATCCTTGAAGGATTTAAAGGGGGAAGGAGGTAACATTTTTTTGAGGTATTACTAGGTGCTTTGTAAGGGTATTTACGTTCCTTAGTATGTTAAGTGTTCCACATAGGAAAGAAATTAAAAAATCAACTTTTATTGACCTTGAATAGGACTTCTTTCGGCATTTGTTAGATTGAGATCTTTAGAAGCTTTTGTGGGGAGGGTGACCGGATGGGAAGGGGTCAAGTTAGATAAATGCAGCTCTCTTCCTAAATGCAAAAAGTCATTCACAAGCTCTCTTGCAAATGTCTTATTTTGTCCTAGAATTCCATTTATCACTGATTTGTTTTCTTAGCTCATGAATTTCCCTGTTTGCCAAAGCAAGTAGCGTGGATTCTGGCTACAAGCAAGGTTTTCATGTACCCGGAGCTCCTTCCAGTGTGTGCCCTGAAGGCAAACAATCCCCAGGACAAGATCTTCTTCACCAAGGCAGAGGACAAGTAAGTCTTTACTGTGGGGGCTCAAAAGTACAGGCCGTCCCAAGGAAAGTCAGGGTTCTATGAGAAGATCAGGGGAAAGGCGTGTAACGACAGAGACACAAAAGACAAAAAGGAAAGTGGCATGTGTCTGTAGCATGTGCTTGTGCCAGCAGGGCCAAAAGCTGCTCTTTTGAGGAAGGGCAAACATATTTTTAAAACACTTTGTTTATTTAATGCCGTAGGGCACAAGTGCACTAGAGAGAGACACACCCACATAGAGAACCCTGCAGCTGGACTTGGTCACACTGCAGTCCTTTCCCCTCAGATTCTCTACCATCAGGATTTGGGGCATACACACACATGTGCTCAACATGTTCTTCAAACTACCAGGATCGGGTTCAAAGTGCAGTTGGCCATTTGGGATCTGGCTTTCTATGTAATATCTTTCAGAAGTTGTTTGTTGTTGTTGTCAGAAGATACATGCACTTGTCTGAGGAGGGAGAAAGCACCCCTATTGGGGTGTGGACGTGCAGCAGTTCCCTCTCCTCTATCTCATCATCCCTTGGGCATTCATGCATGCTCGTGGGCCCAGAGTGGTTTGTCAGCCCCTTGGGCCAGAATTCTAACTGTGATGGGCAATGTGTTATCTGATTCCCATGACCTTAGGCTATGGCTGGCCCTTGAAATTGCTTTTTATTCTATAATGTTGTTTTTTCTTTAACTATGTTATCTTTTTTCTTTTAATAATTATTTATTTTATTTTATGTTAGCTATGTTATCTTTAAAGGCAATATTTCATGGCCCTATAGGTAGTTCTTTTATTGGTCTTTATTTTTCTCCTGGTTTGCTATTTTAAGTGAGGCTTCACTAGGGATCTTAGTGCATAGATCAATGTAAATTTTTTCAGTTTATCTCTTTGGTTAAATTACTAAGAATGAGATTATTCAGAAAAGATTCACAACCTTTTTTTCGTGGGAGAGGAGTTTTTTTGGTATAGGGGGCGTGTGCTCGCTGAGAGACAGACTGCTAGAAATTACCCCCCGGGGGGATAGCCATGCCAGAATCCCTTCTCCATTCTCCTCTTGGGGTTTTTGGCATGCATACACATGCACCCGGTGTAAGTTTTAAGCCACCTGGTCAAGGCCTTGAACTGCAGTTGACTACATGGGAAGTCCAGCGACATAACTGCTGCTCCATCCACTGGTCCCAATTTATGAACATGTTTTGTGACTCTTAATGTGTATTGCCAAACTGCCATCAGCAAATATATGAGTATGTAACTGTAGTTGTATGTTATGGTGGTGGTAGTGTTAGGTCTAATTTCATTTATCTAGCATGGTACCTATTCATTTTATAGATACAAATATTTTTTAATCTTATTGCAATAGGGCATGTGCACTTGTAGGAGAAAGATACATGGGGGGGGGCTGAAAAATTGCCCCCCTGGGGGGCTGGCCACACCAGAGTCGTTTGTTCTCTAGTCTCCTCTTGGGATTTTGGGCTCACACACACATGCACCTGGTGTGTTTTTTGAGGCTGCCAGGGCTGGAACTCAAACTGCATTTGGCCTTGTCGGAGTCTTGCATTTGAATTGCCATACCTCCTAGTGGCACCTGATTTTATATTTTATTAGAATCATTCTGTTTCCTTTGATCTTCCTTTGAATTGTTACTGTCAGACACATTATCTGACATTAATTATTTATGGCTAGTTTTTTCTTTTTCTTTTTTTTGAGAATTTTTTGTTTGTTTCATTTGTTTCTTTGCTTTAGAGCCCGTGCGCTCGCCAGACAGACAGAGACAGAGAGACAAAAATCACCCCCCTGGAGGATGGCCACGCCACAATCCCTTCTCCTCCATTCTCCTCTCAGGATCTTGGGCACGCACACACACGCGCCCGGCGTGAGTTTAAGCCACCGGGTCCGGGACTCGAACTGCGGTCAACTACATGGGAGTCCAGCCATATAGCCGTAACGCTAACTGCTGGTCCCATTATCCCTAGTTTTTTCTGTTCCCACTTAATTGTTTCCTTTTTTTCTTTTTCTTATAAGGGAGATTTTTCTGCTATTGGGAATGTGGGCTCACCATAGAGAGAGAGAACGTGAGAGATCACCCTCTACCCGTGAGGGGGGTAACCATGCCACAATCCCTTCTCCATCAGTCTTCTCTCAGGATTTTTTTTTTTTTTTGAGCGTTTTTGCTATAGGGCGTGTGCACTGACAGACAGAGAGTGACAAAGAGACACAAAGCAAGAAATCACCCCCTAGGGAGGATGGCCATGCTGCAATCCCTTCTCTTCCATTCTCCTCTTGGGATCTTGGGCATGCACGTACACGCACCGGGGGGGATTTTTAAGCCACTGGGTCCGGGACTCGAACTACGGTTGACTACATGGGAGTCCAGCAACATAGCCATTACACTAACTGCTGGTCCCTTCTCTCAGGATTTTGGGCACGCTCGGGCATGTGCCTGGTGTGTTTCTAGTTGCCTGATCTGGGACTTGAACTATAGTCAGCCGTGTGGGAGTCCAGCACCTTAACTACTGTGCCACCTGTTGGCCTCATCTGTTTGTTTATTATTCATTGTATTGTTTTATTATTTTTTAAATGATTATTATTTAATTAACTTATTATTATTCTTCAATTTGACCAGAGAGAGAGAGAGAATGAGAAGGCAAGCCACCAAATGGTCAGCCATGTCGGAGTCAAGCACCTTAACCCCCATTCCACCTGCCTGCCCCTCCTTTTACTTATTTAGCAATCACAAAATGTCCGACATTTTCTCTTGGGTAACCATCAACTTGTACAGGAATTAGATGTAGAAACACTTGATTGTAAACGATGGAGTTTGTGTGGGGAGATTTTCTAGAAGAAAGGACTGTCAGGTGAGATTTAGTGTCATTGTCCCTTTCTCAGCCTGTTAGCTTTGGGACTGAAGCATTTTGAAGGAACCGATTTTCCTAAGCCTCTAATCAGCAAGTACCTTCTAACCTGCAAGACTGCCCACCAGCTGACGGTGAGAATCAAGAACCTCAACATGAACAGAGCCCGCGACAATATCATCAAGGTGAGTGCTTCCTGCTGCCCTCCTCACCTCCCCTGTCTGTGCCCACCCTCACTCCTCCTCTGACTCTCAGTGGGGAGGGCCTTTGAGTTTTACCTGAGACTAATTCTTCCCACCTCTGCACTAGATGAATTCCTCTGTTGACAGTGATCCATTATTTTCCTCTATAGTCTCTTCATCTTCCTGCCTTCCAGATATTTCCCCTAAAGATAAAATTGCCTATGGGACCAGCAGTTACCCTAGGCATACATTCGAAGCCACTGGGGCCAGGATTCACACTGTGGTCG
>NW_006203680.1:0-12184 GCF_000334495.1 Tupaia belangeri chinensis
ACCGGTTATGACTGGCTCAATCCGGTTTTGATGGGTTCTGGCTGGCTCTAACCAGTTCTGACTGGCTCTAACCGGTTTTGACGGGCTCTAACCGGTTCTGACTGGTTCTCATCGGATCTGGCCGGTTCTGACATGTTCTAACAAGTTATGACCGGTTCTGACTGGCTCAAGCCAGTTCTGACTGGTTCTGGCTGGCTGAAGCCGGTTCTGACTGGCTTTAACTGGTTCTGACTGGCTCAAGCCAGTTCTGACTGGCTGAATCCGGTTCTGACTGGTTCTGGCTGGCTCAAACCCGTTCTGACTAGCTCCAACCGTTCAGTGTGACTTTAGCTGGCTCAAACTAGATCTGACTGCTTCCACCTCATTCCCACTGGCTCGATCTGGTTCTGACTGGCTCAATTCAGCTCTAACTGGTGTGACTGGCTCAAACTGGTTCTGACTTGTTCAATCTGGCTTTAGCTGGCTCAAGCTGAATCTGACTGGTTCCACCTGGCTCAATCTGGTTCTGACTGGTTCAATTCAGCTCTAACTTGTTCTGACTGGCTCAAACTGGTTCTGAGTCATTCATTCTGGCTTTAGCTGGCTCTAACTGGATCTAACTGGTTCCACGTGGTTTCAAATGGCTCAATCTGGCTCTGACTGGTTCAATTTAGCTCTAACCAGTTTTGATTGGCTCAAACCAGTTCTGACTTGTTCAGTCTGGCTTTAGCTGGTTCAAACCGGCTCTGACTCATTCAATCCAGCTGTAGCTGGCTCATACTTGATCTGACTGGTTCCACCTGGTTCCAATTGGCTCAATCTGGTTCTGACTGGTTCAATTCAGCTCTAACAGGTTCTGACTGGCTCAAACCATTTCTGACTCGTTCAATCCAGCTTTAGCTGGCTCAAACTGGATCTGACTGGTTCCAACTGGCTCAAGCCAGTTCTGACTCAAATGGGTTCAAACCAGTGCTAACTGGTTCCATCTAGTTCTGACTGATTCAATCTGGCTTTAACTGGTTCTAACTGGCTCAAACTGATTCTGACTGGTTCTAATGGGTTCTAACTAGTTGTAACTGGCTCAAACTGGTACTAACTGGTTTCATCTAGTTCTGACTGGATGAAGCTGGCTCTGACTAGCTCTATCTGGTTCTGACTGGTTCAAACTGGTTCCATCCAGTTCTGACAGGTTGAAACCAGTTCTGACAGGCTGAAACCGATTCTGACTGGCTCAAACTGGTTCTGATTTATTCAACCTGGCCCCACCCAGTTATGACTGACTGAAACTGGTTCTAACTGGTTCCATCCAGTTCTGACTGGTTCCATATGGTTCTGACTTAAACAGGTTCAAACCAGTTCTGACTGATGCACGTGGATTCAAACTGGTTCTAACTGGCTCAATCTGGTTCTGACTGGCTCAATTCAGCTGTAACCAGTTTCAACTGGTTCAAACCAGTTCTAACTGGCTCAAACCAGTGCTAACTGGTTCTATCTGTTTCTGACAGGCTCAAACCTGTTCAGAATGGTTCTAACTGGCTCAATCTGGTTCTGACTGGCTCAAACTGGTTCTGAATGGAAGGTGGAAAACCAAAAGCATGTTTTCTCTTGAAATTTAAGGGTGGGACCACCAGATGGCATGATGGTTATGTTGCTGATCTCCCACAGAGTTGAACACGGTTTGAGTCCCAGACCCAGCAGCTTAAAACTCAGGCCAGGTGCTTGTGTATGTGTGTGTGCCCAATATCCCAACAGAAGAAAGGAGGAGAAGGGACTGCAGCATGGCCATTCCCCCTGGGGAGGGTGATTTCTCACTTTCTGTCTCTCTGTCTCTCTGGCAAATGCATGCGCCATATATCAAAAATCTCTTTTAAAAAAAAGTGGGGGGAAAAAGAAAGAAATTAAGGGAAAGAAGGCTTAAAGAAGAAAAGGGAGGACCAGCAGTTAGTGTAATGGCTATGTCGCTGGACTCCCATGTAGTCGACCACGGTTCAATTCCTGGACCCGGTGGCTTAAACTCATGCTGGGCGCATGTGTGTGCGTGCCCAAGATCCCAAGAGGAAAATGGAGGATAAGGGATTGTGGCGTGGCCATTCCCCCTGGGGGGTGATTTCTTGCTTTCTGTCTCTCTGTCTCTCTCTGTCTTTCTGGCGAGTGCACACGCCCTATAGCAAAAACCTCTCCAAAAAAAAAAAGAAGAAGAAAAGGGGAACCACAAAGTTATAAGCTTTACTGAGATCAAGCAGGATAAGGATTAAACACTGGATTCAGCTATAGGGAGGTTATTGGTGACCTTGTCTAGACCAGTCAGGGCAGTGGTGGGTGCAGCAGGTGAACCAGGATGGGAAGAGGAGTAGGAAGATGTGGTAAGGAAATAGAGGCAGACATCTCTTCAAGAAATTTGGTTCTGGAAGAGGAGACAGGTGGAGTGAGAAGTGGGAGAGCTGGTGAGGGACACTGGGCTCATGGCAGGGGGGTGGGGGCTTCCCTTAGTTTGCTGTAGGCCGCATGTGATCATTGAAAAGAGACAGAGACAGAGAGATGGGAAGTGAGAAATCACCCCCTACTCCCAGAGGGATGGCTGCTCTGCCATCCATCCCTTCTCCTCCATTCTCCTCTCAGGATTTTGGGCATGCAAGCATATGCACTCAGCATGTTATTCTCCTTCTCCACCCCCGCCTGGCATGGTTTTCAAGCCACTGGATCCAGCAACTGAATCATGGAGTTGGCCATGTGGGACCCAGACACCTAAATCTCCACACCACCTGCTGGCTTGTAGTTATTTAAAGCCAACTTTATTATATTGAAACACAATATACATACAAAAAGTGTGTACTTTTTTTTAATAATTACTTTTTATGGGATCAGCAAATGGCATAATGGTTATGGTGCTGGATTCCCACGTAGTTGACTGCTGTTCGAGTCCCAGACCCTGTGGCTTAAAACTTGCACTGGTCATGTGTGCATGCATGCCCAAAATCCCAAGAGGAGACTGGAGAAGGGATTGCGGGGTGGTCATCTCCCCGGGGGGAGGGTGATTTCTCACTTTCTGTCTCTCTGTGTCTCTGACGAGCCCACACGCCCTATAGCAAAAACCTCTCTTTAAAAAAAAGAATTATTTTTATTTAACTTTATTTATTTATTTAAATTTGACCAGAGAGGGACAGAGTGAGAGAAAGAAAAGAGAGAGAAAGTGAGAAAGCAACCTGCCAGGCCTGGGACTTGAACCATGGTTGGCCATGTGGGAGTCTAGCGTCCTTAACCACCATGCCACCTGCTGGCCCCAAAAGTGTGTATGTTCTAAGCATGTAGATTAATTTTCATAAGAGAACACATCCATATAGGATCAGGAAATGAACCCAGTGCAGGAAACAGAAGATCATCAGCACCCTGGAAGACCTCTTGTGTCCCTGTCCAGTCATAACATTGCAGGGGTAACTATGAGTCTGACTTCTATCATCACGGATTAGTTTTGTCTCTTTTTAAAATTTCATTATCAAAACACCCATGTATCCTCTCTTGCATCTTGTTTTTTTCACTAATCACTGCGTCTGTAAGATTCATCCGTACTGGGGAAACAGCAGTTAGCGTAATGGCTATGTCGCTGGATTCCCACGTAGTCGACCACGGTTCGCATCCCGGACCCGGTGGCTTAAAACTCATGCCGGGCACGTGTGTGTGTGTGTGCCCAAGATCCCAAGAGGAGAATGGAGGAGAAGGGATTGCAGCGTGACCATCCCCCTGGGGGGTGATTTCTCACTTTCTGTCTCTATGTCTCTCTCTGTCTGTCTGGCGAGCGCACGCGCCCTATAGCAAAAATCTCTCCAAAAAAAAAGGATTCATCCATACTGTTGAATGTAATTATATATTTGTCATTCTTTTTGCTGTAGAGTAAGTAAGTAATTTCATTTTTCAATGATGGACATTTGGATAGTTTCCTTTTTTTTTTCTTCTCTTTCTTTTTTCGGACCAGGGAGGGTTGGTTTTGGCATAAGGCACATGTGCTCGCCAGAAAGACAGAGAGAGACAGAAAGCGAGAAATCACCCCCCAGGGGGGATGGCCACGCCACAATCCCTTCTCCTCCATTCTCCTCTCAGGATCTTGGGCATGCACGCACACACGCCTGGTGTGAGTTTAAGCCACCAGGTCCGGGACTCAAATCGCGGTCGACTACATGGGAGTCCAGTGACATAGCCATTACGCCAACTGCTGGTCTCCATTTGGAGGGTCGTTTTCATTTTTTAATGTGGAAATGAAGTGAACTTGTTTGAGATTTGTGGAGAAAGTCTGAAATACCCATCTTCTATGAGAAAGGAGAAGGGTGATGAGAGCCACATGAGGATTTACTGGATGGAATGTGAGAGCCCGGCTAAGGTTGGGAATTACTCTGTGCTACTGCACCAAGACCTCTGGCAGCTCTGCTAGCCCATGTGCAGGTGCAGAGAAGACAGGGAATTGGGTTGCCCTGGGTTGGTTCCTGCTAGCTAGGAGAGAGGCACAGAGCTCTGAAGATCCTTGCAGCAGGCAAGTGATGGGATAATGACTGTGGATCCATGCTGGGGAGGAGGGTATGCAGGGAGGGAAGGGAAGAGAAGGTGGGAAGGAAGCTGGCAGAACAAAAGCAGAGGCGAATTGTGAGCTCTGTGTAGGATGGTGTCTGTGATAGGCTGGGCTCCAGAGACTGGCATATGCTTGGCACAGAGCTTTCACTCAGTGTCTAGTTGAATAAGTGAGCTGAGGGCTCAAGAGACAGAGGTCTGAAGTAAATGGCAGGTGAGGTGGGGGTAATAAGAGTCTGAAGCCTATGGTTAATGTGGTTGTTATTTAGCAAAGTGACATGCCAGAGGCAAGTGCTAAGTCTGGGGTGTTCCCATCAGAGATGGCTAAAAGGAGCACAGAGGCCAATGCTGGGCAAACTATCCATGGAAATCCATAGGTCACTGGAGTAGGGTCCATCATACCCAGTTTTCAAGGAAGTGGGGAGAACAGTGTTTTGCAAGCTGGGGTCCTTTGAACTTTGCATCTGATCTGTAGAGGGGTTGGTGGGTTTGTTGGGAATGCAGACCCCTGGGCCACCCCTTCCTGAGAAAGTTAGCACAGAACTGCAGAACTGAGCCTCAAGAAGCAGGAGTGTATGGAATAGGGGAGCATCAGCCCCTTCAAGGTCAGGGAATGGAATGCCCAGTAGACGCTGGACATGGTGGCCTCTGTCTAGGCTGGAGGTGGACATGGGATAGTCAAGGAAGAGATACTAAATAGGAAAGAGCTGGCACAGAGGGAATGCATGGCCTGAGTTGGGGGCCAGAGGGGAGTGTCAGCTCTAGGGTGCAGTTATGGCTAGAGAGGAGGCACTGGCCTGGCAATGGGACTCGATTTTTTTCCCCTGGGGCCTGGAAAGAGGGGCGTGGTCTGTGGAACCAGGCGTGAGGGTGGTGCATGGGGCTGTGGCACCGTTTCTTCTCTTCGTCCCTCTTGGGGAGCAACAGGTAATATGGGCTGAGCTAGTCCCACACTGTTACCCCCTCTATTCTCAGTCTCCCAGACCCCTGGAGCTCAGTACCCTATTCTCTGCCCTCCATTGGCACTATCCATTCACTCAGTACCCCCACCCCTTCCACATTCTCCATCCTGCAATTTCCCACACTTCACACACTTGGAACTCTAATACTCAGTCCTCTTGTATGTTTAAGCCATCTCAGCACCCCCCACCTGCCACTCTTGGAGCACCTGATTCACTGTCCCCTAGGACAGCCAGCCCCCTCTCAGCTCCCTTATTCTGTCCCTCCTATTCATCATAGCGTTCAAGTCCCTTTGCACACACGCCTGACCCCAGCCTAGAATACCCCCGGGAGTTCCTCCTCTCAAGAGAATCCCAGTCACTCTTCCTGGAGGCCAGGCTTATGCCCCCTTAGTCGGGCCGGTCCCGCCCCATCCCGGCGGGCTGAGTCAGGCGGCAGGAACTGGGCGGGGGGGCGGCGCCGGGAGGAGCCAAAGCGAGCCAGAGACGCTGGGAACCAGCGCGGAGCCCAGCTGGGCCCGCACCGAGTGGCCCAGGGCCGGCGGGGACGTGGGGGCGAGCTGGGGTGAGAGCCGTCCCGAACTTACCATGAACGCCAAGAAGAGAGGTAGGACCCGGCCTGCGGCTGCGAAGGCTCCGGGGCTGACTCCAGGGGCTGCAGGCCGAGTTCTGGGAATCCAGAGTGCGTGTTTCGGCGGAGCTGGGTGGGGGTCCGCCGAGGATCCCTTCCTGCCAAGGGCAGGGGTGAAGGCGTGCGTCCGTGACTCAGTTTCCAGGTCGGAGCCTCTAGAAAACGGAGGGGGCGGGGCACTTCTCGGCACTGCCCCCCACCCTGGGAATCCCCCAGCTGCTGGGCGCTGGGAGGGCGCTGGCGTCGTGGCGCCTGGAAGCCGGTGGGGACTTGGGGGTGCGGTTCACGCAGGGCGGGCGGGTCGCCGGAGCCAAACCCGCGCCGGACAGGCCAGTCCGGCAGGGCTCTGAGCGCGCACCCCGCACCGCCTCTGACCTCCCGCGGCCTCCCAGGGTGGGGGTACCCGAGGGCCAAATCCCCTCGGAGATTGGCGGTCAGGGGCAGGGCTGGGGAGGCCGCCCCGCCCCCCGGTCTTCCGCACATTCTTCGCGCGCCCCGCCCCTTTCCTGCCCCTTCCCTGTTCGAGGAGGGTCCCCTTGCCACCCCCCCTTCCTGCCCCGCGCCAGATGGAGTCCACACCTCCACAGGAAATGGAGGCCGAGCCGAGGCCACGCTGAGTCCGAGGCTGAGTCGCCCGCGACTGCCCTGTCATTAGCAGGGGTGCCGGCGGGGCTAAGAGTACCCAGGCCGAAGCCCACTGGGGCAGCTCTACCTAGTGGCCGGAAGGACCTGCTCCTGCCCTAGGACTGGGCCGCGGGGAGGCTGTCTGGGACCTGCCTGAGGCCGGACACTCCCCACCACCACCCCTAGGGAGCCCCGCGCGGACTCATTCCATGATGTCCCTCACGGTGCGGCCGCAGCGCCGCCTGCTCAGCGCCCGGGTCAATAGGAGCCAGTCCTTCGCAGGCGTCCTCAGCAGCCACGAGCGGGGACCTAGGTACGCAGCGGATGGGGGCGGGGACGATCAGGAGAGTCGGATGGGGCTGGGATTGGGGATGTAGAGAGGTTCGGTTGGGGGGCTCCTGCGCACACCTCTCTGAGGGTAGCCTTTTCTTAGGAGCTTCCAGGTCTTCAGCCCTCCGGGGCCCCCACGGAAGCCCCCAGCGCTCTCCCGGGTGTCCAGGATGTTTTCCGTTGCTCATGCAGCCCCCAAGGGTCCCCAGCCTGAGCGGCTGGACCTGGTGTACACCGCGCTTAAGCGAGGCCTGACGTAAGCAACTCCCTACCCCTTACCCCAGGATCCCTCCCAAACTCCTACCTCCGTCCTGCTAGTGGGAACCTAGCACCCATACCCTCTGCCTCCTGCCTGTAGCCTGGGCAGTTTAAGGCCAGACTGGAAACTTCCCCTCCTTACCCCTTTCTCCAGGGCCTACTTGGAAGTGCACCAGCAGGAGCAGGAGAAACTCCAGGGGCAGATAAGGGAGTCCAAGAGGAATTCCCGCCTGGTGAGTGATGGGGAGGAAGGGGTGTCCGGGATTAATGCCCTCTGCCTCTGCAGTGGGGTTAGCTGAACAGAGCCAGCTCTGGGAGACATCAGTCTAGGTGTACGTGGCAAAGATGTCAGGAAAGGCTGAGAGGTGTCTATACCAGCTTCTTTGCCACTTGTACTTCTGCTTGGGACCTAGTGCCTGCTCACAGCAACTTCCATTGGGTTGGGGTGGATCTCACGAACATGGACAGGAGACTGTGTTGTAATGGCACTGGGATGAGAGCCAGGGTTCTTCTTGGGGAAGGCATCTATGCCAGGGAAGGGAACACTTTTGCTAGGTACTGAAAGGTGAATGGAAGTCCCCTGCAGAGGGATCCTTGCTTGAGGGGGGCACAGAGCCCTCTCCCTAGAGGCTGCAGGAAAGAGATCCTGGGGAAGAGGTATGGGGGAAGGTACTGGAGAGGTCTGAGGGATCAGATCTGTGTGATCAGCAGGCACTGAGGCTAGGTGTGCGGGAAGGGGAGTCAGTCCCTTCTGTGCCTGGAGCAATTGTGGACTGTGGTGTGAGGGGAGAAGGCTGGTGAGGAGATCCATGGCGGGTCTGCCTTGCCGGAGTCCTCCTCAGACCTCCCAAGTGGCCCTCCTTATCTCTCCCTGCAGGGCTTCCTGTATGACTTGGACAAGGTGAGTGTGTGCAGAGAGGTGTTGGAAGGGATTGGTTCATGGGGCGGGTCAAGGGCCTTGGACCTTAGGCCCCTCCTGATCCCCCTCTCCCTCAGCAAGTCAAGTCCATTGAACGCTTCCTGCGACGACTGGAGTTCCATGCCAGCAAGGTACGTGTGCAGCAGGCATGCGGAGTAGGGTCGGGGACTGGATAGTGCAGGGAGATGGGGGGCACACTAGGCCCTGGGTGAGTAGCCCCGGTGGTGAGTAGTTCTACCCCACTCACCTTCCTAGATCGACGAGCTGTATGAGGCATACTGCGTCCAGCGCCGCCTCCGAGATGGTGCCTACAACATGGTCCGTGCCTATAGCACCGGGTCCCCAGGGAGCCGAGAGGCCCGGGACAGCCTGGCTGAAGCCACTCGGGGCCATCGCGAATATACAGAGGTGAGGGACAGGTGCTTGTGAGGCAGAGGCACCGGGGGTGGCAGGGTTGGGAAAAGGGGGCTGGTTCTTGACCTCTCCTGTCCTGCCCTTCCCTCCCAGAGCATGTGTCTGCTGGAGAATGATCTGGAGGCACAGCTGGGCGAGTTTCATCTCCGGATGAAAGGTACTGAGTTGTGTGGATGCGAGGGTTGGGGGGGCAGGAAGGAGGAAATGTGATCAAGACCCCCCCCAACATGGCTCATCTACTTTTCCTACTCCCAGGGCTGGCCGGCTTCGCCAGGCTGTGTGTGGGTGATCAGTATGAGGTATGAGGGTGTACAGGGATGGGCTAGGATGGCAGGGCCACAGTACGAAGGGTGGCCTCATCCCTGCTGTCCCCCTAGATCTGCATGAAATATGGGCGTCAGCGCTGGAAGCTACGGGGCCGCATTGAGGGTAGTGGGAAGCAGGTGTGGGACAGTGAAGAAACCGTCTTTCTTCCTCTGCTCACGGAATTCCTGTCCATCAAGGTGATGTCTATGCCCAGGACCACAGGACACCAACGTCCTATGAACCCTTGGTGACCCTTATGACCCTGAGATACTCCTGTGACCTCCCCCTCTTGGCTCCATGGTCCTGTAAATATGTGACCCATGACCTTCGTGAGCCTGTGATCTCCATTTAGTTCCGTGATCTTGAGAACAATAATCTTTTGGCTTTTTTGACCTTAGGGCCTCCTGGCTCTGTGACCTCTTCATGGCCTTCTCACTCTGTGAATATTTGACCCCCAAGACCACCACAAGGCTGTGATCCCTTGATTTCAGTGACCCTACCAATTCAGACCCTTGTGACATCCATGCTTCCAAACTACTTCAAGCCTTCATAGCCCCATGATCCTGAGAACAGTGATCTCCATGGCATCACAAGGTGTCATGACCCATCTCTATGCAAATTCAGACCTTATGGTCCCTGCAGTCAAGTGACCCCACCGTGCACTCTTGGCTACAGGTGACAGAACTGAAGGGCCTGGCCAACCACGTGGTTGTGGGCAGCGTCTCCTGTGAGACCAAGGACCTGTTTGCTGCCCTGCCTCAGGTTGTGGCCGTGGATATCAATGACCTTGGCACCATCAAACTCAGCCTGGAAGTCACATGGAGGTTGGTGGGGCTCAGAGACTTGGGGATGGGGCCAGGAGGGCTGTGGCACATGCTAATATAGCCTCTTCCCTCCCTAGCCCCTTTGACAAGGATGACCAGCCCTCCGCTGCTTCTACTGTCAACAAGGCCTCCACTGTCACTAAGCGCTTCTCCACCTATAGCCAAAGCCCACCAGACACGCCCTCACTTCGGGAGCAGGCCTTCTATGTGAGTCACAACCCTGCCCAGAACTCACCATCCCCTTGGGGCTCTCTGGGTATGATCCTGAAATGCCCTTTCCTCTCTCTCAGAACATGCTGCGGCGGCAGGAAGAGCTGGAGAATGGGACAGCATGGTCACTGTCATCTGAATCTTCAGATGATTCATCCAGCCCACAACTGTCAGGCACTGCTCGCCACTCGTCAGCCCCTAGGCCCTTGATGCAGCAGCCTGAGCCCCTACCTATCCAAGTTGCCTTCCGCAGGCCTGAGACTTCTAGTTCTGGGCTCATGGATGAGGAAGGAGCTGTGGCCCCAGCCCTGGCCAATGGGCATGCTCCCTACAGCCGGACTCTGAGCCACATTAGCGAGGCCAGTGTGGATGCTGCTTTGGCTGAGGCTTCAGTGGAGGTCGCAGGACCAGAAAGCCCAGCCCCAGGACCCAATCCACCTACACATGCAGATCCCACCCATGGGCAGCACCCTGTTCCTATTTCACCTGCCCTCATCCCTGGCCATTCTGCATCAAGCCCCACCCTCAGTGCAACAGGCCCTGCCCCCACATCTACAGACCCTGCTCCATCTGCACACCTAGACTCAGTTCAGAAGGCCCCTGACTCTGGCCCTTCCGGACTATCAGGCCACACCCATACCACTACAAGCTCCACCTATGGGGTTGTGAGCCCTACCCACAGTGCTCCAAGCCTCACTCATACTACTGCAGGCTCCACCCACAAGCCCATGGTGTCTACCTTTACCACCACAGGTCCTACTCTCACTGTCACAGGCCCCATCAAGACCCCAGCAAGTCCCACTCACAAACCAATGCTCTCTACCCTCACCACTACAGCCTCTACCCCCAATACCATATGCCAAGTCCAGATTGCCATAACCCCTACCCACACCACTACAAACCCTACCCACATTACTACAAGCCCCACCTACACTACTGTAAGCCCCACCCACATGACTACAAGCCCCACCCATACCACAGCAAGCTCCACCCACACCACTGTAAGCCCCACCCACACTACTGCAAGCCCCACTGATAAAGCTGGGATGTCAGTTCACACCACTGTAGGTCCTACCCTCAATGCTATGGGCCCAGTCCAGACTACCACAAGCCCTTCCACTCCTCTAGACCTTGCTAAGCTCCCCAGTCCCTCTGCAAATACAGACCCCACCCTTCCAGGCACCAACCCCCTGCCCTGTAGCCACCCAGCCTCCACTCCCTGCACTCACGTAGACCCCACAACCCCCAGCACCTCCTACTCAAATTCTACTTGTTCCAGCCAGCAGCTCCTCACAAGCGCTGCCACAGATACCCCAGAGCCCATCCTTCAGAGGCTAAGCCCCCCTCCCTCACCCCCAGCCCCTGCACCCCAGCATTCAGACCTTAGCCTGGTTAGGGTTTCCCAGGCACCGGTCCCAGGGGCAGCTGGAGAGGCTGGGGACAGGAGGCTGGAAGAGGCACTGGGAGCCCTGATGGCTGCCCTGGATGACTATCGTGGCCAGTTCCCTGAGCTACAGGGCCTGGAGCAGGAGGTGACCCGACTGGAGAGTTTGCTCATGGTGAGAAGGGTTGGGCTAGGCTGGGGCCACACAGGGAGGGCAGCCAGGCAGTGGCAGCAGCTCTGACTTCCTCCCTCCATAAACCCAGCAGAGACAAGGCCTGACTCGCAGCCGGGCCTCCAGTCTCAGCATCACTGTGGAGCATGCTCTGGAGAGCTTCAGCTTCCTCAACGAAGATGAAGATGAAGACAATGATGGTCCTGGGGACAGGTGAGGGGGCTAAAGGAGGCAAGCCAGATGCAGGGAAAGATGACGGGGAAGAGGTGAGTGCCAGGTGAAATAGGAACAGGTGAGTTGGAAGAAAGACACAGGGAACAGTTGAGTGGGTCCAGGGAGAACACATGAAGATGGCAGTACACCTCGTGTGTCTCTGATGCCCACGTCTCCATCTGTATCCCCAGTGCTTCTGATCGCCCTTCTCAGCTCTGCCATGTCTGCCTTCCCCGCCGACCCCCACCCGCTCCAGTGCTTCCAGCGCCTGCTCCAGCCCCATGGCGAATCGCTTTCAGTACCCCATGTCCCTCGACGTCGGCCCCCTCTGTCTCGACCACAACTCTCCCGGAGACCCCGACCCCTCAACTCTCAGCTCCAGAGTCGTTTTTGCAAGCTCCCAG
>NW_006203680.1:12215-23879 GCF_000334495.1 Tupaia belangeri chinensis
CTCCTGTGTCGTGTTTCCAAGCGCCCAGTTTAGCGTCGTGCTCGGTCCCACCTCCCTCTGCTGCTGCCCAGGTTCTGGCCCCATGTCCTCCGACCCTGGCAGTCCACATCTCGCAGACCATCTCGCCTGCAACCCTACTCCCACCCATCCCAGCCCTGGCAGCCCCTGCGTTTCTAGCTGGCTCCGGAGACCCCTGCTATCACCTGCTGGTTCCAGCCCCTTCCTCTTCCTGGAAGTCCTCCATGAACTTACCCATTGCCTGTTGTCTGCACATTGTCTGTTCTTCCATTCTGGAATTGGGGGAGCTTAATAAAAATAAACACTGGTGGCCTGATGCTGATGTGTGCTCCTGGGGTGGTTGACCCCACTTTTCTCTCAGGGCCCCCAGCGCCCCGGAGGCTGGGGCTGAGGACTGCCTAGACTCACCCAGCGCCCGCCCTCTCAGTACTGGGTGTCCAGCCCTAGATGCTGCCTTGGTCCAACACCTGTACCACTGCAGTCGCCTCCTGCTGGTGAGGCTGGTGGTAGTCTCACCACCCTTTCCTTGTTACCCCTACCTCAGGGAGCCCTCCACTTCAATCTTAGCCCTCTATTCTTCCTCTGAGTTCCACCCCTCTGTGCCCCAGGATCCTGGCATCTGGCTCTTCCTGAACATAATTCCGCTTACTTTCTAGCCCCACCCCCAGTCTCTCCCAATGCATGCTGGGACTTGTAGTCCCTGTGTTCTATCCTTCCCAAGCCTGTCTTAAGGTCTGAACTACCTGGCCACCCTTGTTTTCTAGAAACTGGGCACATTTGGGCCTCTGCGCTGCCAAGAGGCATGGGCCCTGGAGCGGCTGCTGCGGGAAGCCCGAGTGCTTGAGGCAGTATGTGAGCTCAGCAGACGATGGGAGACCCCTGCCACCTCTGCCCAGGAAGGTAAAGCCCTGTGGGCTCCAGTGTCCTCCCTCGCCCCATCCCCACCCATGTGTCTATCTCCCCACCTGTCTGCTCTTGCCAATGGTGCCCTCCTCACCCCCTCTTCTAGTGGTGCAGTTCTCAGCCTCTCGGCCTGGCTTCCTAACCTTCTGGGACCAGTGCACAGAAGGACTCAGCCCCTTCATCTGCCCCATGGAGCAGGTGCTCCTCACCTTCTGCAACCAGTACGGTGCCCGCCTCTCCCTGCGCCAGCCAGGCTTAGCCGAGGCTGGTGAGTAGGTTGCCTTCCTGCCCCTTCTCCTGTCCTTTCTTGGGTTCCCAGTGACAGGGACTGTAGGATAAGCAAGTCAGCCCACACAGACATATGGGCTGAGAAGGGGGAATAGTGGAGGCTTATGCCTGAAGCACAAGGACCCTGATGGGCAGGGTTTGGACAGGAAACCCTGAGCCTGGGAGGGGAGCAGTCTCTTTCCTCTCCAAAGCCTGGGTCCATCCAATCTGAGGCCTGTGGCACTGCCTCCTACAGTGTGTATAAAGTTCCTGGAGGATGCCCTGGGACAGAAGCTGCCCAGGAGGCCCCAGCCAGGCCCTGGAGAGCAGGTCACCATCTTCCAGTTCTGGAGTTACGTTGAAACCTTGGACTGTCCCTCCATTGAGGCCTATGTGACTGAGACCGCCGAGGAGGGTGAGGATGAAGACATAAGGACAAGACCTCCCCCACCCTAAAAGGCCCTTTGCCCTGCCACCTTGTCCCAACTGGTCCCTCTCCTTTCTTTCAGTGTTACTGGTACGGAATCTGAACTCAGATGACCAGGCTATTGTGCTGAAGGCCCTAAGGTTGGCCCCCGAGGGGCGGCTCCGAAGGGACGGGCTTCGAGCCCTCAGCTCCCTGCTTGTCCATGGCAACAACAAGGTCATGGCGGCCGTCAGCACCCAGCTCCGGAGCCTGTCACTGGGCCCTGCTTTCCGGGAGAGGGTAAGAGTCGGGCAGGGCTCCCTTGAAGACAAGACCTGGGGTCCCAGGCTCTCAGTATCTGGCTAAATCTGTCCTTCTGCCCTCACTCAGGCCCTCCTGTGCTTCCTGGACCAGCTCGAGGATGAGGATGTGCAGGCTCGAGTGGCTGGCTGCCTGGCCCTGGGCTGCATCAAGGTGACTCCCACCGACCCCCCCTTTCTCTCTTCTCTTGGCACCCTTACCCCTGGGCACCTCCTACCTACTCCACTGGGCCCACCTCAACGCTCCCTCCCCTGATAGGCTCCTGAAGGCATTGAGCCCCTGGTGTACCTGTGCCAAACGGACACGGAAGCAGTGAGGGAAGCTGCCCGGCAGAGCCTGCAGCAGTGTGGTAAGGCCGGGGGTGGTGTGGTTCTGAGAAATCTCGGTAGAGGGGAGTAGGGCAAGACAGGGCCAGGGGTGGGAGAGCTGGGCTGGGGCTAGACAACCCCTGACCTCATCCTTACGCATTACAGGGGAAGAAGGACAGTCAGCCCATCGACGGCTAGAGGAGTCTCTGGACGCCCTGCCCCGCATCTTTGGGCCTGGCAGCATGGCCAGCACAGCATTCTGAACCCTCCAGCCACATCTCCCAGGACCCCTCCCACCTACTTTTAAGGCTTACCAGGCACTGGCAGGGAGGGTGAGGGCTGGCTCCAGACACCCCTCCCCCGCAGAGTCCTATCAATGAAAATCTAATATATTCTTCCGTTGCCCCTGGGGTTGGTAGTCAGTGCCTGCAGTCAAGTGCCTCCCAGCCACAAATCAGTGTCCAGGGCCTAGCCCGGCCACATCCCTTGGTTTTGTATTTTATTTACAGAGTTTTACAGAAAATAAAAAAGCAAAATGCCTTTCCTACGTGGCCTGGTGCACTCCTGACCCTCTGTTCCAACACCCTGTGGCTGTGGACCTTCCTGACACTAGTGCATCTGCACTCCAGCTGTGACATCGGCATGTGCACTGCCCTGGAAATCCGGGTGGAAGAAAGCCCAGAGGGTGGAACTGAGCTTGGAGAAAAAAGCAAGGGGAAGAGGGTGGTGGGGTGTTGCTGGGGAGGTTAAGCCATCCGTGTCTGGGAACAATGGGCCTAGAATGGAGCTGAACTGTGGAGTTGGCCTAGAGACAGCCCAAAGGGTAAGCAGTGGCCAGAGGGTAGGAGAGGCTGGCAGAAAAAGGCAGCATGGTGTGGGTGGAACTTCTGGCCACCAGGGGGCAGTAGAACGACATGACCGCATGCCAGGCTTTAGCGTCTTCCCCACATGGAGGCAACTTCCTAGAGTGGCTTGAAGGAGCTTCTTGGAGGCTGGAGTACAAGAGACATCCTTGAGAGGGTATGAGTGGGGCCTGGGAGGCAGGAGACCCATATGGCCGCCACATGACCAGGGATAGCAAGTCCTTTTCCTCCTGGAGCAGCCTCCCTCTCTGTAATAACAAACCTGACCTAACCCTGTGACCCCCTACAGCCGGCAGACCCATGTGGCTTCTGGAAGCATGACTGTGGGGAGGTGACTCACCTCCCCCAGAACTGCCTGGCACATGAGTGTGTTAATCCACAAGGTTAAGAGCCTTCTGGGAGGTGGGACCAGCAGATGGTTATGTCGTTGGACCCCACAAAGTCATCCAAGCTTCGAGTCCCCAGACCCAGTGGCTTCAATCTTACACAGGGTGCATATGCATGTGTGCCTGAGATCCTGAGAGGAGAATGGAAGAGAAGGAATTGCGGCATAGCCATCCCCCCAGGGGGTGATTTGTCACTTTCTGTCTCTCTGTCTCTATCTCTCCTGCGAGTGTACACACTCTATGGCAAAAGCCTCTCTTAAAAACAAAACAAAACAAAAGAAAAACAGAGTCCTTCCTCTTCAAGGAACATGAGGCTGGGGTAGGACTTCAGGATGGCAGGCCTGTTAGGAGGGCTTGAGGGAGGCCTACAACCTCAGCTAGAGAACCAGGACCTCCACCCTTCTCCCTTTTAGAACTTCCATTATCTAGGGGCAAGGGAAACTGCATGGGCAGGGCCTCCCCCATTTCCTAAAGCCACTCTGGTGTCTCAGTGACTGCTGTGGTAGCATGGCAGTATGTGTGTGTGTGTGTGTGTGTGTGTGTGTGTGCGCGCCCCTGCACTCAGGAAGAGCCAATGAGGTGCTAACAGTCCCCCTGAGGGGTGACCCAGATCCCCAGGGAGCCCTTCCCCCAGTGTTGCAGAGCTGTGTACAAAAAGCCTTGGCTGTGGCCTCAACCACCTGCTGGGGAAGCCACACTGAGCAGAAAAAACGGCAACAGGAAGGCACACAGGAAACACCTGTGTGTGGATGCAGGTGCTCACTCCAGGTGGGCGGGGGCCAAGTGGGACAGGCACACAGCCCTTCGTACACTGGCACAACTCATGCTCTCCCTGTAGCTGGGAAGGGTGGCATGGGCTGGATGGCACAGCTCAGCTTCTTGGGTGGTTGGCTGAGGCAGCATGGGGCAGAGGAGGCAAACAAATGGTAGGGTATAAGTCAGCACCCCAAGCTGGCTGCAACCTAGGCCTGCCCCACAGCCCTGCAGGAGGGCTGCAGTCCCAGAACCAGCCTGGGAGGCCCTCAGGCCTGAAGCCCTGCAAGAGGCCCCTCAGGAGAGCAAGACTGTCCACTTGCACCAAAAGTAGAGCCTGAGTGGTGGGGAAAGAGGAAGTGCACACTGGCTGACCAAGTCCTTGGAAAATGAAGATGGCTTGATGGGCCGGTATGAGCTCATAGCTCAATCCCCAGAACGTGGGGCTGTGCAAGCAGCAGAAAATGGAAAGATGCCATCATCCAGCCCAGGTGGGGCATGGGGGCACCTGGACCTGTCACTGAAAGTCCATGCTTTCTAGGGCAGGAGAGGGATGGGACCCCTGACACTCTGTCCTCTACAAGGGGGGGGTCCTGAGGCCAGAGCCTAGTGTTCAGCTCTAGCCAAGAGTGGGTGTCAATGTGAGCAGCAGCTAGAATGGGAACTCTGTGGGCATAGCCATGTGAAGAACTAGCAAGTCCAGAACAAAAAGGGCATAGGCCTTAAAGCAGCAAGCTAAGCTGACTCAGAGCAGCATGGATAGACCCCAGGACAGACATCCGACGCCTCCCATCAGGGACTCGAAGTCAGGCAGAATGGCTTCTGCACCCAGGTCCAGGTCTGGAAGATGGTAGAAGGCAGAGAACCTCTGTCCTCCCACCTATCCACTTTCCTTCTATCCCCTCCACCTCATGGTTCCTCCCACAGGCCTTCACACGGGGCAAACTTGTCCCACCTCCAACCCTGCTGTCATGCAGCTTGGGAAGGCACTCGTTCCAGCTGCCCCAGGTGATGGAGGGTCTGGAGACCAAGACCGTCCTCTTCCACCAAAAGCATCATGAATCAAAGGTACCAGGGCAGGAAAAGCCTGTGCCCAGCTGTCCTATACAGCCTGTGCCAGCCTCTGTGAGGGCACAAAGGGGAATGGGCCTGTAAGACTTCTGACATCCTGAGAGGAGCCCCATCAGTGAAGTTCATCAAGGCCACAGCCATGCCTTGGCCATCATCTGTGGGGCGCTGCCCAGAGGAAACTGATGTACACGCACTGCAAAAAACGGGCCAGACTGAGGTGGTTGAGGATGCATATAATTTATTGTGTTGGTGGTTGCAGGAGCTGACCGCCTCCCCCAATTTTCCTCTTGCCCTCTTCCAGGCTTACCTTTCCTCCCATCTCCCACTCTTCTTTCTTGTGTACTCAAAGCTGTAGAGAATAAAAAAAAAAAAAAAAAGAAAATTTATCAAGGAAAAAAAGGCATGTTTGTGAAGGCAAAGAAGCAGATGGGCTGGCATGTGGGAAGAGGGCTGCTGCTTTGTCTCGCCCACAGAGCGGGGGTGCCTTCCTTGTTTTGGGGCCTGATGGGTAGGTATAATTTGCTAAGCCTCAGGTACAGGACATGCCCCTGCCTCTTCTAACCCCGCACATAGTCCTGGACTGTCCTCTTCAGGCCATCTATCCTGTTGGATAGGAGGCTCCAGGCTCGGCTGTCAGGCCTGGCATTTCTGGACCCGGGTGATATGAGAGAGTGAGTTTGGGAAGGACTCCAGTGCCTTGCATAAACTGCTAAGGAAGCATAATTTATCATTTAGAAAATAAGACAATCATTGGCCTGTGAGAAAGGAGCCTCTTGTTTCAGAAACGTGTTAGCAGGTGATGGTCTCTAATCCAAGTATAATGTCAAAGGTCAAGTCTCACTTGTCTCTGAATACACCCACGGTGTATGGATGATCAGTAAATGCTAATTTACAGCGCAATAGCTGTGGCTAACATGACAGTTGTAGGTATTTCCTCTAAATCCTTCAACCTCCTCCCCTTCTCATCAGGCATCCTCTTAAATTCACTCCACAGGGCTCCAATCTGGGCCCTTTTCTCTTAAAACACACTCCCTGGGCCACCTCCTCCATTCCTCTGGCTCCCATCTATAGGCGGAGGCTATACGCCAATCACTCACACGGCTCTCACTTGTCTTGGAGACGCCATGTCCAGCTGCTGACTGAACACTTCCTTTTGAATGCCCTCGCATTTCAAATTCTAGATCATCATCTCAAAACCTGTTTCTTCCCCAGGCCTTGGGGCTACTAACTACCCAGGTCTCCAAGACATACCACTGGGCCTCATCCTTAACTCTCTTCTATCCCCTCATCCCAGACATCAGCCAAATATTACTAAATTCTGCCTCTTTTTCTTTATGCCCATTGACTAGAGTTCAGGACATGTACATCTGTGCTAGACACTAAGACGGCCTTCTCCGAGGCAGCCTCTGATCTCACATGTCTTCCATCCATTGCCCATAAGTAATCAGATTTCTAAAACAAGAGTCTACCACTACAGGCTCTCTTTCCTCTTAGTTTTGGTAAAGTCCAGCTCACTCCATCTGGCTCACAAAACCTGAGTCTGTTCCCTCCCCAGCCTCACATTTACCATTCAACTTTTCACCCTGCACTAGAGCCTTCCTGGACCACTCTTAAGACCCACTTGTTCTGGGCCTGATACCACTCGCTTGTGGTATGCTCTCACCTCACTCAGGCCTGCTCACCAAATAAGCTTCAACCTAGACATCATACATTTGTTTGGGATTGGGGGAGCAGCCAGATGGTGACACAGCACTAAAACCTTATGCCCCGCAAAGCAGACCCACATGGAAATGATGCCAGTTCCTGATCAGAGATCTCCCTGAGTACACCAGGCTTGCGTGTACCCATGATTCAGGTAGGCTGAAGCTGGGGGTGGATTTGTCGTGTCAAGACCCTGTCATGGGAACCAGCAGTTAGCATAATGGCTATGTCGCTGGACTCCCATGTAGTCGACCATGGTTCGAGTCCTGGACCCGGTGGCTTAAACTCACGCCAGGCGCGTGGGCATGCGTGCCCAAGATCTTGAGGGGAGAATGGAGGAGAAGGGATTGCGGCGTGGCCATTCCCCATGGGGGGTGATTTCTCGCTTTCTATCTCTCTCTCTCTCTCTCTGTCTTTCTGGTGAGCGCACGTGCCCTATAGCAAAAACCTCTCCAAAAAAACAAGAAGACCCTGTCATGGTGTCTTGTCTCTGTCACTTAAGGAATGAATATATAAACGTTAAAACAAAATGTCCTTAGGAAGCATGCGCCTCCATTTGTGTCTGTCCCAGGAGGCTGTGCTTGCCTTACTAGTGGTTCTGTGGCCTGGAGGGTAAGGTCACCAGATCCCACATGGCCAACCATATGGTTGGCCTGGCGGCTTGAGAAGAACGCTGTACATGTGTGCATGCATGCCCCAAATCTGAAACGTTGGTGAAAGGGAGAATACCATTTTCTGTAGTGGGATGGGGCATGCTTTCTCATCCCTTCCTCTCTGTCTCTCTCTGATGAGTACATGCATCCTCTAGCCCCCCACCAAAAAAAAGGAAAGAAAAAAAAAGCCAATAATAATCACACCCCAGTGCAATTGCTTTTTTTTTTTTTTTTGGAGAGATTTTCACTGTAGGGCGCGTGCGCTCGCCAGACAGACAGAGAGAGACATAGAGACAGAAAGCGAGAAATCACCCCCCAGGGGGGATGGTCACACCGCAATCCCTTCTCCTCCATTCTCCTCTCGGGATCTTGGGCACGCACGCACACGCGCCCGGCGTGAGTTTTAAGCCACCGGGTCCGGGACGTGAACCGCGGTCGACTACGTGGGAGTCCAGCGACATAGCCATTACGCTAACTGCTGGTTCCCAATTGCTTATTGATTTTATACCTCTGGTACAGATATCCACAAGTATTTGCTGACGATTCTACTAGGTATAAGCACCACCCAGGTCTGGGCAACAACAGTGGGTGCCTTCCTTGAGGAACTTGGTCCCAGTTGTTATTTCTTTTTTTAAAATTATTCATTCATTCTTTATTTTTTATTTATTTTTTTGGAGAGTTTTTTTGCTATAGGGCTCACCAGAAAGACAGAGAGAGAGAGAGACAGAGAGAGAGAAATAAACCGACAGGGGGGATGGCCACGCTGCCAGCGACATAGCCATTACGCTAACTGCTGGTTCCCAATTGCTTATTGATTTTATACCTCTGGTACAGATATCCACAAGTATTTGCTGACGATTCTACTAGGTATAAGCACCACCCAGGTCTGGGCAACAACAGTGGGTGCCTTCCTTGAGGAACTTGGTCCCAGTTGTTATTTCTTTTTTTAAAATTATTCATTCATTCTTTATTTTTTATTTATTTTTTTGGAGAGTTTTTTTGCTATAGGGCTCACCAGAAAGACAGAGAGAGAGAGAGACAGAAAGTGAGAAATCACCCCCCAGGGGGGATGGCCACGCTGCAATCCCTTCTTCTTTATTCTCCTCTAGAGATCTTGGGCATGCACGCACACACGCCCGGTGTGAGTTTAAGCCACCGGGTCCAGGACTGGAACTATGGTCGACTACATGGGAGTCCAGTGACATAGCCATTACACTAACTGCTGGTCCCTATTCTGGATATTTCTTATAAATGAAATCAGGTGAGGTCTTTCCAACTTAGCCAATTCTAAGATTCATCTGAGCACTTCCTCAGATATTCAAATTCAGTAGGTCTGGTATGGGACCAGGAAATTATCCAGACTGCATTTGCCTGTACCATCTCCAGCACTCAAGGCCAGATACACTCCAAGTGATCAAGAAATATCTTTTGATAAATACCTCTAAAATCTGTCTTTAGCTCTGGGCTCCCTACTACACAACTTCCCAACTGATATTCTGGTCCCGTCTCAAAAGCAACCTGCAAACATTGAGTATGACAGTACTGTAAGTTCAATACCAAAAAAGCCGAGAAACTCAAAACCCTCCTTCTAGTCCCCTGGGAAACAGCTCTTTAGAATGCATTGTGGGGGCCAGCAGGTGGTGTGGTGATTAGGGTGCTGGATACCCCACATGGCCAACTGCAGTTGGAATCTAAGATCTGGAGGCTTGCTTTTCACCTTCTCTCTCTCTGTGTCTCTGTCAAGCCCACATGCCCTATAGCAAATTAAAAAATAATAATAATAATAAATAAAATTAAATAATTCTTTTAAAAATAATTAACCACCATGCCACCTGCCAGCCCCAAAAAATAATTCTTTCAAAAATGCACTGTGACCTCTAGGATCCTATTTAAGGAAGTGAACAGATGCCTGAGCGGTGAACAGCAGAGGGAAGGAAGGCTGAGATCAGACTGGTGGAGGAGGCAAGTAAGCTGAATCCTCAAGGGCCAGAGGGGGTAGATAGCAATGAAGTCAAACACCCCGCTGTGCTAGTGCACATGTGGTGCCACCACTTGGAAGGCTGGAAGCTGCCTGGGAGGCTTGGGTTCAGTTCCTGGACCAGATTCCCCAAACCAAACACAACAGGCCAGGAGGCTGTGATCCTGGCTAACTGGGAGACTGGGGCAGGAGGATCACCACAGTGAGACTCTGCCAAAATTGCCTTTCTCTCCTATCCTTCCTTCTCCCTCTCCAAAAGGAAAAGAGAGAGAGAGAGAGAAGGCTGAAGAGGTGAGGAAGGGCTTGGTCATGAGAGGCCTCATGAAATAGCTGAGGAGTTTTACTCCTAGGCACTAGAGAGCCAACCATGGGCTTGAAGCAGGGTATTTTGTGATCATGTCTATGCTTTCGAAAAGAAAAGGCAGGAAACAGTGAGGCGTCTCAGCTGTTGTCTGCAAAAGCACTAGTGGCCTGGACCAGAATGGAAGCAGTGGGAATCAAGGCTAGAGTGAAGAGATGTTCCAAAGGCAGTATGGGGAGGGTTTGGTGACTGATGGGATGAGGAGATGAGAAGGTAATGGATAGATGCTGGTATCCTTCACCAAAGGGGGAGCCCTAGCAAATCAGGTAGAAGGGTTGCTGACATAGCTCGAAAGGGAGGCCTGGGAGCCATCCAAAAGGAAGTATCTGGGAGGAAGCCGGATATATGGGTCTGGGTCAGGAGAAAACGGTATGGCTGAGAAGTAGAAGCTTGAATCATCCTTGCTATAATGTCAAGTTTCACATGGCTACTGTGTCCAGTGACCACTCCACTTTCCCCTGTAGGCTATAGGTTTACACATACTTTTTCATACTTAGACTTTTTTTTTTTTTGGAGAAGTTTTTGCTATAGAGTGCGTGTGCTCACCAGAAAGACAGAGAGACAGAATGCAAGAAATCCCCCCCCAGGGGGAATGATCACACCGCAATCCCTTCTCCTCCATTCTCCTCTTGGGATCTTGGGGCACGCATGCACACATGCATATGCATGTGTGAGTTTAAGCCACCGGGTTTGGGACTTGAACCACGGTAAACTACATGGGAGTCCAGTGACATAGCCATGCCAACTGCTGGTCCCAATCCTTGACTTATCTTCATGATAGAGAACATGCATGTGTGTATATATATATATATATATGTGCATGTGTGAAAGAGAAAGAGAGAGATGAATGCTCCCCACAGGGTCTAGTCAGGCCTTGATTACTTTCTTCTAGTTTGTTAGATCCCATGTGCCCAGTGTTTCAGGCTGACCGGACCAGAGATTTAAACCACAGTCACCCTGTGGATTCTGATTTCTCATGAATACATTACTGCTGTGCCATGGAGCTGGTCCTCATCTTTTTTTTTTTTAAGAGGTTTTTGCTATAGGGCGCGTGCGCTCGCCAGACAGACAGAGACAGAGAGATAGAAAGCAGGAAATCACCCCCCAGGGGGGATGGCCACGCCGCAATCCCTTCTCCTCCATTCTCCTCTCGGGATCTTGGGCACGCACGCACACGCGCCCGGCGTGAGTTTAAGCCACCGGGTCCGGGACTCGAACCGCGGTCGACTACGTGGGAGTCCAGCGACATAGCCATTACGCTAACTGCTGGTCCCTCACCCTGTGGATTCTGATTTCTCATGAATACATTACTGCTGTGCCATGGAGCTGGTCCTCATCTTTTTTTTTTTTAAGAGGTTTTTGCTATAGGGCACTTGCACTTGCCAGAAAGACAGAAAGGCAAAGAAACAGAAAGTGAGAAATCACCCCTCAGAGTGGATGGCCATGCCTCAATCCCTTCTCCTTCATCCTCCTCTTGGGATCTTGGGCACACACACACATATGCCCAGTGTGAATATAAGCCACTCGGGTCTGGGACTTGAACCGTGATCGATTACATGGGAGTCCAGCAACAAAGCCATGATGCCATCTGCTGCTCCCCATCCTTGACTTTTTTTTTTTTAATGTGTTTTCTTTTCTTCTTCTTCTTTTTTTTTTTTTTTTTGGTTAATGGTGT
>NW_006203680.1:24102-28519 GCF_000334495.1 Tupaia belangeri chinensis
CCTACCTTTAATTTTTTTTTTTTTAAGTTTTGCTATAGGGCATTTATGTGAGAAAGAGAGAGAGAGAGACAGTGAGAAATCATCCCCCAGAAGGGATAGCCAGGCCACAATCTCTTTTCCTTCATTCTTCTCTCAGGATTTTGGACACACATGCACATGGACCCAGCATGATTTTTAAGCAGTCAGATCTGGGACTCAAACCACATAGTCAGCTCTGTGGGATCCAGCCACCTTAATTTCCATGCCACGTGCTGGCCCAACTTTTCTCTACTAATATGCATGAGGTTTAATCTGGTCTCTCCACATTAATTCATGAAAAAAATATAAGGCAATTGAGAACTAAGGACTTTTATCTATCTCTGGAATTTCCTAGCACTGAGCATAGATCTGGGTCCTGAGTGGTTACTGAAGATATAGATTAACAATTCAAGACAAGTTTTAGATTAATAAGTCATCAAACTCAAGTACTTCTGATATCTGCCTGCCCAAGAGCTTGAAAAACTATAATTAAAGACCTTCCTTTGGGTTAAGGCAGTAGTGTCCAACTTGGTTTAGGGACAGACCCACCCCCAAACAAATTATATAATAGTTGGAGAAATGGGAAAGGCCCAGGAGCAAGGAGCCTCAGAGCCTACCTGACAGACCTCCCTTCCCCTTCCAAGGCAGTCTCAGAATTAAAGCATCTCTAGGGGATTTCTATAAAACAGAAATGTTTTCTGACAGTGTGAGGAGTCCTGAGCGGCCAATGAAAGAACAGGGAGAGAGAAGGTGGGGCTGGAAGACCTAAGTACTCATTCTGGTTTTGCCAACAAGTCGATGAATGACTCTGAGCAAAACATTTCATTTCTTGAGTTTAGGACAAAACTGCCTTGATCATCAAATAGAGCCTTGAGCATCACTTGGGAAAGCAGACATGAGGGTGTCTGCAAAATAAAAAATGTACAGATGTAATGGATTATTAAAGGATTATCATAGGGCCGGCAGGTGGCATGGCAGTTAAAGGTGCCAGATTCCCACGTGGTTGACTATGGTTCAAGTCCCAGACCTGGCGGCTTGCTTTCTTGCTTTCCCTTTTTCTGTCTCTTTCTGGTCAAATGAGAAATAATAACAAATGGAATGAAATGAAAAATTCTTAAAAAAAAAAAAAAAAAGATCAACTTACGCTTGGAAAATTCAAGAACAGAGAAAAAAATTAGCCTACTTTCCCAAGTGCAGGATGTAGGTCTAGGTATCAAATCTTTGAGATTTGAGAGACCAGCCATATGAACTAAGAGGTAAAAATAAATATGGCTTTCACAGAGGTCTGAAGAAAGCAGACATTAGTAAGGAAAACACTTCCTGTGGTTTGCGCAGGAGATGGTGTGGAAGGTCATCTTTAAAATGTTAGAAGAAAGTGGTTGGGCTTGGCAACTGATGTTAGTAGACACTGAAAGCTTTCCAAATGTCTTAAAAGGCTTCGCATCATCATTCTACACCCAGTCCACTGGTGTGGACTATCCCCCACTCTTTGTGCACTTGTGCATTTTTATGCCTCTTCACCTTACATGCCTTTGCCTTGCTTATGAATGCCTTGATAATCCTTCAGATCAGTTGAAATGAGATACTTCTGGAGAATGATTTGCTCTTTTATTTGTGAGCTCATTTCTTCCCATTATAACAACTGTTGCATTTGTTTTTAAATTTTTTGTTACTAACCAGTTTTGTTAGTTAAACTTAGAGTTTAAGAACAGAAAACACTTTTTTTTTTTTTTTTTTTTTAGGTTTTTGCTATAGGGTGCGTGTATGCAACAGAAAGACAGAGGAGATGAGAGAAATCATCCCCCAGAGGGCACAGCCACACTGCAATCTGTTCTTCAGTCTCGTTTCATGATTTGGGGTATACGCAAACGTGCTCAGTGCGATTTTCAAGTTGCTGGTTCTGGGACTTGAACCGTGGTCAGCCATGTGGGAGTCCAATGACTTAACCACTACACCATCTGCTGGCCCCCAGAAAACACATTCTGAGTCAGCTCCAAAGCACAGTGGTTAAACCCTATGTGTAGGAGTGGGATCCCACATGGACAGCTACAGTTCCAGTCTCAGTCCTGGCAGCTGTTTTTTTTTTTTTTTCCCCAGAGAGATTTTCTTGCTATAGGGTACATGTGCTCACCAGAGAGAGACAGAAAGCAAGAAATAACCACCCCCCTCACCTCAGGGAGGTTGACACACTGCAATCCCTTCATTCTCCTCTCAGGACTCTGGGCACACTTGTACACACCCCTAGGGTGAGCTTTAACCATCTGGGTCCAGGATTTGAACCACTGTCACCTATGTGGGAGTACAGTGATATAACCATTATGCCATCTGCTGGTCCCACCCTGGTGGCTTTAAAAACACACCAGACATGGGGCCAGCAGGTGTCATTGTGATTAAGGGTGCTGGACTCCCACATGGCTGACCATGCTTTGAGTTCTGGACATACTGGCTTGCTTTCTCTCTATCTCTGTCCCTCTCTTGTCAAATTGAAATAAGTGAATAAATAAAGTTAAATAATTCTTAAAACACACACACACACACAGGGACCAGCAGTTCACGTTCCCCAAATTCTGAAAGGATGGAGAAATGGAGGAAAGGAATTGTAGTCTGATCCAACCCTATGGGGGATGCTTTATCTCTTTCCTCCTCTCTGTTTTTTAGAGAGATTTTTGCTATAGCGCACATGTGTTTACCAGAGAGACAGAGAGAAAAAGAAAGGGAGAAATCAGGACCAGCAGTTAGCATAATGACTATGTTGCTTAACTCCCACATAGTCGACCATGGTTTGAGTCCCGGACCCGGTGGCTTAAACTCATGCCGGGCGTGTGTGCGTGCGTGCGTGCCCAAGATCCCAAGAGGAGAATGGAGAAGGGATTATGGTGTGGCCATCCCCCTGGGGGGTGATTTCTCGCTTTCTGTCTCTGTCTTTCTGGCGAGCGCACACGCCCTGTAGCAAAAAAAGTGAGAAATCAACCTGCAGGGAGTATGGCTACACTAGAATCCTCTCTCCTCCATTCTCCCCTCAGAATTTTGGGCACCCACGCACACATGCCTGGCGAATTTCAAGCTGCCAGGACCAGGATTCAAACTGCGGTCAGCCACGTGGAAGTCTAGTGCCTTAACCACCATGCCACCTGCTGCCCCCCATCCCCTTCTTCTGGCAAGTGTGCACATCCTCAATTAAAAAAAAAAAAAAGAGGGAGAGAAAAGAAAAAGAAAACACATTTTGACTCTCCAGTGCCTACAAGAAGGAAGGAGCCCTTCTTGAATAAACTGTATGATTACTGGTACCTAGAACTATCCCCAAAACATGCATTTTCCCATTTAATCCTTACCACTATGCCAAAACAATTACCTCCCATCTTTTACAGAGGAGAAATCTGTTGCTGCTAATTCACCTGAGATCACACAGGTAATAAGCCAAGACAAGACCTGAATCCAGGACTATCTGACTCCAGCATCCAGAGAGGGTAATAGTAAACATTTAAGTAAAACATATAAGTAACAACTCTGAATCTAATTAACTGCTCATCAAAAGCTTTCTAGTAATTTGGTTTCCAGGATGCTCTCCTATAGGAAAATAACATGCCTTTTGTCAGCATGAGGTCACTGGTCCAACCATTTGCCAGTTAGTACAGTGGCACCCTCTTATCCATCAAGCTCCTGAGAAACAAATCCATTTTCAGGGTACAGACCACATAGGATTTCTGCTTCCGAGACTGAAGGTCAGATCCTGAAATGCGGTGACTTTACCAATGCCTTGTGGTAAAGCCAGACATCCTTCAGCTGCTAACACCCTGAAGACTCCAGGGGACTACAAACTTAACAGTCCATGAGAAGAACCCTTCCTCACATTCTCAAAAAATTAGGGAACACCCGTATAATATCCTATTTCCCTAGCATCACAAGTTTGTCAGCATGAAACCTATATATGTTTTCAGCCTGCAGCACCTGTTGAGAATGATCTAAAACCACCCTTTGTAAATCACTGAGTGGGCCCCCAGTCCTCATGGGTAGAGTAGTATGGGTTAGTATTTCAGAGAACAGATTTGTCTTTATTTTTATCATCCTGTTTCACTGGCTCTCATATTACGATTCCCTCCTAGCTTGTTTCTTTCCAGCCTGAAATATCCTATGCTTTTGGTTTAGTTTTCCCCCTAGACTTTGGAGTTGATTCCATAAAGTAAAATACATCATGATTTCCTGCTGTTCCTTCCTAGTCTAAGAATATAGGAATAACAAAACACTTCTTGGGACCAGCAGATGGCATAAAGGCTATGTTGCTGGACTCCCACATAGTTGACTCTGGTTTAAGTTCCAGACCCAGTGGCTTAACCCTTATGCTAGCCACATGTGCGTGTGTGCCCAAAATCCAAAGAGAATGGAGAAGGGATTGTGGCAT
>NW_006203680.1:29077-35953 GCF_000334495.1 Tupaia belangeri chinensis
CATCATTTCGGTCAATTACTCGAAGATGGCGGTTCTGGCCAAAAGGCTGATTTTTCACTTTCTGTCTCTCCAACTCTGTCTCTCTGGTGAGTACATGTGCCCTATAGCAATATCTTGAGAGATTTTTGCACTCACCAGAGAAAGAGAGACAGAAAGTGAAAAATCACCCGCCAGGTAGGGATGGTTACAGTGCAATCCCTTCTCCTCCATTCTTCTCTTGGGATTTTGGGCATGCATGCCTGCATGCACACGTACGTGGTACGTTTTAAGCTGCCGGGTCCAGGACTTGAACCGTGGTCAACTACATGGGAGTCCGCAAAATAACCATTATGCCATCTACTGGTCCCACAAAAATCTCTCTCTCTTTTTTAAAGAATTATTTTATTTAACTTTATTTATTTACTCTTTTTTTTGGAGAGGTTTTGCTATAGGGCGCGTGCGCTCACCAGGCAGACAGAGACAGAGAGATAGAAAGTGAGAAATCACCCCCCAGGTGGGATGGCCACGCCGCAATCCCTTCTCCTCCATTCTCCTCTTGGGATCTTGGGCGGGCACGCACGCACACACGCCTGGTGTGAGTTTTAAGCCACCGGGTCCGGGACGCGAACTGCGGTCGACTATGTGGCAGTCTAGCGACATAGCCATTACGCTAACTGCTGGTCCCTATTTACTCATTTTTAATTAGACGAGAGAGGGACGGAGAGAGAGAGAGAAAACAAGAAAGCAAGCTGCAAGGTCTAGGACTTGAACTGCGGTTGTCCATGTAGGAGTCCAGTGCCCTTAACCACCATGCCACCTGCTGGCCCCACAAAATCTCTCAAAAAAAATTTAAAATTCTGTGAACCAGCTTGTGACATTGTGGTAATAAGCAGCTCAAGAAAAACCAGATCTCACAAGGTAATCTGCCCCATTAGCTTGAAACACACTGGCCGCGTGCACAAGTGCCCACGATCCAACAGGCTGGGAGACAGGAGGAAGGGGGTTACCACATGACCAGACCCTGTGGAGGATGCTTATTTCTCTTTCTCAATGTGAGTATGCAGGCATTCTATCCTGAATTTTCAGAAGTTATCAAACAGGAGCCAGCAAGTGTGTGTATGGTGATTAAGGTGCTAGATTCCCACATGGCCAACCATGGTTTGAGTTCTGGACCCAGTGGCTTTTAAATCACACCAGAAACATGTGCGTATGTGTGTGTGTGTGTGTGTGTGTGTGTGTGTGTGTATGTGTGTGCCCATCATTCCAGGAAGAGAATGGAGAAGGGATTGCAGCATGGCCATCCTTCCTGGGAGGTGATTTCTCACTTTCCCTTTCACAGTTCCTCCCTCTGTAAAGTGCACGCGCCCACCCTATGGCAAAAACCTGAAAAATTAATTAAATAAGACTTCTGTTATCTCAAATGTACAGGGTTCCCCCACATACCAAGCAAGTAGTCCCTCAGCAGTGGACACCAGCTATGCATCTTCTAATTCAATTCTCACTTCATTCACCTAGAAACACCACAGGTCGAGAGCCTAGCCCCATAAGTCCACTTCAGATGGCAATCGCAAGCCCCAGGTTGTTTTACCTGCATTCTGACTGATGACAAATCACAGTTCCCTTAACCACATCTTTGAAGTTAATTAATTTGCTATGGTAAAGAGAGAGACAGAACCAAAGGATAATTATTACAAAAGATACAGGTGAAGCATAGCAAGGCATAGGAGCAAGGAATACAGAGTTTCCAAGCCCTCCCTAGACACTCCATTCTCCAGAAATCTTCAAGTGTTCAGCTCTCTAGAATCCTGCAAAGCCTGCCCTTTTAAGTTGGTAGGGAGGCTTCATTACATACATGTAACTGATGAAATAATTGGCCATTGGTGATCAACTTAATCTTCAACCCCTTGCTCCTCCCCAGAGATTGGGGGGATAGGGCTGAAAGTCTCAACCTTCTTAACCCTGCTTTGGTCTTTGTGGTGACCACCCTTCATCCAGAAGCCACACAGGTGCAGTCAGCCATCAGCCAACTCATTAGCATAAAAAATGACACATCACTTTGAAGACTGCAAGAATGTTTTGTAGTTGTAACCTCCTAAAGTAGAGACAAAGACCAAATATGTATTTTACAATATTACTTCTGGTGATCTTCAGCATTTTCTCAGTTCTGTGTCAGTACAGCGCACAAGAACCTTGTCCTCAAAAAGCAGGCTTCAGGGGCCGGCAGGTGGCATGGTGGTTAAGGGTGCTGGACTCCCACATGGCCAAACACAGTTCAAATCCCAGACCTGGTGGCTTGCTTTCTCACTTTCCTTTTCTCACTCTCTGCCTCTCTCTGGTCAAAAAATAAAAATAAAATAAAAATAAATAAGGTAAAAATAATTCTTTAAAAAAAAAAAAAGCAGGCTTCAATCAGTTGGATCTCATTCCTGGTTTCTACCTGATGCCTCAGAAGTTACATGGTTATAAATATACTTAATATAAATGTAACTGTATATATAATTGTGAATAGTTAAAGGTTTTACCCCCTCTACCTACATACATTGCCTTGTATGTGCTCAAATTAAAGCCTTAGGTGTTCTTGTAGCTTCCTTTTTTTTTTTTTTTTTAAATTTTTTATAGCAAACTCACAGGAAGGAGAAAAAGAAAGAAAATGAGAAATTACTCCCCCAGAGGGGATGGCTGTGACACAATCCCTTCTCCTCTAGAGATTTTGGGCACACAAGCACAAGTGTTTGGAGTGTTTTTCAAGTCACCAAGTCAGGCATTTGAACTGCTCAGTCAGCAACATGGGATCCAGCTACCTTAACCATCATGCCACGGCTGGCCCCAGATTACTCCTTTAACCTTCCGAGTCTCCTTCCTGGTTCTTCTTTTGTTGCCTACCTCTTAAACCTGACTGTTCCCAGCATTATAAATTCCAATCTGGTCAGCCAAACATTCCTCCTTGCTCATCCATCTCATTATCTCAGCTATCACTGTATGCTTAGAAGTCCTAAACCACTATCTCCAGCCCAAACTGCACCTCTACAGTTCATACTCCCAAACCCACCACTTGGTGGACATCTCCACGCTGGCTAATACTATACTCAAAACAACCGAGATTAAATGCATCATCCCCCTCACCCCTACCCTTTCCCAGGTTTTGCTATAGGGCACATGTGCTTGCTAGAGAGAGACACACACACAAAGTGAGAAATCAACCCTCTAGGGAGCACGGCCACACTGCAATCCCTTCTCCTCCATTCTCCTCTAGGGATTTTAGACACACACATACAGGCACCAGCATGTTTTAAGCCATCTGGGACTGGAACTGCACTTGACCACATTGAGTCCAGTGCCTTAACCACTATGCCACCTCCTGGCCCCCGCGGCTTACCTTTTTTAAAAAAAATTTTTTTTAAAGATGTTTTTGCCGGGACCAGCAGTTAGCGGGCTTACCTTTTTTTTAAAAAAAATTTTTTTAAAGATGTTTTTGCCGGGGACCAGCAGTTAGCGTAATGGCTATGTCACTGGATTCCCACGTAGTCTACCGCGGTTCGCGTCCCAGACCCGGTGGCTTAAAACTCATGCCGGGTGCGTGTGCGTGCGTGCCCAAGATCCCAAGAGGAGAATGGAGAAGGGATTGCAGCGTGGCCATCCCTTTTGGGGGGTGATTTCTCGCTTTCTGTCTCTCTGTCTCTCTCTGTCTGGTGAGCGCATGCGACCTATAGCAAGAACCTCTCCCAAAAAAAAGGTTTTTGCCTTAGGGCATGTATGCTCACCAGAGAGAGAGAGAGGCAGAGATAGTGAGATGGGAAGTGAGAAATCACCCTCCAGGGGTATGGCCACCCTGTAATCCCTTCTCCACTTTTCTCCCAAGATTTTGGGCACCCAAGCACATGCGTCTGGCCTGAGTTTCAAGCCACCAGGTCCAGGACTTGAACTGTGGTTGGCCATGTAGGAGTCCAGCGATGTAACATCTGCAGGCCCTCCCACAGCTTACTCTTAAAGGAAGATGGTTTGAAGCAAAACCTTCAAGAAAATCAATTAGATTATTAAAGGTACTAAGAAGAAAAAGAGGCTAGGATTTAAACACAAGTCAGCTTTGTTGTTTCTAATTAAGTTCCTAAGTAGACCAGGACCTATTTCAGGTGGAGAATTCAAGAGAATGCAAAATGTAAATATTCCTGAAGTACCTTTGGTAATTTTCCTGTAAGTTTGCTTTTTCTTTTTCTTTCTTTCTTCCTTCCATTTTCTTTCTTTCTTTCTTTCTCTTTTCTTTTTCTTTCTTTCTTCCTTTCATTTTCTTTCTTTCTTTTTTTTTTTTTTGAGAGGTTTTTCCTATAGAGAGACAGAAAGCCACAAATCACCCTCCAGGGAGGATGGCCACGCCACAATCCCCTCTCCTCTATTCTCTTCTCAGGATCTTGGGCATGCACACACATGTGCCCAGCCTGAGTTTAAGCCACTGGGTCTGGGATTCAAACCATAGTCTACTACATGGGAGTCCAGCGACAGAGCTGCTACGCCAAATGTTGGTTCCCATGCAGGTTTTTCAAATACTTCACACATTTCTAGACTAGTACCTAATCACATGCAGCAAGTAATTGGGGTTGGGGGTGAGAAAACTTTGGTCCCAGTACTGGGAAACCCAACTATCCATCTCTTCATGTATGTACCCAAGCAGCTGAATGTTGCTGGAGAAAAAACACACGCTGGGCCAATTGATTTAACTTTTTTTTTTTTAGAGGTTTTTGCTATAGGGCGTGTGCGCTTGCCAGAAAAGACAGGGAAAGACAGAGAGACAGAAAGCGAGAAACCACACACACACACACACACACACACACACACACACACACCCCAGAGAGGATGGCCACGCGGCAATCCCTTCTCCTCCATTTTCCTCTCGGGATCTTGGACACGCACACACACGCGCCCAGCGTGAGTTTCAGCCACCAAGTCCAGGACTCAAGCCACAGTCGACTACATGGGAGTCCAGTGACATAGCCATTACGCTAATTGCTGGTTCTAACTGGTTTAATTTTAAACTCATGATCACAAACTTCTAATGGGTATGTACCTAATACCACCAAGGCAGTCCTACTTGCATTCCCTTGGCCTGAAGATGAATATACATCCCTTGTCACCTTTGTTACCATTTAGCAGCAGAAATAATCTTCCTAGTTTCCTCACAATATCTTCCCATGAATTTCACTCCTACCTAGGTTAAGCAAGCCTTTTCTCTCCTGTATCTTGCATGCTTCTTTTCCTCCATACCCCTCTCAAAGTGTATAAACATGCTCTGCAACCGTACCATCTTTGAAAATATCCCCCTTTCTCTGCTCCCTTCACAGTAAAACTTCTCTCAAGCTGCCTACATGTGCTGCCTTTATTTCTTCACTTTCCCATTCACTCTTCAACCCATTCTTCACTGTTCAACCCATTCTCTTCAGGTCTGCATTCTCAATTTACTCAAACCAGTCAAGCCCCAAATGACCAACCTAATAGCCCTGTCTGACTCAAGTTTATCAAAACTCTCAGTAGTACTAGACATAGCTGATTGTATCCTACTTGAAACCTTCTCTGCCTTTGGGTTCCACAATTCAACACTCCAGCTTTCCTTCCATTTTCCTGGATGCTACCTCTCAGCATCATTCTCCAATACCCTATCTCTAAATATTGGAATGCCCTGGGATTTGGCTTTGGGATTTTTTCTTCACTCTTTTCTCCAGATCACAGGTCATAAACTGACAGTCCACACTTACAATTTAATCTGCTCACCAAGTTTAACACTTGGTTTAGTTGCCAACCTCTAAAAACATGGAGATTGTACATTAAAAACAACAACCAAAAAACCAGCTTTGATTACTTTGAAGGAAAAAAGAAAAGAGCATCTGTCAATATCGAGGCAGCACTCCTACTAGGAACAATCAACTGGTCGGACCCTAGACTCCGGGTCTGCTCCTTGTTATCCGTAACATATTGAGGAAAGAGTTTAGAATACAATTCTGAGATATATTCCCATAAGTACCTAAAAGCTCTCCTCCGGGAGCCACCGAACACCTTGCAATCAGTCCTCCATCAACTTTACCGCAGGTGTAGGAGAGCTCTCACAGGCGCTTCTAGGGGGGAGGAGGAGGGGCAGGACTCCGCCCACGGGGAACTTAACTGCTCTCTTGCAAAGACCAGAAATGCACACCTTAACATACAGAATCACACCGCACCAAACACAGAAAGTCCTTTCTGCAAAGGGCGACTGCATGGTAGCTTAAAAAGCATAGAGTCTGTCCTTCCGCTGCCTCTCCGGGCTGAGGTGGCCTGGGGACACCAAGAGGATGCCCTCGCCCTCTTCTTCGGCATCCCGTTTAGGAGGCACTCTTCTAGGAAAGATCATCAAACCGTTGAGCAAGGACAGCGCTTCTTGCCGTCGCTTTCGGGCGCTGTAATGTGTTTGACGAGCTAGCAGAGCGCGGGGAACTGCCGGCCTTATTCCGTGGCAGACCGCTGCGCGGCACTTGGAGGGTGGGTCAGGCCGGCTGGGGCGGGGATTGGGCGGGGCCCGACCGTGGGGGCTGAGGCGGTTCCCGGACCCGGGCCCGGTCTCGCGGGCGCTTAGTCCGGCCACCCCACCTCCCTCAACTTTCCACGGGTTTAGGGCGCTAGAGACAGCGGCTTGAGAATCATGTCAAGCACGCATGGGCTCGGGACCGCCCAGAAACGGCAGCCTCCGCCCAGGAAGCCCCACCCAGCGGGAACCCGGACGCTGCAGCGTCCGCACAGCCCACGCGCGACCGGGCGAGGGCGCGGGAGGGCGCGTGCGGCGTGACGACACGACTCGCGGCGCGTCCCGTGACGCCATCGCGCCGGCTTTTGAAAGTTGGCGCCCGGGGCCGCCTCCCATGCTGCCCTGCGCCAACC
>NW_006203680.1:36542-36780 GCF_000334495.1 Tupaia belangeri chinensis
CGGGTGGCCCAGTCGAGACGCAGTGTCCGCGCCCGGGATTGCTTGCCTGTGTTGCTTAAGGGTCCGGACCCACAGCCGCGGTGCGCGCAACCATGTCTCTGTGCCGTATCGATGTCGGGCCTTGGCCGGCGCGTTTCGGGTTGCCCATCCTCCAGTCCGCCCGGTCCCTGGAACCTACCCGGCCGCCCTGCGTGCGTTCCCATCCGCTCGGCTGCTCGGCGGTCGCTCCCAGTCTGTG
>NW_006203680.1:36831-41052 GCF_000334495.1 Tupaia belangeri chinensis
CTGCGAGCAGAGGGACCCCAGTGCTGCCGAGAGCTCCCTCTGCAAGGCTGGCTGAGCTGCTCGCGCCTCGACGCCGCCTGAGCGGGCGGGGGGACGCGCGCTCACCGCCCCCGCCGGGCCCTGCTGCGCCCCCAAACTTGCGCCAGGGCTCCTTGCCCGGCCAGACCCGTACCGGCCCCCTACGGTGGGCGGAACAGACTAGAGAGTTCGGAACCAAGTAGTTTTTCTCCAGCCTGGCTCAGACTCCCTAGACCCTTGGAGTGATCTGATAGTAGCCTGACTTTGTGCACCCAGAGATCTCAAAGGGACCGATATTTCATTTTACTCAGATCTCAAGTGATGTGATAAATTCCTGAATCCGAGAGTTTGGACTGCTTAAATTGATCAGGCAACCCTTGACTTTTCACTCCTGCTGTAAAATATTCCGATCCTAACTTAGTCCACCACTTAGTACCTGATGCTCTAGGGCTAGGCAGAGGCAGTTTTGCCCCGGGATTGTGCAACCCCGTCTAGAGCACCAGTAGGGCAAAATAAATTTATTCTTGACTCTACTGGTAATTTGCCCATACGCTGAAATATGAGGGTTGATGTTGTAATTGAATCCTGGGTCACTCGCTGCAGATGGTTTATAAATATCTACGCCTAATGTAACTACTCTTTAGTAGCTGACTTCCTGTGACTGAGTTCAGCATTAAGTAAACATTTGCATATGCAGAGTGTTCATACTTTGAGTTTAGATCAACGAGGAAAATAAAGTTTCATGTCCCCATAGGTGGGGGGAAAATAGGTTAAACAAGGCAGATATTTAAAATTTCTCTGTCCTTAATTAAGTCATCTTTTATCATTAAAATGCTTCCCATTGAATTGCAGTTTTCTCTTTTTGCTTTTTCCTTAAATATTCTAGTATCTTAATATAGAATTGTACAGCAGTTGGTGTATCAGCTTGGGTTGTTTTAAGAGAAGAAACTGAATTGATTTTTTTTTTTTTTAAAGGAAAGGAAGCTATAGTAATTTTATGAGGAAAAAAAATTTTGGAGAGTTTTTTTGCTATAGGGCACATACGCTCACCAGAAAGACAGACAGAAAGCGAGAAATCACTCCCTAGGGGTGATGGCCACTCCACCATCTCTTCTCCATTCTCCTCTCGGGATCTTGGGCCCACAGACACACGCGCCCAGCGTAAGTTTAAGCTACTGGGTCCAGGACTGGAATCATGGTCTACATGGTAGTCCAGCGACATAGCCATCTCGCCAACCATGGTCCCAATTTTATGAGGAAATTAAAACAATTTAGTGCTAAACAAAGTTGTTGGGGTCCACTATGTATTAATAGTAATTTCAGTCTGTAGGTCTTTGTAGTAATCTGCCTTCACAGGCAGGTCTTTCAACATCTTTTTTCTTTTTTTTTGAATCCTGCAAAGTGTTTCTGTTCCCCCTCCTCCCTAATAAAATTGCATTAAGTAACAATGCAGCAGTGTTGATAGTGTCAGGCAGGGGACTAGAACCAGATTTAGTATTAGAACCACTGTTATCTAATATATTAGTTCCTTGTTTAATAAATTGTGGGTGACATTGGCATTTTTTATTTATTAAAATAAGTTCCATATGGGTTAAAAATGAACGCGAAGCAGGTTTGTCATTGAGCCAGGAGTAAAACTTGCTTTCCCAGGTTAGCATTGTGCTTCACAGACTGTTTTGGCTTCTTGATTTGGTAGTTCCATAAGTAGTCATGAGCTTCTTGGTCTTACACATCATTTATTTTAATGGACCTTGTCCACACAGTCAGTGTCCTTTGAGAGTGTTGTATGCCAGGAATTGTACTTTGTTTTGTATTGGAAAACTAAATCTATATGGGGCTGGCAGGTGGTGAGGTGTGGTTAAGGCTGCTGGAGTTCCACATGGCTCACCGTGGTTCAAGTCCTGGAACTGGCAACTTGCTTTCTCACTTTCCCCCTCTCTCATTCTGTCCCCCTCTGGTCAAATTAAAATAAATAAATAAAGTTAAATAAAATAATTTTTAAAAAAATAAAATTAAATCTTTAGACAATAAATTGAGGGTGAATTGTTACATCAAAGTAACCCAGAGACTGACTGACTTAATTAAATCAGTAGCACAGGGGCCAGCTGGTGGCGTGGTGGTTATGGTGCTGGATTCCCACATGGCCAGCCCACGGTTCCAGTCCTGGACCTGGTGGCTTGATATTGACATCAAGTATCGGTGTGTGCCCAAAGTCCTGAGAAGGGAATGGAGGAGAAGGGATTGCAGTGTGGCCATCCCCTACACCGGGTGATTTCTTTCTGTCTGTCTCTGTCTCTCCCGTGAGCATATGTGCCTTATGGCAAAAGTCTCTCTCAAAAAAAATTTTTTTTAAATCAGTGCAAGGGAGATTACAACAGAAAGGTTTGCCTACATTAGAAAATACTGCTTAGAGATTGGCAAGTGACATGGTGGTTGAGGTGCTGGACTCCCACATGGCCTACCACTGTTCAAATCCTGGACCTGGCGGCTTGCTTTCTCACTTCCCTTTGTCTCTTTCTGGTCAAAATTGAAGAATAATGAATGATAGTAAATAAAATTGAAAATGAAAATGCTGCTTATTTAAGAATACTTGTAAAAGTTATCCTTAAGATACTTTCAATATCTAAGAGTATTAAGATTTTATTTTAAAGGACACAAAAATAAGGGCACTCACCTAGAACTTCTGAATGGCTTAGGGAATTCCTGCGGCTGACTAATGCTCTGGAGAGGAACCTGTGGCAGAGTCTTAAACAGTGGTCTCTGCTGGCAGAAAGTCACCTCCAGAGACTTTTCATTTTCCCCTTCAGGGATGCTGCTTGCCTCAGAGACACCCCACATCATCTACTTGATAGGCTCTTAGTTTTTAAACCAGAAGCCCAGCTTGACCATCTACCTACCTGATTTACCTGTCTAGGTACCAGGTGACTTCAGGCTGTTTGCCAAAAACTAGGTCCTTCTTGGGACCAGCAGTTAGCGTAAAGGCTATGTCGCTGGACTCCCACGTAGTCGACCGTGGTTCGCGTCCCAGACCTGGTGGCTTAAAACTCACGCTGGGCGCGTGTGTGTGCGTGCCCAAGATCCCGAGAGGAGTATGGAGGACAAAAACCTCTGGGGGGGGGGACTAGGTCTTTCTTCAAACAAGATGTCATAATTTAAGACTTTGAAAAGGGGGGGGACTACAGGCTTAGAAAGAACAATAATATCAAACTAACTTTGAAGAGTATGGTTCTTAATTGGATATGTAGATTTGCTATACTACATTTGTGTTTGGTGTGTGTTTGTTGACCGAGGATGAGGATGTGTGTGCTTGCCAGGTGCAAGAAAGCACTCCCTCCATGATGCATGGTCACGCTGTAATCTCTTCTCCATTTCTCCCTCCATGTGCATACGCCTGGCATATTTTTCAAGCTGCTGAGTGCAGAACTCGAACCATGTGGTAGGCCATGTAGTATCCAACTGCATTAACCACCGGGCCGTGGGCTGGCCCCACTATTTTTTTTAACTAATTAATTAATTAATTAGTTAATTTTAACTAATTAATTAATTAGTTAGTTAATTTTAATTTGGCAAGAGAGACAAAGTGAGAAAGCAGGCCACTAGGTCGAGGATTCAACCAAGGTGGGCCATATAGGAGTGTCTATTGCCTTAACTGTCAAGCCACCTGAGGGCCTCCCCACATTTGTTTTTTTAAAACACTCCTAAACTTTTTCTAGTCAGGATCTTATCTTCCTTGGCAATATCTTTGTGCATTTTCTCAGTGATGTAGTATTTTAATGCAAAGATGTGGCATTGTACGTAGATGAACAGCTGGAAAGTAGCAATATATTTTACTACAGTCTGTCTTTATTTTTGGTCACCCTTAGAATTTTCTGGGGTATAATATTCCATTCTCTTTGAGGTGTGCTAGTGATAATACATAGACTCCAATACAGAAATTTTTTTTTTTTTTGGAGAGGTTTTCGCTATAGGGCGCGTGCGCTAGCCAGACAGACAGAGAGAGACATAGAGACAGAAAGCGAGAAATCACCCCCTAGGGTGGATGGTCACGCCACAGTCCCTTCTCCTCCATTCTCCTCTCGGGATCTTGGGCACGCACGCACATGCGCCCGGCGTGAGATTTAAGCCACCGGGTCCGAGACGCGAACCGCGGTCGACTACGTGGGAGTCCAGCGACATAGCCATTACGCTAACTGCTGGTTCCCC